>NW_027363964.1:0-362831 GCF_046119375.1 Phyllobates terribilis | reverse complement strand
AAATCAATGAATATTGTAAATGCACAAACAGTAATATCTCCACATTGCAAGGTGCAATTCTGAAATTTTTTGCTTTTTCCTGTTAATCCTAGCATGATAAAGAAGATTCAAAGAGAGTGAGATGCCAGCTCCTTTCATTCAGTCAGTAGCTTCAAACATTTCTGGTATATGAAAAACATGTTTTTCAATGGCAAAAATCAATGAATATTGTAAATGCACAAACAGTAATATCTCCACATTGCAAGGTGAAATTCTGAAATTTTTTGCTTTTTCCTGTTAATCCTAGCATGATAAAGAAGATTCAAAGAGAGTGAGATGCCAGCTCCTTTCATTCAGTCAGTAGCTTCAAACATTTCTGGTATATGAAAAACATGTTTTTCAATGGCAAAAATCAATGAATATTGTAAATGCACAAACAGTAATATCTCCACATTGCAAGGTGCAATTCTGAAATTTTTTGCTTTTTCCTGCTAATCCTAGCATGATAAAGAAGATTCAAAGAGAGTGAGATGCCAGCTCCTTTCATTCAGTCAGTAGCTTCAATCATTTCTGGACATTTTTCAATGGCAAAAATCAATGAATATTGTAAATGCACAAACAGTAATTTCTCCGCATTGCAAGGTGCAATTCTGAAATTTTTTGCTTTTTCCTGCTCCTCTTAGCATGATAAAGAAGATTCAAAGAGAGTGAGATGACAGCTCCTTTCATTCAGTCAGTAGCTTCAATCATTTCTGGACGTTTTTCAATGGCAAAAATCAATGAATATTGTAAATGCACAAACAGTAATTTCTCCGCATTGCAAGGTGCAATTCTGAAATTTTTTGCTTTTTCCTGCTCCTCTTAGCATGATAAAGAAGATTCAAAGAGAGTGAGATGCCAGCTCCTTTCATTCAGTCAGTAGCTTCAAACATTTCTGGTATATGAAAAACATGTTTTTCAATGGCAAAAATCAATGAATATTGTAAATGCACAAACAGTAATATCTCCACATTGCAAGGTGCAATTCTGAAATTCTTTGCTTTTTCCTGCTAATCCTAGCATGATAAAGAAGATTCAAAGAGAGTGAGATGCCAGCTCCTTTCATTCAGTCAGTAGCTTCAAACATTTCTGGTATATGAAAAACATGTTTTTCAATGGCAAAAATCAATGAATATTGTAAATGCACAAACAGTAATATCTCCACATTGCAAGGTGCAATTCTGAAATTTTTAGCTTTTTCCTGTTAATCCTAGCATGATAAAGAAGATTCAAAGAGAGTGAGATGCCAGCTCCTTTCATTCAGTCAGTAGCTTCAAACATTTCTGGATGTTTTTCAATGGCAAAAATCAATGAATATTGTAAATGCACAAACAGTAATATCTCCACATTGCAAGGTGCAATTCTGAAATTTTTTGCTTTTTCCTGTTAATCCTAGCATGATAAAGAAGATTCAAAGAGAGTGAGATGCCAGCTCCTTTCATTCAGTCAGTAGCTTCAAACATTTCTGGTATATGAAAAACATGTTTTTCAATGGCAAAAATCAATGAATATTGTAAATGCACAAACAGTAATATCTCCACATTGCAAGGTGCAATTCTGAAATTTTTTGCTTTTTCCTGCTAATCCTAGCATGATAAAGAAGATTCAAAGAGAGTGAGATGCCAGCTCCTTTCATTCAGTCAGTAGCTTCAAACATTTCTGGTATATGAAAAACATGTTTTTCAATGGCAAAAATCAATGAATATTGTAAATGCACAAACAGTAATATCTCCACATTGCAAGGTGCAATTCTGAAATTTTTTGCTTTTTCCTGCTAATCCTAGCATGATAAAGAAGATTCAAAGAGAGTGAGATGCCAGCTCCTTTCATTCAGTCAGTAGCTTCAAACATTTCTGGACGTTTTTCAATGGCAAAAATCAATGAATATTGTAAATGCACAAACAGTAATATCTCCACATTGCAAGGTGCAATTCTGAAATTTTTTGCTTTTTCCTGCTAATCCTAGCATGATAAAGAAGATTCAAAGAGAGTGAGATGCCAGATCCTTTCATTCAGTCAGTAGCTTCAAACATTTCTGGACGTTTTTCAATGGCAAAAATCAATGAATATTGTAAATGCACAAACAGTAATATCTCCACATTGCAAGGTGCAATTCTGAAATTTTTTGCTTTTTCCTGTTAATCCTAGCATGATAAAGAAGATTCAAAGAGAGTGAGATGCCAGCTCCTTTCATTCAGTCAGTAGCTTCAAACATTTCTGGTATATGAAAAACATGTTTTTCAATGGCAAAAATCAATGAATATTGTAAATGCACAAACAGTAATATCTCCACATTGCAAGGTGAAATTCTGAAATTTTTTGCTTTTTCCTGTTAATCCTAGCATGATAAAGAAGATTCAAAGAGAGTGAGATGCCAGCTCCTTTCATTCAGTCAGTAGCTTCAAACATTTCTGGTATATGAAAAACATGTTTTTCAATGGCAAAAATCAATGAATATTGTAAATGCACAAACAGTAATATCTCCACATTGCAAGGTGCAATTCTGAAATTTTTTGCTTTTTCCTGCTAATCCTAGCATGATAAAGAAGATTCAAAGAGAGTGAGATGCCAGCTCCTTTCATTCAGTCAGTAGCTTCAATCATTTCTGGACATTTTTCAATGGCAAAAATCAATGAATATTGTAAATGCACAAACAGTAATTTCTCCGCATTGCAAGGTGCAATTCTGAAATTTTTTGCTTTTTCCTGCTCCTCTTAGCATGATAAAGAAGATTCAAAGAGAGTGAGATGACAGCTCCTTTCATTCAGTCAGTAGTTCAATCATTTCTGGACGTTTTTCAATGGCAAAAATCAATGAATATTGTAAATGCACAAACAGTAATTTCTCCGCATTGCAAGGTGCAATTCTGAAATTTTTTGCTTTTTCCTGCTCCTCTTAGCATGATAAAGAAGATTCAAAGAGAGTGAGATGCCAGCTCCTTTCATTCAGTCAGTAGCTTCAAAAATTTCTGGTATATGAAAAACATGTTTTTCAATGGCAAAAATCAATGAATATTGTAAATGCACAAACAGTAATATCTCCACATTGCAAGGTGCAATTCTGAAATTCTTTGCTTTTTCCTGCTAATCCTAGCATGATAAAGAAGATTCAAAGAGAGTGAGATGCCAGCTCCTTTCATTCAGTCAGTAGCTTCAAACATTTCTGGTATATGAAAAACATGTTTTTCAATGGCAAAAATCAATGAATATTGTAAATGCACAAACAGTAATATCTCCACATTGCAAGGTGCAATTCTGAAATTTTTAGCTTTTTCCTGTTAATCCTAGCATGATAAAGAAGATTCAAAGAGAGTGAGATGCCAGCTCCTTTCATTCAGTCAGTAGCTTCAAACATTTCTGGTATATGAAAAACATGTTTTTCAATGGCAAAAATCAATGAATATTGTAAATGCACAAACAGTAATATCTCCACATTGCAAGGTGCAATTCTGAAATTTTTTGCTTTTTCCTGCTAATCCTAGCATGATAAAGAAGATTCAAAGAGAGTGAGATGCCAGCTCCTTTCATTCAGTCAGTAGCTTCAAACATTTCTGGTATATGAAAAACATGTTTTTCAATATCAAAAATCAATGAATATTGTAAATGCACAAACAGTAATATCTCCACATTGCAAGGTGCAATTCTGAAATTTTTTGCTTTTTCCTGCTAATCCTAGCATGATAAAGAAGATTCAAAGAGAGTGAGATGCCAGCTCCTTTCATTCAGTCAGTAGCTTCAAACATTTCTGGACGTTTTTCAATGGCAAAAATCAATGAATATTGTAAATGCACAAACAGTAATATCTCCACATTGCAAGGTGCAATTCTGAAATTTTTTGCTTTTTCCTGCTAATCCTAGCATGATAAAGAAGATTCAAAGAGAGTGAGATGCCAGCTCCTTTCATTCAGTCAGTAGCTTCAAACATTTCTGGTATATGAAAAACATGTTTTTCAATGGCAAAAATCAATGAATATTGTAAATGCACAAACAGTAATATCTCCACATTGCAAGGTGCAATTCTGAAATTTTTTGCTTTTTCCTGCTAATCCTAGCATGATAAAGAAGATTCAAAGAGAGTGAGATGCCAGCTCCTTTCATTCAGTCAGTAGCTTCAAACATTTCTGGACGTTTTTCAATGGCAAAAATCAATGAATATTGTAAATGCACAAACAGTAATATCTCCACATTGCAAGGTGCAATTCTGAAATTTTTTGCTTTTTCCTGTTAATCCTAGCATGATAAAGAAGATTCAAAGAGAGTGAGATGCCAGCTCCTTTCATTCAGTCAGTAGCTTCAAACATTTCTGGACGTTTTTCAATGGCAAAAATCAATGAATATTGTAAATGCACAAACAGTAATATCTCCACATTGCAAGGTGCAATTCTGAAATTTTTTGCTTTTTCCTGCTAATCCTAGCATGATAAAGAAGATTCAAAGAGAGTGAGATGCCAGCTCCTTTCATTCAGTCAGTAGCTTCAAACATTTCTGGTATATGAAAAACATGTTTTTCAATGGCAAAAATCAATGAATATTGTAAATGCACAAACAGTAATATCTCCACATTGCAAGGTGCAATTCTGAAATTTTTTGCTTTTTCCTGCTAATCCTAGCATGATAAAGAAGATTCAAAGAGAGTGAGATGCCAGCTCCTTTCATTCAGTCAGTAGCTTCAAACATTTCTGGACGTTTTTCAATGGCAAAAATCAATGAATATTGTAAATGCACAAACAGTAATATCTCCACATTGCAAGGTGCAATTCTGAAATTTTTTGCTTTTTCCTGTTAATCCTAGCATGATAAAGAAGATTCAAAGAGAGTGAGATGCCAGCTCCTTTCATTCAGTCAGTAGCTTCAAACATTTCTGGACGTTTTTCAATGGCAAAAATCAATGAATATTGTAAATGCACAAACAGTAATATCTCCACATTGCAAGGTGCAATTCTGAAATTTTTTGCTTTTTCCTGTTAATCCTAGCATGATAAAGAAGATTCAAAGAGAGTGAGATGCCAGCTCCTTTCATTCAGTCAGTAGCTTCAAACATTTCTGGTATATGAAAAACGTTTTTCAATGGCAAAAATCAATGAATATTGTAAATGCACAAACAGTAATATCTCCACATTGCAAGGTGCAATTCTGAAATTTTTTGCTTTTTCCTGCTAATCCTAGCATGATAAAGAAGATTCAAAGAGAGTGAGATGCCAGCTCCTTTCATTCAGTCAGTAGCTTCAAACATTTCTGGTATATGAAAAACATGTTTTTCAATGGCAAAAATCAATGAATATTGTAAATGCACAAACAGTAATATCTCCACATTGCAAGGTGCAATTCTGAAATTTTTTGCTTTTTCCTGCTAATCCTAGCATGATAAAGAAGATTCAAAGAGAGTGAGATGCCAGCTCCTTTCATACAGTCAGTAGCTTCAAACATTTCTGGACGTTTTTCAATGGCAAAAATCAATGAATATTGTAAATGCACAAACAGTAATATCTCCACATTGCAAGGTGCAATTCTGAAATTTTTTGCTTTTTCCTGTTAATCCTAGCATGATAAAGAAGATTCAAAGAGAGTGAGATGCCAGCTCCTTTCATTCAGTCAGTAGCTTCAAACATTTCTGGTATATGAAAAACATGTTTTTCAATGGCAAAAATCAATGAATATTGTAAATGCACAAACAGTAATATCTCCACATTGCAAGGTGAAATTCTGAAATGTTTTGCTTTTTCCTGTTAATCCTAGCATGATAAAGAAGATTCAAAGAGAGTGAGATGCCAGCTCCTTTCATTCAGTCAGTAGCTTCAAACATTTCTGGTATATGAAAAACATGTTTTTCAATGGCAAAAATCAATGAATATTGTAAATGCACAAACAGTAATATCTCCACATTGCAAGGTGCAATTCTGAAATTTTTTGCTTTTTCCTGCTAATCCTAGCATGATAAAGAAGATTCAAAGAGAGTGAGATGCCAGCTCCTTTCATTCAGTCAGTAGCTTCAATCATTTCTGGACATTTTTCAATGGCAAAAATCAATGAATATTGTAAATGCACAAACAGTAATTTCTCCGCATTGCAAGGTGCAATTCTGAAATTTTTTGCTTTTTCCTGCTCCTCTTAGCATGATAAAGAAGATTCAAAGAGAGTGAGATGACAGCTCCTTTCATTCAGTCAGTAGCTTCAATCATTTCTGGACGTTTTTCAATGGCAAAAATCAATGAATATTGTAAATGCACAAACAGTAATTTCTCCGCATTGCAAGGTGCAATTCTGAAATTTTTTGCTTTTTCCTGCTCCTCTTAGCATGATAAAGAATATTCAAAGAGAGTGAGATGCCAGCTCCTTTCATTCAGTCAGTAGCTTCAAACATTTCTGGTATATGAAAAACATGTTTTTCAATGGCAAAAATCAATGAATATTGTAAATGCACAAACAGTAATATCTCCACATTGCAAGGTGCAATTCTGAAATTCTTTGCTTTTTCCTGCTAATCCTAGCATGATAAAGAAGATTCAAAGAGAGTGAGATGCCAGCTCCTTTCATTCAGTCAGTAGCTTCAAACATTTCTGGTATATGAAAAACATGTTTTTCAATGGCAAAAATCAATGAATATTGTAAATGCACAAACAGTAATATCTCCACATTGCAAGGTGCAATTCTGAAATTTTTAGCTTTTTCCTGTTAATCCTAGCATGATAAAGAAGATTCAAAGAGAGTGAGATGCCAGCTCCTTTCATTCAGTCAGTAGCTTCAAACATTTCTGGATGTTTTTCAATGGCAAAAATCAATGAATATTGTAAATGCACAAACAGTAATATCTCCACATTGCAAGGTGCAATTCTGAAATTTTTTGCTTTTTCCTGTTAATCCTAGCATGATAAAGAAGATTCAAAGAGAGTGAGATGCCAGCTCCTTTCATTCAGTCAGTAGCTTCAAACATTTCTGGTATATGAAAAACATGTTTTTCAATGGCAAAAATCAATGAATATTGTAAATGCACAAACAGTAATATCTCCACATTGCAAGGTGCAATTCTGAAATTTTTTGCTTTTTCCTGCTAATCCTAGCATGATAAAGAAGATTCAAAGAGAGTGAGATGCCAGCTCCTTTCATTCAGTCAGTAGCTTCAAACATTTCTGGTATATGAAAAACATGTTTTTCAATGGCAAAAATCAATGAATATTGTAAATGCACAAACAGTAATATCTCCACATTGCAAGGTGCAATTCTGAAATTTTTTGCTTTTTCCTGCTAATCCTAGCATGATAAAGAAGATTCAAAGAGAGTGAGATGCCAGCTCCTTTCATTCAGTCAGTAGCTTCAAACATTTCTGGACGTTTTTCAATGGCAAAAATCAATGAATATTGTAAATGCACAAACAGTAATATCTCCACATTGCAAGGTGCAATTCTGAAATTTTTTGCTTTTTCCTGTTAATCCTAGCATGATAAAGAAGATTCAAAGAGAGTGAGTTGCCAGCTCCTTTCATTCAGTCAGTAGCTTCAAACATTTCTGGACGTTTTTCAATGGCAAAAATCAATGAATATTGTAAATGCACAAACAGTAATATCTCCACATTGCAAGGTGCAATTCTGAAATTTTTTGCTTTTTCCTGTTAATCCTAGCATGATAAAGAAGATTCAAAGAGAGTGAGATGCCAGCTCCTTTCATTCAGTCAGTAGCTTCAAACATTTCTGGTATATGAAAAACATGTTTTTCAATGGCAAAAATCAATGAATATTGTAAATGCACAAACAGTAATATCTCCACATTGCAAGGTGCAATTCTGAAATTTTTTGCTTTTTCCTGTTAATCCTAGCATGATAAAGAAGATTCAAAGAGAGTGAGATGCCAGCTCCTTTCATTCAGTCAGTAGCTTCAAACATTTCTGGTATATGAAAAACATGTTTTTCAATGGCAAAAATCAATGAATATTTTAAATGCACAAACAGTAATATCTCCACATTGCAAGGTGCAATTCTGAAATTTTTTGCTTTTTCCTGCTAATCCTAGCATGATAAAGAAGATTCAAAGAGAGTGAGATGCCAGCTCCTTTCATTCAGTCAGTAGCTTCAAACATTTCTGGACGTTTTTCAATGGCAAAAATCAATGAATATTGTAAATGCACAAACAGTAATATCTCCACATTGCAAGGTGCAATTCTGAAATTTTTTGCTTTTTCCTGTTAATCCCAGCATGATAAAGAAGATTCAAAGAGAGTGAGATGCCAGCTCCTTTCATTCAGTCAGTAGCTTCAAACATTTCTGGTATATGAAAAACATGTTTTTCAATGGCAAAAATCAATGAATATTGTAAATGCACAAACAGTAATATCTCCACATTGCAAGGTGAAATTCTGAAATTTTTTGCTTTTTCCTGTTAATCCTAGCATGATAAAGAAGATTCAAAGAGAGTGAGATGCCAGCTCCTTTCATTCAGTCAGTAGCTTCAAACATTTCTGGTATATGAAAAACATGTTTTTCAATGGCAAAAATCAATGAATATTGTAAATGCACAAACAGTAATATCTCCACATTGCAAGGTGCAATTCTGAAATTTTTTGCTTTTTCCTGCTAATCCTAGCATGATAAAGAAGATTCAAAGAGAGTGAGATGCCAGCTCCTTTCATTCAGTCAGTAGCTTCAATCATTTCTGGACATTTTTCAATGGCAAAAATCAATGAATATTGTAAATGCACAAACAGTAATTTCTCCGCATTGCAAGGTGCAATTCTGAAATTTTTTGCTTTTTCCTGCTCCTCTTAGCATGATAAAGAAGATTCAAAGAGAGTGAGATGACAGCTCCTTTCATTCAGTCAGTAGCTTCAATCATTTCTGGACGTTTTTCAATGGCAAAAATCAATGAATATTGTAAATGCACAAACAGTAATTTCTCCGCATTGCAAGGTGCAATTCTGAAATTTTTTGCTTTTTCCTGCTCCTCTTAGCATGATAAAGAAGATTCAAAGAGAGTGAGATGCCAGCTCCTTTCATTCAGTCAGTAGCTTCAAACATTTGTGGTATATGAAAAACATGTTTTTCAATGGCAAAAATCAATGAATATTGTAAATGCACAAACAGTAATATCTCCACATTGCAAGGTGCAATTCTGAAATTCTTTGCTTTTTTCTGCTAATCCTAGCATGATAAAGAAGATTCAAAGAGAGTGAGATGCCAGCTCCTTTCATTCAGTCTGTAGCTTCAAACATTTCTGGTATATGAAAAACATGTTTTTCAATGGCAAAAATCAATGAATATTGTAAATGCACAAACAGTAATATCTCCACATTGCAAGGTGCAATTCTGAAATTTTTAGCTTTTTCCTGTTAATCCGAGCATGATAAAGAAGATTCAAAGAGAGTGAGATGCCAGCTCCTTTCATTCAGTCAGTAGCTTCAAACATTTCTGGACGTTTTTCAATGGCAAAAATCAATGAATATTGTAAATGCACAAACAGTAATATCTCCACATTGCAAGGTGCAATTCTGAAATTTTTTGCTTTTTCCTGTTAATCCTAGCATGATAAAGAAGATTCAAAGAGAGTGAGATGCCAGCTCCTTTCATTCAGTCAGTAGCTTCAAACATTTCTGGTATATGAAAAACATGTTTTTCAATGGCAAAAATCAATGAATATTGTAAATGCACAAACAGTAATATCTCCACATTGCAAGGTGCAATTCTGAAATTTTTTGCTTTTTCCTGCTAATCCTAGCATGATAAAGAAGATTCAAAGAGAGTGAGATGCCAGCTCCTTTCATTCAGTCAGTAGCTTCAAACATTTCTGGTATATGAAAAACATGTTTTTCAATGGCAAAAATCAATGAATATTGTAAATGCACAAACAGTAATATCTCCACATTGCAAGGTGCAATTCTGAAATTTTTTGCTTTTTCCTGTTAATCCTAGCATGATAAAGAAGATTCAAAGAGAGTGAGATGCCAGCTCCTTTCATTCAGTCAGTAGCTTCAAACATTTCTGGTATATGAAAAACATGTTTTTCAATGGCAAAAATCAATGAATATTTTAAATGCACAAACAGTAATATCTCCACATTGCAAGGTGCAATTCTGAAATTTTTTGCTTTTTCCTGCTAATCCTAGCATGATAAAGAAGATTCAAAGAGAGTGAGATGCCAGCTCCTTTCATTCAGTCAGTAGCTTCAAACATTTCTGGACGTTTTTCAATGGCAAAAATCAATGAATATTGTAAATGCACAAACAGTAATATCTCCACATTGCAAGGTGCAATTCTGAAATTTTTTGCTTTTTCCTGTTAATCCTAGCATGATAAAGAAGATTCAAAGAGAGTGAGATGCCAGCTCCTTTCATTCAGTCAGTAGCTTCAAACATTTCTGGTATATGAAAAACATGTTTTTCAATGGCAAAAATCAATGAATATTGTAAATGCACAAACAGTAATATCTCCACATTGCAAGGTGCAATTCTGAAATTTTTTGCTTTTTCCTGTTAATCCTAGCATGATAAAGAAGATTCAAAGAGAGTGACATGCCAGCTCCTTTCATTCAGTCAGTAGCTTCAAACATTTCTGGTATATGAAAAACATGTTTTTCAATGGCAAAAATCAATGAATATTGTAAATGCACAAACAGTAATATCTCCACATTGCAAGGTGCAATTCTGAAATTTTTTGCTTTTTCCTGCTAATCCTAGCATGATAAAGAAGATTCAAAGAGAGTGAGATGCCAGCTCCTTTCATTCAGTCAGTAGCTTCAAACATTTCTGGACGTTTTTCAATGGCAAAAATCAATGAATATTGTAAATGCACAAACAGTAATATCTCCACATTGCAAGGTGCAATTCTGAAATTTTTTGCTTTTTCCTGTTAATCCTAGCATGATAAAGAAGATTCAAAGAGAGTGAGATGCCAGCTCCTTTCATTCAGTCAGTAGCTTCAAACATTTCTGGTATATGAAAAACATGTTTTTCAATGGCAAAAATCAATGAATATTGTAAATGCACAAACAGTAATATCTCCACATTGCAAGGTGCAATTCTGAAATTTTTTGCTTTTTCCTGCTAATCCTAGCATGATAAAGAAGATTCAAAGAGAGTGAGATGCCAGCTCCTTTCATTCAGTCAGTAGCTTCAAACATTTCTGCTATATGAAAAACACATGTTTTTCAATGGCAAAAATCAATGAATATTGTAAATGCACAAACAGTAATATCTCCACATTGCAAGGTGCAATTCTGAAATTTTTAGCTTTTTCCTGTTAATCCTAGCATGATAAAGAAGATTCAAAGAGAGTGAGATGCCAGCTCCTTTCATTCAGTCAGTAGCTTCAAACATTTCTGGACGTTTTTCAATGGCAAAAATCAATGAATATTGTAAATGCACAAACAGTAATATCTCCACATTGCAAGGTGCAATTCTGAAATTTTTTGCTTTTTCCTGTTAATCCTAGCATGATAAAGAAGATTCAAAGAGAGTGAGATGCCAGCTCCTTTCATTCAGTCAGTAGCTTCAAACATTTCTGGTATATGAAAAACGTTTTTCAATGGCAAAAATCAATGAATATTGTAAATGCACAAACAGTAATATCTCCACATTGCAAGGTGCAATTCTGAAATTTTTTGCTTTTTCCTGCTAATCCTAGCATGATAAAGAAGATTCAAAGAGAGTGAGATGCCAGCTCCTTTCATTCAGTCAGTAGCTTCAAACATTTCTGGTATATGAAAAACATGTTTTTCAATGGCAAAAATCAATGAATATTGTAAATGCACAAACAGTAATATCTCCACATTGCAAGGTGCAATTCTGAAATTTTTTGCTTTTTCCTGCTAATCCTAGCATGATAAAGAAGATTCAAAGAGAGTGAGATGCCAGCTCCTTTCATTCAGTCAGTAGCTTCAAACATTTCTGGACGTTTTTCAATGGCAAAAATCAATGAATATTGTAAATGCACAAACAGTAATATCTCCACATTGCAAGGTGCAATTCTGAAATTTTTTGCTTTTTCCTGTTAATCCTAGCATGATAAAGAAGATTCAAAGAGAGTGAGATGCCAGCTCCTTTCATTCAGTCAGTAGCTTCAAACATTTCTGGTATATGAAAAACATGTTTTTCAATGGCAAAAATCAATGAATATTGTAAATGCACAAACAGTAATATCTCCACATTGCAAGGTGCAATTCTGAAATTTTTTGCTTTTTCCTGTTAATCCTAGCATGATAAAGAAGATTCAAAGAGAGTGAGATGCCAGCTCCTTTCATTCAGTCAGTAGCTTCAAACATTTCTGGTATATGAAAAACATGTTTTTCAATGGCAAAAATCAATGAATATTTTAAATGCACAAACAGTAATATCTCCACATTGCAAGGTGCAATTCTGAAATTTTTTGCTTTTTCCTGCTAATCCTAGCATGATAAAGAAGATTCAAAGAGAGTGAGATGCCAGCTCCTTTCATTCAGTCAGTAGCTTCAAACATTTCTGGACGTTTTTCAATGGCAAAAATCAATGAATATTGTAAATGCACAAACAGTAATATCTCCACATTGCAAGGTGCAATTCTGAAATTTTTTGCTTTTTCCTGTTAATCCTAGCATGATAAAGAAGATTCAAAGAGAGTGAGATGCCAGCTCCTTTCATTCAGTCAGTAGCTTCAAACATTTCTGGTATATGAAAAACATGTTTTTCAATGGCAAAAATCAATGAATATTGTAAATGCACAAACAGTAATATCTCCACATTGCAAGGTGCAATTCTGAAATTTTTTGCTTTTTCCTGTTAATCCTAGCATGATAAAGAAGATTCAAAGAGAGTGACATGCCAGCTCCTTTCATTCAGTCAGTAGCTTCAAACATTTCTGGTATATGAAAAACATGTTTTTCAATGGCAAAAATCAATGAATATTGTAAATGCACAAACAGTAATATCTCCACATTGCAAGGTGCAATTCTGAAATTTTTTGCTTTTTCCTGCTAATCCTAGCATGATAAAGAAGATTCAAAGAGAGTGAGATGCCAGCTCCTTTCATTCAGTCAGTAGCTTCAAACATTTCTGGACGTTTTTCAATGGCAAAAATCAATGAATATTGTAAATGCACAAACAGTAATATCTCCACATTGCAAGGTGCAATTCTGAAATTTTTTGCTTTTTCCTGTTAATCCTAGCATGATAAAGAAGATTCAAAGAGAGTGAGATGCCAGCTCCTTTCATTCAGTCAGTAGCTTCAAACATTTCTGGTATATGAAAAACATGTTTTTCAATGGCAAAAATCAATGAATATTGTAAATGCACAAACAGTAATATCTCCACATTGCAAGGTGCAATTCTGAAATTTTTTGCTTTTTCCTGTTAATCCTAGCATGATAAAGAAGATTCAAAGAGAGTGAGATGCCAGCTCCTTTCATTCAGTCAGTAGCTTCAAACATTTCTGGTATATGAAAAACATGTTTTTCAATGGCAAAAATCAATGAATATTTTAAATGCACAAACAGTAATATCTCCACATTGCAAGGTGCAATTCTGAAATTTTTTGCTTTTTCCTGCTAATCCTAGCATGATAAAGAAGATTCAAAGAGAGTGAGATGCCAGCTCCTTTCATTCAGTCAGTAGCTTCAAACATTTCTGGACGTTTTTCAATGGCAAAAATCAATGAATATTGTAAATGCACAAACAGTAATATCTCCACATTGCAAGGTGCAATTCTGAAATTTTTTGCTTTTTCCTGTTAATCCTAGCATGATAAAGAAGATTCAAAGAGAGTGAGATGCCAGCTCCTTTCATTCAGTCAGTAGCTTCAAACATTTCTGGTATATGAAAAACATGTTTTTCAATGGCAAAAATCAATGAATATTGTAAATGCACAAACAGTAATATCTCCACATTGCAAGGTGCAATTCTGAAATTTTTTGCTTTTTCCTGTTAATCCTAGCATGATAAAGAAGATTCAAAGAGAGTGACATGCCAGCTCCTTTCATTCAGTCAGTAGCTTCAAACATTTCTGGTATATGAAAAACATGTTTTTCAATGGCAAAAATCAATGAATATTGTAAATGCACAAACAGTAATATCTCCACATTGCAAGGTGCAATTCTGAAATTTTTTGCTTTTTCCTGCTAATCCTAGCATGATAAAGAAGATTCAAAGAGAGTGAGATGCCAGCTCCTTTCATTCAGTCAGTAGCTTCAAACATTTCTGGACGTTTTTCAATGGCAAAAATCAATGAATATTGTAAATGCACAAACAGTAATATCTCCACATTGCAAGGTGCAATTCTGAAATTTTTTGCTTTTTCCTGTTAATCCTAGCATGATAAAGAAGATTCAAAGAGAGTGAGATGCCAGCTCCTTTCATTCAGTCAGTAGCTTCAAACATTTCTGGTATATGAAAAACATGTTTTTCAATGGCAAAAATCAATGAATATTGTAAATGCACAAACAGTAATATCTCCACATTGCAAGGTGCAATTCTGAAATTTTTTGCTTTTTCCTGCTAATCCTAGCATGATAAAGAAGATTCAAAGAGAGTGAGATGCCAGCTCCTTTCATTCAGTCAGTAGCTTCAAACATTTCTGGTATATGAAAAACACATGTTTTTCAATGGCAAAAATCAATGAATATTGTAAATGCACAAACAGTAATATCTCCACATTGCAAGGTGCAATTCTGAAATTTTTTGCTTTTTCCTGCTAATCCTAGCATGATAAAGAAGATTCAAAGAGAGTGAGATGCCAGCTCCTTTCATTCAGTCAGTAGCTTCAAACATTTCTGGTATATGAAAAACATGTTTTTCAATGGCAAAAATCAATGAATATTGTAAATGCACAAACAGTAATATCTCCACATTGCAAGGTGCAATTCTGAAATTTTTAGCTTTTTCCTGTTAATCCTAGCATGATAAAAAAGATTCAAAGAGAGTGAGATGCCAGCTCCTTTCATTCAGTCAGTAGCTTCAAACATTTCTGGACGTTTTTCAATGGCAAAAATCAATGAATATTGTAAATGCACAAACAGTAATATCTCCACATTGCAAGGTGCAATTCTGAAATTTTTGGCTTTTTCCTGTTAATCCTAGCATGATAAAGAAGATTCAAAGAGAGTGAGATGCCAGCTCCTTTCATTCAGTCAGTAGCTTCAAACATTTCTGGTATATGAAAAACGTTTTTCAATGGCAAAAATCAATGAATATTGTAAATGCACAAACAGTAATATCTCCACATTGCAAGGTGCAATTCTGAAATTTTTTGCTTTTTCCTGCTAATCCTAGCATGATAAAGAAGATTCAAAGAGAGTGAGATGCCAGCTCCTTTCATTCAGTCAGTAGCTTCAAACATTTCTGGTATATGAAAAACATGTTTTTCAATGGCAAAAATCAATGAATATTGTAAATGCACAAACAGTAATATCTCCACATTGCAAGGTGCAATTCTGAAATTTTTTGCTTTTTCCTGCTAATCCTAGCATGATAAAGAAGATTCAAAGAGAGTGAGATGCCAGCTCCTTTCATTCAGTCAGTAGCTTCAAACATTTCTGGACGTTTTTCAATGGCAAAAATCAATGAATATTGTAAATGCACAAACAGTAATATCTCCACATTGCAAGGTGCAATTCTGAAATTTTTTGCTTTTTCCTGTTAATCCTAGCATGATAAAGAAGTTTCAAAGAGAGTGAGATGCCAGCTCCTTTCATTCAGTCAGTAGCTTCAAACATTTCTGGTATATGAAAAACATGTTTTTCAATGGCAAAAATCAATGAATATTGTAAATGCACAAACAGTAATATCTCCACATTGCAAGGTGAAATTCTGAAATTTTTTGCTTTTTCCTGTTAATCCTAGCATGATAAAGAAGATTCAAAGAGAGTGAGATGCCAGCTCCTTTCATTCAGTCAGTAGCTTCAAACATTTCTGGTATATGAAAAACATGTTTTTCAATGGCAAAAATCAATGAATATTGTAAATGCACAAACAGTAATATCTCCACATTGCAAGGTGCAATTCTGAAATTTTTTGCTTTTTCCTGCTAATCCTAGCATGATAAAGAAGATTCAAAGAGAGTGAGATGCCAGCTCCTTTCATTCAGTCAGTAGCTTCAATCATTTCTGGACATTTTTTAATGGCAAAAATCAATGAATATTGTAAATGCACAAACAGTAATATCTCCACATTGCAAGGTGCAATTCTGAAATTTTTTGCTTTTTCCTGTTAATCCTAGCATGATAAAGAAGATTCAAAGAGAGTGAGATGCCAGCTCCTTTCATTCAGTCAGTAGCTTCAAACATTTCTGGTATATGAAAAACATGATGTTTTTCAATGGCAAAAATCAATGAATATTGTAAATGCACAAACAGTAATATCTCCACATTGCAAGGTGAAATTCTGAAATTTTTTGCTTTTTCCTGTTAATCCTAGCATGATAAAGAAGATTCAAAGAGAGTGAGATGCCAGCTCCTTTCATTCAGTCAGTAGCTTCAAACATTTCTGGTATATGAAAAACATGTTTTTCAATGGCAAAAATCAATGAATATTGTAAATGCACAAACAGTAATATCTCCACATTGCAAGGTGCAATTCTGAAATTTTTTGCTTTTTCCTGCTAATCCTAGCATGATAAAGAAGATTCAAAGAGAGTGAGATGCCAGCTCCTTTCATTCAGTCAGTAGCTTCAATCATTTCTGGACATTTTTCAATGGCAAAAATCAATGAATATTGTAAATGCACAAACAGTAATTTCTCTGCATTGCAAGGTGCAATTCTGAAATTTTTTGCTTTTTCCTGCTCCTCTTAGCATGATAAAGAAGATTCAAAGAGAGTGAGATGACAGCTCCTTTCATTCAGTCAGTAGCTTCAATCATTTCTGGACGTTTTTCAATGGCAAAAATCAATGAATATTGTAAATGCACAAACAGTAATTTCTCCGCATTGCAAGGTGCAATTCTGAAATTTTTTGCTTTTTCCTGCTCCTCTTAGCATGATAAAGAAGATTCAAAGAGAGTGAGGTGCCAGCTCCTTTCATTCTGTCAGGAGCTACAAACATTTCTGGTATATGAATAACATGTTTTTCAATGGCAAAAATCAATGAATATTGTAAATGCACAAACAGTAATTTCTCCGCATTGCAAGGTGCAATTCTGAAATTTTTTGCTTTTTCCTGCTCCTCTTAGCATGATAAAGAAGATTCAAAGAGAGTGAGATGCCAGCTCCTTTCATTCAGTCAGTAGCTTCAATCATTTCTGGACGTTTTTCAATGGCAAAAATCAATGAATATTGTAAATGCACAAACAGTAATTTCTCCGCATTGCAAGGTGCAATTCTGAAATTTTTTACTTTTTCCTGCTCCTCTTAGCATGATAAAGAAGATTCAAAGAGAGTGAGATGCCAGCTCCTTTCATTCAGTCAGTAGCTTCAATCATTTCTGGTATATGAATAACATGTTGTTTTTCATTCGCAAAAATCAATGAATATTGTAAATGCACAAACAGTAATTTCTCCGCATTGCAAGGTGCAATTCTGAAATTTTTTGCTTTTTCCTGCTCCTCTTAGCATGATAAAGAAGATTCAAAGAGAGTGAGATGCCAGCTCCTTTCATTCAGTCAGTAGCTTCAATCATTTCTGGATGTTTTTCAATGGCAAAAATCAATGAATATTGTAAATGCACAAACAGTAATTTCTCCGCATTGCAAGGTGCAATTCTGAAATTTTTTGCTTTTTCCTGTTAATCCTAGCATGATAAAGAAGATTCAAAGAGAGTGAGATGCCAGCTCCTTTCATTCAGTCAGTAGCTTCAAACATTTCTGGTATATGAAAAACATGTTTTTCAATGGCAAAAATCAATGAATATTGTAAATGCACAAACAGTAATATCTCCACATTGCAAGGTGCAATTCTGAAATTTTTTGCTTTTTCCTGTTAATCCTAGCATGATAAAGAAGATTCAAAGAGAGTGACATGCCAGCTCCTTTCATTCAGTCAGTAGCTTCAAACATTTCTGGTATATGAAAAACATGTTTTTCAATGGCAAAAATCAATGAATATTGTAAATGCACAAACAGTAATATCTCCACATTGCAAGGTGCAATTCTGAAATTTTTTGCTTTTTCCTGCTAATCCTAGCATGATAAAGAAGATTCAAAGAGAGTGAGATGCCAGCTCCTTTCATTCAGTCAGTAGCTTCAAACATTTCTGGACGTTTTTCAATGGCAAAAATCAATGAATATTGTAAATGCACAAACAGTAATATCTCCACATTGCAAGGTGCAATTCTGAAATTTTTTGCTTTTTCCTGTTAATCCTAGCATGATAAAGAAGATTCAAAGAGAGTGAGATGCCAGCTCCTTTCATTCAGTCAGTAGCTTCAAACATTTCTGGTATATGAAAAACATGTTTTTCAATGGCAAAAATCAATGAATATTGTAAATGCACAAACAGTAATATCTCCACATTGCAAGGTGCAATTCTGAAATTTTTTGCTTTTTCCTGCTAATCCTAGCATGATAAAGAAGATTCAAAGAGAGTGAGATGCCAGCTCCTTTCATTCAGTCAGTAGCTTCAAACATTTCTGGTATATGAAAAACACATGTTTTTCAATGGCAAAAATCAATGAATATTGTAAATGCACAAACAGTAATATCTCCACATTGCAAGGTGCAATTCTGAAATTTTTTGCTTTTTCCTGCTAATCCTAGCATGATAAAGAAGATTCAAAGAGAGTGAGATGCCAGCTCCTTTCATTCAGTCAGTAGCTTCAAACATTTCTGGTATATGAAAAACGTTTTTCAATGGCAAAAATCAATGAATATTGTAAATGCACAAACAGTAATATCTCCACATTGCAAGGTGCAATTCTGAAATTTTTTGCTTTTTCCTGCTAATCCTAGCATGATAAAGAAGATTCAAAGAGAGTGAGATGCCAGCTCCTTTCATTCAGTCAGTAGCTTCAAACATTTCTGGTATATGAAAAACATGTTTTTCAATGGCAAAAATCAATGAATATTGTAAATGCACAAACAGTAATATCTCCACATTGCAAGGTGCAATTCTGAAATTTTTTGCTTTTTCCTGCTAATCCTAGCATGATAAAGAAGATTCAAAGAGAGTGAGATGCCAGCTCCTTTCATTCAGTCAGTAGCTTCAAACATTTCTGGACGTTTTTCAATGGCAAAAATCAATGAATATTGTAAATGCACAAACAGTAATATCTCCACATTGCAAGGTGCAATTCTGAAATTTTTTGCTTTTTCCTGTTAATCCTAGCATGATAAAGAAGATTCAAAGAGAGTGAGATGCCAGCTCCTTTCATTCAGTCAGTAGCTTCAAACATTTCTGGTATATGAAAAACATGTTTTTCAATGGCAAAAATCAATGAATATTGTAAATGCACAAACAGTAATTTCTCCGCATTGCAAGGTGCAATTCTGAAATTTTTTGCTTTTTCCTGCTCCTCTTAGCATGATAAAGAAGATTCAAAGAGAGTGAGATGCCAGCTCCTTTCATTCAGTCCGTAGCTTCAAACATTTCTGGTATATGAAAAACATGTTTTTCAATGGCAAAAATCAATGAATATTGTAAATGCACAAACAGTAATATCTCCACATTGCAAGGTGCAATTCTGAAATTTTTTGCTTTTTCCTGCTAATCCTAGCATGATAAAGAAGATTCAAAGAGAGTGAGATGCCAGCTCCTTTCATTCAGTCAGTAGCTTCAATCATTTCTGGACATTTTTTAATGGCAAAAATCAATGAATATTGTAAATGCACAAACAGTAATATCTCCACATTGCAAGGTGCAATTCTGAAATTTTTTGCTTTTTCCTGTTAATCCTAGCATGATAAAGAAGATTCAAAGAGAGTGAGATGCCAGCTCCTTTCATTCAGTCAGTAGCTTCAAACATTTCTGGTATATGAAAAACATGATGTTTTTCAATGGCAAAAATCAATGAATATTGTAAATGCACAAACAGTAATATCTCCACATTGCAAGGTGAAATTCTGAAATTTTTTGCTTTTTCCTGTTAATCCTAGCATGATAAAGAAGATTCAAAGAGAGTGAGATGCCAGCTCCTTTCATTCAGTCAGTAGCTTCAAACATTTCTGGTATATGAAAAACATGTTTTTCAATGGCAAAAATCAATGAATATTGTAAATGCACAAACAGTAATATCTCCACATTGCAAGGTGCAATTCTGAAATTTTTTGCTTTTTCCTGCTAATCCTAGCATGATAAAGAAGATTCAAAGAGAGTGAGATGCCAGCTCCTTTCATTCAGTCAGTAGCTTCAATCATTTCTGGACATTTTTCAATGGCAAAAATCAATGAATATTGTAAATGCACAAACAGTAATTTCTCCGCATTGCAAGGTGCAATTCTGAAATTTTTTGCTTTTTCCTGCTCCTCTTAGCATGATAAAGAAGATTCAAAGAGAGTGAGATGACAGCTCCTTTCA
Organism: Phyllobates terribilis; assembly: GCF_046119375.1. Taxonomy (NCBI): domain Eukaryota; kingdom Metazoa; phylum Chordata; class Amphibia; order Anura; family Dendrobatidae; genus Phyllobates; species Phyllobates terribilis. The sequence goes on along the minus strand of NW_027363964.1, from coordinate 342,422 downwards.
TTCAGTCAGTAGCTTCAATCATTTCTGGACGTTTTTCAATGGCAAAAATCAATGAATATTGTAAATGCACAAACAGTAATTTCTCCGCATTGCAAGGTGCAATTCTGAAATTTTTTGCTTTTTCCTGCTCCTCTTAGCATGATAAAGAAGATTCAAAGAGAGTGAGGTGCCAGCTCCTTTCATTCTGTCAGGAGCTACAAACATTTCTGGTATATGAATAACATGTTTTTCAATGGCAAAAATCAATGAATATTGTAAATGCACAAACAGTAATTTCTCCGCATTGCAAGGTGCAATTCTGAAATTTTTTGCTTTTTCCTGCTCCTCTTAGCATGATAAAGAAGATTCAAAGAGAGTGAGATGCCAGCTCCTTTCATTCAGTCAGTAGCTTCAATCATTTCTGGACGTTTTTCAATGGCAAAAATCAATGAATATTGTAAATGCACAAACAGTAATTTCTCCGCATTGCAAGGTGCAATTCTGAAATTTTTTACTTTTTCCTGCTCCTCTTAGCATGATAAAGAAGATTCAAAGAGAGTGAGATGCCAGCTCCTTTCATTCAGTCAGTAGCTTCAATCATTTCTGGTATATGAATAACATGTTGTTTTTCATTCGCAAAAATCAATGAATATTGTAAATGCACAAACAGTAATTTCTCCGCATTGCAAGGTGCAATTCTGAAATTTTTTGCTTTTTCCTGCTCCTCTTAGCATGATAAAGAAGATTCAAAGAGAGTGAGATGCCAGCTCCTTTCATTCAGTCAGTAGCTTCAATCATTTCTGGATGTTTTTCAATGGCAAAAATCAATGAATATTGTAAATGCACAAACAGTAATTTCTCCGCATTGCAAGGTGCAATTCTGAAATTTTTTGCTTTTTCCTGCTCCTCTTAGCATGATAAAGAAGATTCAAAGAGAGTGAGATGCCAGCTCCTTTCCTTCAGTCAGTAGCTTCAATCATTTCTGGTATATGAATAACATGATGTTTTTCAATGGCAAAAATCAATGAATTTTGTAAATGCACAAACAGTAATTTCTCCGCATTGCAAGGCGCAATTCTGAAATTTTTTGCTTTTTCCTGCTCCTCTTAGCATGATAAAGAAGATTCAAAGAGAGTGAGATGCCAGCTCCTTTCATTCAGTCAGTAGCTTCAATCATTTCTGGACATTTTTCAATGGCAAAAATCAATGAATATTGTAAATGCACAAACAGTAATTTCTCCGCATTGCAAGGTGCAATTATGAAATTTTTTGCTTTTTCCTGCTCCTCTTAGCATGATAAAGAAGATTCAAAGAGAGTGAGATGCCAGCTCCTTTCATTCAGTCAGTACCTTCAATCATTTCTGGACGTTTTTCAATGGCAAAAATCAATGAATATTGTAAATGCACAAACAGTAATTTCTCCGCATTGCAAGGTGCAATTCTGAAATTTTTTGCTTTTTCCTGCTCCTCTTAGCATGATAAAGAAGATTCAAAGAGAGTGAGATGCCAGCTCCTTTCATTCAGTCAGTAGCTTCAATCATTTCTGGACGTTTTTCAATGGCAAAAATCAATGAATATTGTAAATGCACAAACTGTAATTTCTCCGCATTGCAAGGTGCAATTCTGAAATTTTTTGCTTTTTCCTGCTCCTCTTAGCATGATAAAGAAGATTCAAAGAGAGTGAGATGCCAGCTCCTTTCATTCTGTCAGTAGCTTCAATCATTTCTGGTATATGAATAACATGATGTTTTTCAATAGCAAAAATCAATGAATATTGTAAATGCACAAACAGTAATTTCTCCGCATTGCAAGGTGCAATTCTGAAATTTTTTGCTTTTTCCTGCTCCTCTTAGCATGATAAAGAAGATTCAAAGAGAGTGAGATGCCAGCTCCTTTCATTCAGTCAGTAGCTTCAATCATTTCTGGACATTTTTCAATGGCAAAAATCAATGAATATTGTAAATGCACAAACAGTAATTTCTCCGCATTGCAAGGTGCAATTCTGAAATTTTTTGCTTTTTCCTGCTCCTCTTAGCATGATAAACAAGATTCAAAGAGAGTGAGATGCCATCTCCTTTCATTCAGTCAGTAGCTTCAATCATTTCTGGACGTTTTTCAATGGCAAAAATCAATGAATATTGTAAATGCACAAACAGTAATTTCTCCGCATTGCAAGGTGCAATTCTGAAATTTTTTGCTTTTTCCTGCTCCTCTTAGCATGATAAAGAAGATTCAAAGAGAGTGAGATGCCAGCTCCTTTCATTCAGTCAGTAGCTTCAATCATTTCTGGTATATGAATAACATGATGTTTTTCAATGGCAAAAATCAATGAATATTGTAAATGCACAAACAGTAATTTCTCCGCATTGCAAGGTGCAATTCTGAAATTTTTTGCTTTTTCCTGCTCCTCTTAGCATGATAAAGAAGATTCAAAGAGAGTGAGATGCCAGCTCCTTTCCTTCAGTCAGTAGCTTCAATCATTTCTGGTATATGAATAACATGATGTTTTTCAATGGCAAAAATCAATGAATTTTGTAAATGCACAAACAGTAATTTCTCCGCATTGCAAGGTGCAATTCTGAAATTTTTTGCTTTTTCCTGCTCCTCTTAGCATGATAAAGAAGATTCAAAGAGAGTGAGATGCCAGCTCCTTTCATTCAGTCAGTAGCTTCAATCATTTCTGGACGTTTTTCAATGGCAAAAATCAATGAATATTGTAAATGCACAAACAGTAATTTCTCCGCATTGCAAGGTGCAATTCTGAAATTTTTTGCTATTTCCTGCTCCTCTTAGCACGATAAAGAAGATTCAAAGAGAGTGATATGCCAGCTCCTTTCATTCAGTCAGTACCTTCAATCATTTCTGGACGTTTTTCAATGGCAAAAATCAATGAATATTGTAAATGCACAAACAGTAATTTCTCCGCATTGCAAGGTGCAATTCTGAAATTTTTTGCTTTTTCCTGCTCCTCTTAGCATGATAAAGAAGATTCAAAGAGAGTGAGATGCCAGCTCCTTTCATTCATTCAGTAGCTTCAATCATTTCTGGACGTTTCTCAATGGCAAAAATCAATGAATATTGTAAATGCACAAACTGTAATTTCTCCGCATTGCAAGGTGCAATTCTGAAATTTTTTGCTTTTTCCTGCTCCTCTTAGCATGATAAAGAAGATTCAAAGAGAGTGAGATGCCAGCTCCTTTCATTCAGTCAGTAGCTTCAATCATTTCTGGACGTTTTTCAATGGCAAAAATCAATGAATATTGTAAATGCACAAACAATAATTTCTCCACATTGCAAGGTGCAATTCTGAAATTTTTTGCTTTTTCCTGCTCCTCTTAGCATGATAAACAAGATTCAAAGAGAGTGAGATGCCAGCTCCTTTCATTCAGTCAGTAGCTTCAATCATTTCTGGACGTTTTTCAATGGCAAAAATCATTGAATATTGTAAATGCACAAACAGTAATTTCTCCGCATTGCAAGGTGCAATTCTGAAATTTTTTACTTTTTCCTGCTCCTCTTAGCATGATAAAGAAGATTCAAAGAGAGTGAGATGCCAGCTCCTTTCATTCAGTCAGTAGCTTCAATCATTTCTGGACGTTTTTCAATGGCAAAAATCAATGAATATTGTAAATGCACAAACAGTAATTTCTCCGCATTGCAAGGTGCAATTCTGAAATTTTTTGCTTTTTCCTGCTCCTCTTAGCATGATAAAGAAGATTCAAAGAGAGTGAGATGCCAGCTCCTTTCCTTCAGTCAGTAGCTTCAATCATTTCTGGTATATGAATAACATGATGTTTTTCAATGGCAAAAATCAATGAATTTTGTAAATGCACAAACAGTAATTTCTCCGCATTGCAAGGCGCAATTCTGAAATTTTTTGCTTTTTCCTGCTCCTCTTAGCATGATAAAGAAGATTCAAAGAGAGTGAGATGCCAGCTCCTTTCATTCAGTCAGTAGCTTCAATCATTTCTGGACATTTTTCAATGGCAAAAATCAATGAATATTGTAAATGCACAAACAGTAATTTCTCCGCATTGCAAGGTGCAATTCTGAAATTTTTTGCTTTTTCCTGCTCCTCTTAGCATGATAAAGAAGATTCAAAGAGAGTGAGATGCCAGCTCCTTTCATTCAGTCAGTAGCTTCAATCATTTCTGGACGTTTTTCAATGGCAAAAATCAATGAATATTGTAAATGCACAAACAGTAATTTCTCCGCATTGCAAGGTGCAATTCTGAAATTTTTTGCTTTTTCCTGCTCCTCTTAGCATGATAAAGAAGATTCAAAGAGAGTGAGGTGCCAGCTCCTTTCATTCAGTCAGGAGCTTCAAACATTTCTGGTATATGAATAACATGTTTTTCAATGGCAAAAATCAATGAATATTGTAAATGCACAAACAGTAATTTCTCCGCATTGCAAGGTGCAATTCTGAAATTTTTTGCTTTTTCCTGCTCCTCTTAGCATGATAAAGAAGATTCAAAGAGAGTGAGATGCCAGCTCCTTTCATTCAGTCAGTAGCTTCAATCATTTCTGGACGTTTTTCAATGGCAAAAATCAATGAATATTGTAAATGCACAAACTGTAATTTCTCCGCATTGCAAGGTGCAATTCTGAAATTTTTTGCTTTTTCCTGCTCCTCTTAGCATGATAAAGAAGATTCAAAGAGAGTGAGATGCCAGCTCCTTTCATTCAGTCAGTAGCTTCAATCATTTCTGGACGTTTTTCAATGGCAAAAATCAACGAATATTGTAAATGCACAAACAGTAATTTCTCCGCATTGCAAGGTGCAATTCTGAAATTTTTTGCTTTTTCCTGCTCCTCTTAGCATGATAAAGAAGATTCAAAGAGAGTGAGATGCCAGCTCCTTTCATTCAGTCAGTAGCTTCAATCATTTCTGGACGTTTTTCAATGGCAAAAATCAATGAATATTGTAAATGCACAAACTGTAATTTCTCCGCATTGCAAGGTGCAATTCTGAAATTTTTTGCTTTTTCCTGCTCCTCTTAGCATGATAAAGAAGATTCAAAGAGAGTGAGATGCCAGCTCCTTTCATTCAGTCAGTAGCTTCAATCATTTCTGGTATATGAATAACATGATGTTTTTCAATGGCAAAAATCAATGAATATTGTAAATGCACAAACAGTAATTTCTCCGCATTGCAAGGTGCAATTCTGAAATTTTTTGCTTTTTCCTGCTCCTCTTAGCATGATAAAGAAGATTCAAAGAGAGTGAGATGCCAGCTCCTTTCATTCAGTCAGTAGCTTCAATCATTTCTGGACGTTTTTCAATGGCAAAAATCAATGAATATTGTAAATGCACAAACAGTAATTTCTCCGCATTGCAAGGTGCAATTCTGAAATTTTTTGCTTTTTCCTGCTCCTCTTAGCATGATAAACAAGATTCAAAGAGAGTGAGATGCCAGCTCCTTTCATTCAGTCAGTAGCTTCAATCATTTCTGGACGTTTTTCAATGGCAAAAATCATTGAATATTGTAAATGCACAAACAGTAATTTCTCCGCATTGCAAGGTGCAATTCTGAAATTTTTTACTTTTTCCTGCTCCTCTTAGCATGATAAAGAAGATTCAAAGAGAGTGAGATGCCAGCTCCTTTCATTCAGTCAGTAGCTTCAATCATTTCTGGTATATGAATAACATGATGTTTTTCAATCGCAAAAATCAATGAATATTGTAAATGCACAAACAGTAATTTCTCCGCATTGCAAGGTGCAATTCTGAAATTTTTTGCTTTTTCCTGCTCCTCTTAGCATGATAAAGAAGATTCAAAGAGAGTGAGATGCCAGCTCCTTTCATTCAGTCAGTAGCTACAATCATTTCTGGATGTTTTTCAATGGCAAAAATCAATGAATATTGTAAATGCACAAACAGTAATTTCTCCGCATTGCAAGGTGCAATTCTGAAATTTTTTGCTTTTTCCTGCTCCTCTTAGCATGATAAAGAAGATTCAAAGAGAGTGAGATGCCAGCTCCTTTCCTTCAGTCAGTAGCTTCAATCATTTCTGGTATATGAATAACATGATGTTTTTCAATGGCAAAAATCAATGAATTTTGTAAATGCACAAACAGTAATTTCTCCGCATTGCAAGGCGCAATTCTGAAATTTTTTGCTTTTTCCTGCTCCTCTTAGCATGATAAAGAAGATTCAAAGAGAGTGAGATGCCAGCTCCTTTCATTCAGTCAGTAGCTTCAATCATTTCTGGACATTTTTCAATGGCAAAAATCAATGAATATTGTAAATGCACAAACAGTAATTTCTCCGCATTGCAAGGTGCAATTCTGAAATTTTTTGCTTTTTCCTGCTCCTCTTAGCATGATAAAGAAGATTCAAAGAGAGTGAGATGCCAGCTCCTTTCATTCAGTCAGTAGCTTCAATCATTTCTGGACGTTTTTCAATGGCAAAAATCAATGAATATTGTAAATGCACAAACAGTAATTTCTCCGCATTGCAAGGTGCAATTCTGAAATTTTTTGCTTTTTCCTGCTCCTCTTAGCATGATAAAGAAGATTCAAAGAGAGTGATATGCCAGCTCCTTTCATTCAGTCAGTACCTTCAATCATTTCTGGACGTTTTTCAATGGCAAAAATCAATGAATATTGTAAATGCACAAACAGTAATTTCTCCGCATTGCAAGGTGCAATTCTGAAATTTTTTGCTTTTTCCTGCTCCTCTTAGCATGATAAAGAAGATTCAAAGAGAGTGAGATGCCAGCTCCTTTCATTCAGTCAGTAGCTTCAATCATTTCTGGACGTTTTTCAATGGCAAAAATCAATGAATATTGTAAATGCACAAACTGTAATTTCTCCGCATTGCAAGGTGCAATTCTGAAATTTTTTGCTTTTTCCTGCTCCTCTTAGCATGATAAAGAAGATTCAAAGAGAGTGAGATGCCAGCTCCTTTCATTCAGTCAGTAGCTTCAATCATTTCTGGTATATGAATAACATGATGTTTTTCAATAGCAAAAATCAATGAATATTGTAAATGCACAAACAGTAATTTCTCCGCATTGCAAGGTGCAATTCTGAAATTTTTTGCTTTTTCCTGCTCCTCTTAGCATGATAAAGAAGATTCAAAGAGAGTGAGATGCCAGCTCCTTTCATTCAGTCAGTAGCTTCAATCATTTCTGGACGTTTTTCAATGGCAAAAATCAATGAATATTGTAAATGCACAAACAATAATTTCTCCACATTGCAAGGTGCAATTCTGAAATTTTTTGCTTTTTCCTGCTCCTCTTAGCATGATAAACAAGATTCAAAGAGAGTGAGATGCCAGCTCCTTTCATTCAGTCAGTAGCTTCAATCATTTCTGGACGTTTTTCAATGGCAAAAATCATTGAATATTGTAAATGCACAAACAGTAATTTCTCCGCATTGCAAGGTGCAATTCTGAAATTTTTTACTTTTTCCTGCTCCTCTTAGCATGATAAAGAAGATTCAAAGAGAGTGAGATGCCAGCTCCTTTCATTCAGTCAGTAGCTTCAATCATTTCTGGACGTTTTTCAATGGCAAAAATCAATGAATATTGTAAATGCACAAACAGTAATTTCTCCGCATTGCAAGGTGCAATTCTGAAATTTTTTGCTTTTTCCTGCTCCTCTTAGCATGATAAAGAAGATTCAAAGAGAGTGAGATGCCAGCTCCTTTCCTTCAGTCAGTAGCTTCAATCATTTCTGGTATATGAATAACATGATGTTTTTCAATGGCAAAAATCAATGAATTTTGTAAATGCACAAACAGTAATTTCTCCGCATTGCAAGGCGCAATTCTGAAATTTTTTGCTTTTTCCTGCTCCTCTTAGCATGATAAAGAAGATTCAAAGAGAGTGAGATGCCAGCTCCTTTCATTCAGTCAGTAGCTTCAATCATTTCTGGACGTTTTTCAATGGCAAAAATCAATGAATATTGTAAATGCACAAACAGTAATTTCTCCGCATTGCAAGGTGCAATTCTGAAATTTTTTGCTTTTTCCTGCTCCTCTTAGCATGATAAAGAAGATTCAAAGAGAGTGAGGTGCCAGCTCCTTTCATTCAGTCAGGAGCTTCAAACATTTCTGGTATATGAATAACATGTTTTTCAATGGCAAAAATCAATGAATATTGTAAATGCACAAACAGTAATTTCTCCGCATTGCAAGGTGCAATTCTGAAATTTTTTGCTTTTTCCTGCTCCTCTTAGCATGATAAAGAAGATTCAAAGAGAGTGAGATGCCAGCTCCTTTCATTCAGTCAGTAGCTTCAATCATTTCTGGACGTTTTTCAATGGCAAAAATCAATGAATATTGTAAATGCACAAACTGTAATTTCTCCGCATTGCAAGGTGCAATTCTGAAATTTTTTGCTTTTTCCTGCTCCTCTTAGCATGATAAAGAAGATTCAAAGAGAGTGAGATGCCAGCTCCTTTCATTCAGTCAGTAGCTTCAATCATTTCTGGACGTTTTTCAATGGCAAAAATCAACGAATATTGTAAATGCACAAACAGTAATTTCTCCGCATTGCAAGGTGCAATTCTGAAATTTTTTGCTTTTTCCTGCTCCTCTTAGCATGATAAAGAAGATTCAAAGAGAGTGAGATGCCAGCTCCTTTCATTCAGTCAGTAGCTTCAATCATTTCTGGACGTTTTTCAATGGCAAAAATCAATGAATATTGTAAATGCACAAACTGTAATTTCTCCGCATTGCAAGGTGCAATTCTGAAATTTTTTGCTTTTTCCTGCTCCTCTTAGCATGATAAAGAAGATTCAAAGAGAGTGAGATGCCAGCTCCTTTCATTCAGTCAGTAGCTTCAATCATTTCTGGACGTTTTTCAATGGCAAAAATCAATGAATATTGTAAATGCACAAACAGTAATTTCTCCGCATTGCAAGGTGCAATTCTGAAATTTTTTGCTTTTTCCTGCTCCTCTTAGCATGATAAAGAAGATTCAAAGAGAGTGAGATGCCAGCTCCTTTCATTCAGTCAGTACCTTCAATCATTTCTGGACGTTTTTCAATGGCAAAAATCAATGAATATTGTAAATGCACAAACAGTAATTTCTCCGCATTGCAAGGTGCAATTCTGAAATTTTTTGCTTTTTCCTGCTCCTCTTAGCATGATAAAGAAGATTCAAAGAGAGTGAGATGCCAGCTCCTTTCATTCAGTCAGTAGCTTCAAACATTTCTGGTATATGAATAACATGATGTTTTTCAATGGCAAAAATCAATGAATATTGTAAATGCACAAACAGTAATTTCTCCGCATTGCAAGGTGCAAGTCTGAAATTTTTTGCTTTATCCTGCTCCTCTTAGCATGATAAAGAAGATTCAAAGAGAGTGAGATGCCAGCTCCTTTCATTCAGTCAGTAGCTTCAATCATTTCTGGTATATGAATAACATGATGTTTTTCAATGGCAAAAATCAAAGAATATTGTAAATGCACAAACAGTAATTTCTCCGCATTGCAAGGTGCAATTCTGAAATTTTTTGCTTTTTCCTGCTCCTCTTAGCATGATAAAGAAGATTCAAAGAGAGTGAGATGCCAGCTCCTTTCATTCAGTCAGTAGCTTCAAACATTTCTGGTATATGAATAACATGATGTTTTTCAATGGCAAAAATCAATGAATATTGTAAATGCACAAACAGTAATTTCTCCGCATTGCAAGGTGCAATTCTGAAATTTTTTGCTTTTTCCTGCTCCTCTTAGCATGATAAAGAAGATTCAAAGAGAGTGAGATGCCAGCTCCTTTCATTCAGTCAGTAGCTTCAATCATTTCTGGACGTTTTTCAATGGCAAAAATCAATGAATATTGTAAATGCACAAACAGTAATTTCTCCGCATTGCAAGGTGCAATTCTGAAATTTTTTGCTTTTTCCTGCTCCTCTTAGCATGATAAAGAAGATTCAAAGAGAGTGAGATGCCAGCTCCTTTCATTCAGTCAGTAGCTTCAATCATTTCTGGACGTTTTTCAATGGCAAAAATCAATGAATATTGTAAATGCACAAACAGTAATTTCTCCGCATTGCAAGGTGCAATTCTGAAATTTTTTGCTTTTTCCTGCTCCTCTTAGCATGATAAAGAAGATTCAAAGAGAGTGATATGCCAGCTCCTTTCATTCAGTCAGTACCTTCAATCATTTCTGGACGTTTTTCAATGGCAAAAATCAATGAATATTGTAAATGCACAAACAGTAATTTCTCCGCATTGCAAGGTGCAATTCTGAAATTTTTTGCTTTTTCCTGCTCCTCTTAGCATGATAAAGAAGATTCAAAGAGAGTGAGATGCCAGCTCCTTTCATTCAGTCAGTAGCTTCAATCATTTCTGGACGTTTTTCAATGGCAAAAATCAATGAATATTGTAAATGCACAAACTGTAATTTCTCCGCATTGCAAGGTGCAATTCTGAAATTTTTTGCTTTTTCCTGCTCCTCTTAGCATGATAAAGAAGATTCAAAGAGAGTGAGATGCCAGCTCCTTTCATTCAGTCAGTAGCTTCAATCATTTCTGGTATATGAATAACATGATGTTTTTCAATAGCAAAAATCAATGAATATTGTAAATGCACAAACAGTAATTTCTCCGCATTGCAAGGTGCAATTCTGAAATTTTTTGCTTTTTCCTGCTCCTCTTAGCATGATAAAGAAGATTCAAAGAGAGTGAGATGCCAGCTCCTTTCATTCAGTCAGTAGCTTCAATCATTTCTGGACGTTTTTCAATGGCAAAAATCAATGAATATTGTAAATGCACAAACAGTAATTTCTCCACATTGCAAGGTGCAATTCTGAAATTTTTTGCTTTTTCCTGCTCCTCTTAGCATGATAAACAAGATTCAAAGAGAGTGAGATGCCAGCTCCTTTCATTCAGTCAGTAGCTTCAATCATTTCTGGACGTTTTTCAATGGCAAAAATCTTTGAATATTGTAAATGCACAAACAGTAATTTCTCCGCATTGCAAGGTGCAATTCTGAAATTTTTTACTTTTTCCTGCTCCTCTTAGCATGATAAAGAAGATTCAAAGAGAGTGAGATGCCAGCTCCTTTCATTCAGTCAGTAGCTTCAATCATTTCTGGTATATGAATAACATGATGTTTTTCAATAGCAAAAATCAATGAATATTGTAAATGCACAAACAGTAATTTCTCCGCATTGCAAGGTGCAATTCTGAAATTTTTTGCTTTTTCCTGCTCCTCTTAGCATGATAAAGAAGATTCAAAGAGAGTGAGATGCCAGCTCCTTTCATTCAGTCAGTAGCTTCAATCATTTCTGGACGTTTTTCAATGGCAAAAATCAATGAATATTGTAAATGCACAAACAATAATTTCTCCACATTGCAAGGTGCAATTCTGAAATTTTTTGCTTTTTCCTGCTCCTCTTAGCATGATAAACAAGATTCAAAGAGAGTGAGATGCCAGCTCCTTTCATTCAGTCAGTAGCTTCAATCATTTCTGGACGTTTTTCAATGGCAAAAATCATTGAATATTGTAAATGCACAAACAGTAATTTCTCCGCATTGCAAGGTGCAATTCTGAAATTTTTTACTTTTTCCTGCTCCTCTTAGCATGATAAAGAAGATTCAAAGAGAGTGAGATGCCAGCTCCTTTCATTCAGTCAGTAGCTTCAATCATTTCTGGACGTTTTTCAATGGCAAAAATCAATGAATATTGTAAATGCACAAACAGTAATTTCTCCGCATTGCAAGGTGCAATTCTGAAATTTTTTGCTTTTTCCTGCTCCTCTTAGCATGATAAAGAAGATTCAAAGAGAGTGAGATGCCAGCTCCTTTCCTTCAGTCAGTAGCTTCAATCATTTCTGGTATATGAATAACATGATGTTTTTCAATGGCAAAAATCAATGAATTTTGTAAATGCACAAACAGTAATTTCTCCGCATTGCAAGGCGCAATTCTGAAATTTTTTGCTTTTTCCTGCTCCTCTTAGCATGATAAAGAAGATTCAAAGAGAGTGAGATGCCAGCTCCTTTCATTCAGTCAGTAGCTTCAATCATTTCTGGACGTTTTTCAATGGCAAAAATCAATGAATATTGTAAATGCACAAACAGTAATTTCTCCGCATTGCAAGGTGCAATTCTGAAATTTTTTGCTTTTTCCTGCTCCTCTTAGCATGATAAAGAAGATTCAAAGAGAGTGAGATGCCAGCTCCTTTCATTCAGTCAGTAGCTTCAATCATTTCTGGACGTTTTTCAATGGCAAAAATCAATGAATATTGTAAATGCACAAACTGTAATTTCTCCGCATTGCAAGGTGCAATTCTGAAATTTTTTGCTTTTTCCTGCTCCTCTTAGCATGATAAAGAAGATTCAAAGAGAGTGAGATGCCAGCTCCTTTCATTCAGTCAGTAGCTTCAATCATTTCTGGACGTTTTTCAATGGCAAAAATCAACGAATATTGTAAATGCACAAACAGTAATTTCTCCGCATTGCAAGGTGCAATTCTGAAATTTTTTGCTTTTTCCTGCTCCTCTTAGCATGATAAAGAAGATTCAAAGAGAGTGAGATGCCAGCTCCTTTCATTCAGTCAGTAGCTTCAATCATTTCTGGACGTTTTTCAATGGCAAAAATCAATGAATATTGTAAATGCACAAACTGTAATTTCTCCGCATTGCAAGGTGCAATTCTGAAATTTTTTGCTTTTTCCTGCTCCTCTTAGCATGATAAAGAAGATTCAAAGAGAGTGAGATGCCAGCTCCTTTCATTCAGTCAGTAGCTTCAATCATTTCTGGACGTTTTTCAATGGCAAAAATCAATGAATATTGTAAATGCACAAACAGTAATTTCTCCGCATTGCAAGGTGCAATTCTGAAATTTTTTGCTTTTTCCTGCTCCTCTTAGCATGATAAAGAAGATTCAAAGAGAGTGAGATGCCAGCTCCTTTCATTCAGTCAGTACCTTCAATCATTTCTGGACGTTTTTCAATGGCAAAAATCAATGAATATTGTAAATGCACAAACAGTAATTTCTCCGCATTGCAAGGTGCAATTCTGAAATTTTTTGCTTTTTCCTGCTCCTCTTAGCATGATAAAGAAGATTCAAAGAGAGTGAGATGCCAGCTCCTTTCATTCAGTCAGTAGCTTCAAACATTTCTGGTATATGAATAACATGATGTTTTTCAATGGCAAAAATCAATGAATATTGTAAATGCACAAACAGTAATTTCTCCGCATTGCAAGGTGCAAGTCTGAAATTTTTTGCTTTATCCTGCTCCTCTTAGCATGATAAAGAAGATTCAAAGAGAGTGAGATGCCAGCTCCTTTCATTCAGTCAGTAGCTTCAATCATTTCTGGTATATGAATAACATGATGTTTTTCAATGGCAAAAATCAAAGAATATTGTAAATGCACAAACAGTAATTTCTCCGCATTGCAAGGTGCAATTCTGAAATTTTTTGCTTTTTCCTGCTCCTCTTAGCATGATAAAGAAGATTCAAAGAGAGTGAGATGCCAGCTCCTTTCATTCAGTCAGTAGCTTCAAACATTTCTGGTATATGAATAACATGATGTTTTTCAATGGCAAAAATCAATGAATATTGTAAATGCACAAACAGTAATTTCTCCGCATTGCAAGGTGCAATTCTGAAATTTTTTGCTTTTTCCTGCTCCTCTTAGCATGATAAAGAAGATTCAAAGAGAGTGAGATGCCAGCTCCTTACATTCAGTCAGTAGCTTCAATCATTTCTGGACGTTTTTCAATGGCAAAAATCAATGAATATTGTAAATGCACAAACAGTAATTTCTCCGCATTGCAAGGTGCAATTCTGAAATTTTTTGCTTTTTCCTGCTCCTCTTAGCATGATAAAGAAGATTCAAAGAGAGTGAGATGCCAGCTCCTTTCATTCAGTCAGTAGCTTCAATCATTTCTGGACGTTTTTCAATGGCAAAAATCAATGAATATTGTAAATGCACAAACAGTAATTTCTCCGCATTGCAAGGTGCAATTCTGAAATTTTTTGCTTTTTCCTGCTCCTCTTAGCATGATAAAGAAGATTCAAAGAGAGTGATATGCCAGCTCCTTTCATTCAGTCAGTACCTTCAATCATTTCTGGACGTTTTTCAATGGCAAAAATCAATGAATATTGTAAATGCACAAACAGTAATTTCTCCGCATTGCAAGGTGCAATTCTGAAATTTTTTGCTTTTTCCTGCTCCTCTTAGCATGATAAAGAAGATTCAAAGAGAGTGAGATGCCAGCTCCTTTCATTCAGTCAGTAGCTTCAATCATTTCTGGACGTTTTTCAATGGCAAAAATCAATGAATATTGTAAATGCACAAACTGTAATTTCTCCGCATTGCAAGGTGCAATTCTGAAATTTTTTGCTTTTTCCTGCTCCTCTTAGCATGATAAAGAAGATTCAAAGAGAGTGAGATGCCAGCTCCTTTCATTCAGTCAGTAGCTTCAATCATTTCTGGTATATGAATAACATGATGTTTTTCAATAGCAAAAATCAATGAATATTGTAAATGCACAAACAGTAATTTCTCCGCATTGCAAGGTGCAATTCTGAAATTTTTTGCTTTTTCCTGCTCCTCTTAGCATGATAAAGAAGATTCAAAGAGAGTGAGATGCCAGCTCCTTTCATTCAGTCAGTAGCTTCAATCATTTCTGGACGTTTTTCAATGGCAAAAATCAATGAATATTGTAAATGCACAAACAGTAATTTCTCCACATTGCAAGGTGCAATTCTGAAATTTTTTGCTTTTTCCTGCTCCTCTTAGCATGATAAACAAGATTCAAAGAGAGTGAGATGCCAGCTCCTTTCATTCAGTCAGTAGCTTCAATCATTTCTGGACGTTTTTCAATGGCAAAAATCTTTGAATATTGTAAATGCACAAACAGTAATTTCTCCGCATTGCAAGGTGCAATTCTGAAATTTTTTACTTTTTCCTGCTCCTCTTAGCATGATAAAGAAGATTCAAAGAGAGTGAGATGCCAGCTCCTTTCATTCAGTCAGTAGCTTCAATCATTTCTGGACTTTTTCAATGGCAAAAATCAATGAATATTGTAAATGCACAAACAGTAATTTCTCCGCATTGCAAGGTGCAATTCTGAAATTTTTTGCTTTTTCCTGCTCCTCTTAGCATGATAAAGAAGATTCAAAGAGAGTGAGATGCCAGCTCCTTTCCTTCAGTCAGTAGCTTCAATCATTTCTGGTATATGAATAACATGATGTTTTTCAATGGCAAAAATCAATGAATTTTGTAAATGCACAAACAGTAATTTCTCCGCATTGCAAGGCGCAATTCTGAAATTTTTTGCTTTTTCCTGCTCCTCTTAGCATGGTAAAGAAGATTCAAAGAGAGTGAGATGCCAGCTCCTTTCATTCAGTCAGTAGCTTCAATCATTTCTGGACATTTTTCAATGGCAAAAATCAATGAATATTGTAAATGCACAAACAGTAATTTCTCCGCATTGCAAGGTGCAATTCTGAAATTTTTTGCTTTTTCCTGCTCCTCTTAGCATGATAAAGAAGATTCAAAGAGAGTGAGATGCCAGCTCCTTTCATTCAGTCAGTAGCTTCAATCATTTCTGGACGTTTTTCAATGGTAAAAATCAATGAATATTGTAAATGCACAAACAGTAATTTCTCCGCATTGCAAGGTGCAATTCTGAAATTTTTTGCTTTTTCCTGCTCCTCTTAGCATGATAAAGAAGATTCAAAGAGAGTGAGGTGCCAGCTCCTTTCATTCAGTCAGGAGCTTCAAACATTTCTGGTATATGAATAACATGTTTTTCAATGGCAAAAATCAATGAATATTGTAAATGCACAAACAGTAATTTCTCCGCATTGCAAGGTGCAATTCTGAAATTTTTTGCTTTTTCCTGCTCCTCTTAGCATGATAAAGAAGATTCAAAGAGAGTGAGATGCCAGCTCCTTTCATTCAGTCAGTAGCTTCAATCATTTCTGGACGTTTTTCAATGGCAAAAATCAATGAATATTGTAAATGCACAAACTGTAATTTCTCCGCATTGCAAGGTGCAATTCTGAAATTTTTTGCTTTTTCCTGCTCCTCTTAGCATGATAAAGAAGATTCAAAGAGAGTGAGATGCCAGCTCCTTTCATTCAGTCAGTAGCTTCAATCATTTCTGGACGTTTTTCAATGGCAAAAATCAACGAATATTGTAAATGCACAAACAGTAATTTCTCCGCATTGCAAGGTGCAATTCTGAAATTTTTTGCTTTTTCCTGCTCCTCTTAGCATGATAAAGAAGATTCAAAGAGAGTGAGATGCCAGCTCCTTTCATTCAGTCAGTAGCTTCAATCATTTCTGGACGTTTTTCAATGGCAAAAATCAATGAATATTGTAAATGCACAAACTGTAATTTCTCCGCATTGCAAGGTGCAATTCTGAAATTTTTTGCTTTTTCCTGCTCCTCTTAGCATGATAAAGAAGATTCAAAGAGAGTGAGATGCCAGCTCCTTTCATTCAGTCAGTAGCTTCAATCATTTCTGGACGTTTTTCAATGGCAAAAATCAATGAATATTGTAAATGCACAAACAGTAATTTCTCCGCATTGCAAGGTGCAATTCTGAAATTTTTTGCTTTTTCCTGCTCCTCTTAGCATGATAAAGAAGATTCAAAGAGAGTGAGATGCCAGCTCCTTTCATTCAGTCAGTACCTTCAATCATTTCTGGACGTTTTTCAATGGCAAAAATCAATGAATATTGTAAATGCACAAACAGTAATTTCTCCGCATTGCAAGGTGCAATTCTGAAATTTTTTGCTTTTTCCTGCTCCTCTTAGCATGATAAAGAAGATTCAAAGAGAGTGAGATGCCAGCTCCTTTCATTCAGTCAGTAGCTTCAAACATTTCTGGTATATGAATAACATGATGTTTTTCAATGGCAAAAATCAATGAATATTGTAAATGCACAAACAGTAATTTCTCCGCATTGCAAGGTGCAAGTCTGAAATTTTTTGCTTTATCCTGCTCCTCTTAGCATGATAAAGAAGATTCAAAGAGAGTGAGATGCCAGCTCCTTTCATTCAGTCAGTAGCTTCAATCATTTCTGGTATATGAATAACATGATGTTTTTCAATGGCAAAAATCAAAGAATATTGTAAATGCACAAACAGTAATTTCTCCGCATTGCAAGGTGCAATTCTGAAATTTTTTGCTTTTTCCTGCTCCTCTTGGCATGATAAAGAAGATTCAAAGAGAGTGAGATGCCAGCTCCTTTCATTCAGTCAGTAGCTTCAAACATTTCTGGTATATGAATAACATGATGTTTTTCAATGGCAAAAATCAATGAATATTGTAAATGCACAAACAGTAATTTCTCCGCATTGCAAGGTGCAATTCTGAAAATTTTTGCTTTTTCCTGCTCCTCTTAGCATGATAAAGAAGTTTCAAAGAGAGTGAGATGCCAGCTCCTTTCATTCAGTCAGTAGCTTCAATAATTTCTGGACGTTTTTCAATGGCAAAAATCAATGAATATTGTAAATGCACAAACAGTAATTTCTCCGCATTGCAAGGTGCAATTCTGAATTTTTTTGCTTTTTCCTGCTCCTCTTAGCATGATAAACAAGATTCAAAGAGAGTGAGATGCCAGCTCCTTTCATTCAGTCAGTAGCTTCAATCATTTCTGGACATTTTTCAATGGCAAAAATCAATGAATATTGTAAATGCACAAACAGTAATTTATCCGCATTGCAAGGTGCAATTCTGAAATTTTTTGCTTTTTCCTGCTCCTCTTAGCATGATAAAGAAGATTCAAAGAGAGTGAGATGCCAGCTCCTTTCATTCAGTCAGTAGCTTCAAACATTTCTGGTATATGAATAACATGATGTTTTTCAATTTCAAAAATCAATGAATATTGTAAATGCACAAACAGTAATTTCTCCGCATTGCAAGGTGCAATTCTGAAATTTTTTGCTTTTTCCTGCTCCTCTTAGCATGATAAAGAAGATTCAAAGAGAGTGAGATGCCAGCTCCTTTCATTCAGTCAGTGGCTTCAATCATTTCTGGACGTTTTTCAATGGCAAAAATCAATGAATATTGTAAATGCACAAACAGTAATTTCTCCGCATTGCAAGGTGCAATTCTGAAATTTTTTGCTTTTTCCTGCTCCTCTTAGCATTATGAAGAAGATTCAAAGAGAGTGAGATGCCAGCTCCTTTCATTCAGTCAGTAGCTTCAAACATTTCTGGTATATGAATAACATGATGTTTTTCAATGGCAAAAATCAATGAATATTGTAAATGCACAAACAGTAATTTCTCCGCATTGCAAGGTGCAATTCTGAAATTTTTTGCTTTTTCCTGCTCCTCTTAGCATGATAAACAAGATTCAAAGAGAGTGAGATAACAGCTCCTTTCATTCAGTCAGTAGCTTCAATCATTTCTGGACGTTTTTCAATGGCAAAAATCAATGAATATTGTAAATGCACAAACAGTAATTTCTCCGCATTGCAAGGTGCAATTCTGAAATTTTTTGCTTTTTCCTGCTCCTCTTAACATGATAAAGAAGATTCAAAGAGAGTGAGATGCCAGCTCCTTTCATTCAGTCAGTAGCTTCAATCATTTCTGGACGTTTTTCAATTGCAAAAATCAATGAATATTGTAAATGCACAAACAGTAATTTCTCCGCATTGCAAGGTGCAATTCTGAAATTTTTTGCTTTTTCCTGCTCCTCTTAGCATGATAAAGAAGATTCAAAGAGAGTGAGTTGCCAGCTTCTTTCATTCAGTCAGTAGCTTCAAACATTTCTGGTATATGAATAACATGATGTTTTTCAATGGCAAAAATCAATGAATATTGTAAATGCACAAACAGTAATTTCTCCGCATTGCAAGGTGCAATTCTGAAATTTTTTGCTTTTTCCTGCTCCTCTTAGCATGATAAAGAAGATTCAAAGAGAGTGAGATGCCAGCTCCTTTCATTCAGTCAGTAGCTTCAATCATTTCTGGACGTTTTTCAATGGCAAAAATCAATGAATATTGTAAATGCACAAACAGTAATTTCTCC
Organism: Phyllobates terribilis; assembly: GCF_046119375.1. Classification (NCBI taxonomy): domain Eukaryota; kingdom Metazoa; phylum Chordata; class Amphibia; order Anura; family Dendrobatidae; genus Phyllobates; species Phyllobates terribilis. Next base: position 323,487 of record NW_027363964.1, on the reverse strand, counting down.
GCATTGCAAGGTGCAATTCTGAAATTTTTTGCTTTTTCCTGCTCCTCTTAGCATGATAAAGAAGATTCAAAGAGAGTGAGATGCCAGCTCCTTTCATTCAGTCAGTAGCTTCAATCATTTCTGGACGTTTTTCAATGGCAAAAATCAATGAATATTGTAAATGCACAAACAGTAATTTCTCCGCATTGCAAGGTGCAATTCTGAAATTTTTTGCTTTTTCCTGCTCCTCTTAGCATGATAAAGAAGATTCAAAGAGAGTGAGATGCCAGCTCCTTTCATTCAGTCAGTAGCTTCAATCATTTCTGGTATATGAATAACATGATGTTTTTCAATGGCAAAAATCAATGAATATTGTAAATGCACAAACAGTAATTTCTCTGCATTGCAAGTTGCAATTCTGAAATTTTTTGCTTTTTCCTGCTCCTCTTAGCATGATAAAGAAGATTCAAAGAGAGTGAGATGCCAGCTCCTTTCATTCAGTCAGTAGCTTCAATCATTTCTGGACGTTTTTCAATGGCAAAAATCAATGAATATTGTAAATGCACAAACAGTAATTTCTCCGCATTGCAAGGTGCAATTCTGAAATTTTTTGCTTTTTCCTGCTCCTCTTAGCATGATAAAGAAGATTCAAAGAGAGTGAGATGCCAGCTCCTTTCATTCAGTCAGTAGCTTCAATCATTTCTGGATGTTTTTCAATGGCAAAAATCAATGAATATTGTAAATGCACAAACAGTAATTTCTCCGCATTGCAAGGTGCATTTCTGAAATTTTTTGCTTTTTCCTGCTCCTCTTAGCATGATAAAGAAGATTCAAAGAGAGTGAGATGCCAGCTCCTTTCATTCAGTCAGTAGCTTCAATCATTTCTGGTATATGAATAACATGATGTTTTTCAATGGCAAAAATCAATGAATATTGTAAATGCACAAACAGTAATTTCTCCGCATTGCAAGGTGCAATTCTGAAATTTTTTGCTTTTTCCTGCTCCTCTTAGCATGATAAAGAAGATTCAAAGAGAGTGAGATGCCAGCTCCTTTCATTCAGTCAGTAGCTTCAATCATTTCTGGACGTTTTTCAATGGCAAAAATCAATAAATATTGTAAATGCACAAACAGTAATTTCTCCGCATTGCAAGGTGCAATTCTGAAATTTTTTGCTTTTTCCTGCTCCTCTTAGCATGATAAAGAAGATTCAAAGAGAGTGAGATGCCAGCTCCTTTCATTCAGTCAGTAGCTTCAAACATTTCTGGTATAAACATTTCTGGACGTTTTTCAATGGCAAAAATCAATGAATATTGTAAATGCACAAACAGTAATATCTCCACATTGCAAGGTGCAATTCTGAAATTTTTTGCTTTTTCCTGCTAATCCTAGCATGATAAAGAAGATTCAAATAGAGTGAGATGCCAGCTCCTTTCATTCAGTCAGTAGCTTCAAACATTTCTGGACATTTTTCAATGGCAAAAATCAATGAATATTGTAAATGCACAAACAGTAATATCTCCACATTGCAAGGTGCAATTCTGAAATTTTTTGCTTTTTCCTGCTAATCCTAGCATGATAAAGAAGATTCAAAGAGAGTGAGATGCCAGCTCCTTTCATTCAGTCAGTAGCTTCAAACATTTCTGGACGTTTTTCAATGGCATAAATCAATGAATATTGTAAATGCACAAACAGTAATATCTCCACATTGCAAGGTGCAATTCTGAAATTTTTTGCTTTTTCCTGCTACTCCTAGCATGATAAAGAAGATTCAAAGAGAGTGAGATGCCTGCTCCTTTCATTCAGTCAGTAGCTTCAAACATTTCTGGACGTTTTTCAATGGCAAAAATCAATGAATATTGTAAATGCACAAACAGTAATATCTCCACATTGCAAGGTGCAATTCTGAAATTTTTTGCTTTTTCCTGCTAATCCTAGCATGATAAAGAAGATTCAAAGAGAGTAAGATGCCAGCTCCTTTCATTCAGTCAGTAGCTTCAAACATTTCTGGACGTTTTTCAATGGCAAAAATCAATGAATATTGTAAATGCACAAACAGTAATTTCTCCGCATTGCAAGGTGCAATTCTGAAATTTTTTGCTTTTTCCTGCTCCTCTTAGCATGATAAAGAAGATTCAAAGAGAGTGAGATGCCAGCTCCTTTCATTCAGTCAGTAGCTTCAATCATTTCTGGACGTTTTTCAATGGCAAAAATCAATGAATATTGTAAATGCACAAACAGTAATTTCTCCGCATTGTAAGGTGCAATTCTGAAATTTTTTGCTTTTTCCTGCTCCTCTTAGCATGATAAAGAAGATTCAAAGATAGTGAGATGCCAGCTTATTTCATTCAGTCAGTAGCTTCAAACATTTCTGGTATATGAATAACATGATGTTTTTCAATGGCAAAAATCAATGAATATTGTAAATGCACAAACAGTAATTTCTCCGCATTGCAAGTTGCAATTCTGAAATTTTTTGCTTTTTCCTGCTCCTCTTAGCATGATAAAGAAGATTCAAAGAGAGTGAGATGCCAGCTCCTTTCATTCAGTCAGTAGCTTCAATCATTTCTGGACGTTTTTCAATGGCAAAAATCAATGAATATTGTAAATGCACAAACAGTAATTTCTCCGCATTGCAAGGTGCAATTCTGAAATTTTTTGCTTTTTCCTGCTCCTCTTAGCATGATAAAGAAGATTCAAAGAGAGTGAGATGCCAGCTCCTTTCATTCAGTCAGTAGCTTCAATCATTTCTGGACGTTTTTCAATGGCAAAAATCAATGAATATTGTAAATGCACAAACAGTAATTTCTCCGCATTGCAAGTTGCAATTCTGAAATTTTTTGCTTTTTCCTGCTCCTCTTACCATGATAAAGAAGATTCAAAGAGAGTGAGATGCCAGCTCCTTTCATTCAGTCAGTAGCTTCAATCATTTCTGGACGTTTTTCAATGGCAAAAATCAATGAATATTGTAAATGCACAAACAGTAATTTCTCCGCATTGCAAGGTGCAATTCTGAAATTTTTTGCTTTTTCCTGCTCCTCTTAGCATGATAAAGAAGATTCAAAAAGAGTGAGATGCCAGCTCCTTTCATTCAGTCAGTAGCTTCAATCATTTCTGGACGTTTTTCAATGGCAAAAATCAATGAATATTGTAAATGCACAAACAGTAATTTCTCCGCATTGCAAGGTGCAATTCTGAAATTTTTTGCTTTTTCCTGCTCCTCTTAGCATGATAAAGAAGATTCAAAGAGAGTGAGATGCCAGCTCCTTTCATTCAGTCAGTAGCTTCAATCATTTCTGGTATATGAATAACATGATGTTTTTCAATGGCAAAAATCAATGAATATTGTAAATGCACAAACAGTAATTTCTCCGCATTGCAAGGTGCAATTCTGAAATTTTTTGCTTTTTCCTGCTCCTCTTAGCATGATAAAGAAGATTCAAAGAGAGTGAGATGCCAGCTCCTTTCATTCAGTCAGTAGCTTCAATCATTTCTGGACGTTTTTCAATGGCAAAAATCAATGAATATTGTAAATGCACAAACAGTAATTTCTCCGCATTGCAAGGTGCAATTCTGAAATTTTTTGCTTTTTCCTGCTCCTCTTAGCATGATAAAGAAGATTCAAAGAGAGTGAGATGCCAGCTCCTTTCATTCAGTCAGTAGCTTCAATTATTTCTGGTATATGAATAACATGATGTTTTTCAATGTCAAAAATCAATGAATATTGTAAATGCACAAACAGTAATTTCTCCGCATTGCAAGGTGCAATTCTGAAATTTTTTGCTTTTTCCTGCTCCTCTTATCATGGTAAAGAAGATTCAAAGAGAGTGAGATGCCAACTCCTTTCATTCAGTCAGTAGCTTCAATCATTTCTGGACGTTTTTCAATGGCAAAAATCAATGAATATTGTAAATGCACAAACAGTAATTTCTCCGCATTGCAAGGTGCAATTCTGAAATTTTTTGCTTTTTCCTGCTCCTCTTAGCATGATAAAGAAGATTCAAAGAGAGTGAGATGCCAGCTCCTTTCATTCAGTCAGTAGCTTCAATCATTTCTGGACGTTTTTCAATGGCAAAAATCAATGAATATTGTAAATGCACAAACAGTAATTTCTCCGCATTGCAAGGTGCAATTCTGAAATTTTTTGCTTTTTCCTGCTCCTCTTAGCATGATAAAGAAGATTCAAAGAGAGTGAGATGCCAGCTCCTTTCATTCAGTCAGTAGCTTTAATCATTTCTGGGTATGAATAACATGATGTTTTTCAATGGCAAAAATCAATGAATATTGTAAATGCACAAACAGTAATTTCTCCGCATTGCAAGGTGCAATTCTGAAATTTTTTGCTTTTTCCTGCTCCTCTTAGCATGATAAAGAAGATTCAAAGAGAGTGAGATGCCAGCTCCTTTCATTCAGTCAGTAGCTTCAATCATTTCTGGACGTTTTTCAATGGCAAAAATCAATGAATATTGTAAATGCACAAACAGTAATTTCTCCGCATTGCAAGGTGCAATTCTGAAATTTTTTGCTTTTTCCTGCTCCTCTTAGCATGATAAAGAAGATTCAAAGAGAGTGAGATGCCAGCTCCTTTCATTCAGTCAGTAGTTTCAATCATTTCTGGACGTTTTTCAATGGCATAAATCAATGAATATTGTAAATGCACAAACAGTAATATCTCCACATTGCAAGGTGCAATTCTGAAATTTTTTGCTTTTTCCTGCTACTCCTAGCATGATAAAGAAGATTCAAAGAGAGTGAGATGCCTGCTCCTTTCATTCAGTCAGTAGCTTCAAACATTTCTGGACGTTTTTCAATGGCAAAAATCAATGAATATTGTAAATGCACAAACAGTAATATCTCCACATTGCAATGTGCAATTCTGAAATTTTTTGCTTTTTCCTGCTAATCCTAGCATGATAAAGAAGATTCAAAGAGAGTAAGATGCCAGCTCCTTTCATTCAGTCAGTAGCTTCAAACATTTCTGGACGTTTTTCAATGGCAAAAATCAATGAATATTGTAAATGCACAAACAGTAATTTCTCCGCATTGCAAGGTGCAATTCTGAAATTTTTTGCTTTTTCCTGCTCCTCTTAGCATGATAAAGAAGATTCAAAGAGAGTGAGATGCCAGCTCCTTTCATTCAGTCAGTAGCTTCAATCATTTCTGGACGTTTTTCAATGGCAAAAATCAATGAATATTGTAAATGCACAAACAGTAATTTCTCCGCATTGTAAGGTGCAATTCTGAAATTTTTTGCTTTTTCCTGCTCCTCTTAGCATGATAAAGAAGATTCAAAGATAGTGAGATGCCAGCTTCTTTCATTCAGTCAGTAGCTTCAAACATTTCTGGTATATGAATAACATGATGTTTTTCAATGGCAAAAATCAATGAATATTGTAAATGCACAAACAGTAATTTCTCCGCATTGCAAGTTGCAATTCTGAAATTTTTTGCTTTTTCCTGCTCCTCTTAGCATGATAAAGAAGATTCAAAGAGAGTGAGATGCCAGCTCCTTTCATTCAGTCAGTAGCTTCAATCATTTCTGGACGTTTTTCAATGGCAAAAATCAATGAATATTGTAAATGCACAAACAGTAATTTCTCCGCATTGCAAGGTGCAATTCTGAAATTTTTTGCTTTTTCCTGCTCCTCTTAGCATGATAAAGAAGATTCAAAGAGAGTGAGATGCCAGCTCCTTTCATTCAGTCAGTAGCTTCAATCATTTCTGGACGTTTTTCAATGGCAAAAATCAATGAATATTGTAAATGCACAAACAGTAATTTCTCCGCATTGCAAGTTGCAATTCTGAAATTTTTTGCTTTTTCCTGCTCCTCTTACCATGATAAAGAAGATTCAAAGAGAGTGAGATGCCAGCTCCTTTCATTCAGTCAGTAGCTTCAATCATTTCTGGACGTTTTTCAATGGCAAAAATCAATGAATATTGTAAATGCACAAACAGTAATTTCTCCGCATTGCAAGGTGCAATTCTGAAATTTTTTGCTTTTTCCTGCTCCTCTTAGCATGATAAAGAAGATTCAAAAAGAGTGAGATGCCAGCTCCTTTCATTCAGTCAGTAGCTTCAATCATTTCTGGACGTTTTTCAATGGCAAAAATCAATGAATATTGTAAATGCACAAACAGTAATTTCTCCGCATTGCAAGGTGCAATTCTGAAATTTTTTGCTTTTTCCTGCTCCTCTTAGCATGATAAAGAAGATTCAAAGAGAGTGAGATGCCAGCTCCTTTCATTCAGTCAGTAGCTTCAATCATTTCTGGTATATGAATAACATGATGTTTTTCAATGGCAAAAATCAATGAATATTGTAAATGCACAAACAGTAATTTCTCCGCATTGCAAGGTGCAATTCTGAAATTTTTTGCTTTTTCCTGCTCCTCTTAGCATGATAAAGAAGATTCAAAGAGAGTGAGATGCCAGCTCCTTTCATTCAGTCAGTAGCTTCAATCATTTCTGGACGTTTTTCAATGGCAAAAATCAATGAATATTGTAAATGCACAAACAGTAATTTCTCCGCATTGCAAGGTGCAATTCTGAAATTTTTTGCTTTTTCCTGCTCCTCTTAGCATCATAAAGAAGATTCAAAGAGAGTGAGATGCCAGCTCCTTTCATTCAGTCAGTAGCTTCAATCATTTCTGGACGTTTTTCAATGGCAAAAATCAATGAATATTGTAAATGCACAAACAGTAATTTCTCCGCATTGCAAGGTGCAATTCTGAAATTTTTTGCTTTTTCCTGCTCCTCTTAGCATGATAAAGAAGATTCAAAGAGAGTGAGATGCCAGCTCCTTTCATTCAGTCAGTAGCTTCAATTATTTCTGGTATATGAATAACATGATGTTTTTCAATGTCAAAAATCAATGAATATTGTAAATGCACAAACAGTAATTTCTCCGCATTGCAAGGTGCAATTCTGAAATTTTTTGCTTTTTCCTGCTCCTCTTAGCATGGTAAAGAAGATTCAAAGAGAGTGAGATGCCAACTCCTTTCATTCAGTCAGTAGCTTCAATCATTTCTGGACGTTTTTCAATGGCAAAAATCAATGAATATTGTAAATGCACAAACAGTAATTTCTCCGCATTGCAAGGTGCAATTCTGAAATTTTTTGCTTTTTCCTGCTCCTCTTAGCATGATAAAGAAGATTCAAAGAGAGTGAGATGCCAGCTCCTTTCATTCAGTCAGTAGCTTCAATCATTTCTGGACGTTTTTCAATGGCAAAAATCAATGAATATTGTAAATGCACAAACAGTAATTTCTCCGCATTGCAAGGTGCAATTCTGAAATTTTTTGCTTTTTCCTGCTCCTCTTAGCATGATAAAGAAGATTCAAAGAGAGTGAGATGCCAGCTCCTTTCATTCAGTCAGTAGCTTTAATCATTTCTGGGTATGAATAACATGATGTTTTTCAATGGCAAAAATCAATGAATATTGTAAATGCACAAACAGTAATTTCTCCGCATTGCAAGGTGCAATTCTGAAATTTTTTGCTTTTTCCTGCTCCTCTTAGCATGATAAAGAAGATTCAAAGAGAGTGAGATGCCAGCTCCTTTCATTCAGTCAGTAGCTTCAATCATTTCTGGACCTTTTTCAATGGCAAAAATCAATGAATATTGTAAATGCACAAACAGTAATTTCTCCGCATTGCAAGGTGCAATTCTGAAATTTTTTGCTTTTTCCTGCTCCTCTTAGCATGATAAAGAAGATTCAAAGAGAGTGAGATGCCAGCTCCTTTCATTCAGTCAGTAGTTTCAATCATTTCTGGACGTTTTTCAATGGCAAAAATCAATGAATATTGTAAATGCACAAACAGTAATTTCTCCGCATTGCAAGGTGCAATTCTGAATTTTTTTGCTTTTTCCTGCTCCTCTTAGCATGATAAAGAAGATTCAAAGAGAGTGAGATGCCAGCTCCTTTCATTCAGTCAGTAGCTTCAAACATTTCTGGTATAAACATTTCTGGACGTTTTTCAATGGCAAAAATCAATGAATATTGTAAATGCACAAACAGTAATATCTCCACATTGCAAGGTGCAATTCTGAAATTTTTTGCTTTTTCCTGCTAATCCTAGCATGATAAAGAAGATTCAAATAGAGTGAGATGCCAGCTCCTTTCATTCAGTCAGTAGCTTCAAACATTTCTGGACGTTTTTCAATGGCAAAAATCAATGAATATTGTAAATGCACAAACAGTAATATCTCCACATTGCAAGGTGCAATTCTGAAATTTTTTGCTTTTTCCTGCTAATCCTAGCATGATAAAGAAGATTCAAAGAGAGTGAAATGCCAGCTCCTTTCATTCAGTCAGTAGCTTCAAACATTTCTGGTATATGAATAACATGATGTTTTTCAATGGCAAAAATCAATGAATATTGTAAATGCACAAACAGTAATATCTCCACATTGCAAGGTGCAATTCTGAAATTTTTTGCTTTTTCCTGCTAATCCTAGCATGATAAAGAAGATTCAAAGAGAGTGAGATGCCAGCTCCTTTCATTCAGTCAGTAGCTTCAAATATTTCTGGACGTTTTTCAATGGAAAAAATCAATGAATATTGTAAATGCACAAACAGTAATATCTCCACATTGCAAGGTGCAATTCTGAAATTTTTTGCTTTTTCCTGCTACTCCTAGCATGATAAAGAAGATTCAAAGAGAGTGATATGCCAGCTCCTTTCATTCAGTCAGTAGCTTCAAACATTTCTGGACGTTTTTCAATGGCAAAAATCAATGAATATTGTAAATGCACAAACAGTAATATCTCCACATTGCAAGGTGCAATTCTGAAATTTTTTGCTTTTTCCTGCTAATCCTAGCATGATAAAGAAGATTCAAAGAGAGTGAGATGCCAGCTCCTTTCATTCAGTCAGTAGCTTCAAACATTTCTGGACGTTTTTCAATGGCAAAAATCAATGAATATTGTAAATGCACAAACAGTAATATCTCCACATTGCAAGGTGCAATTCTGAAATTTTTTGCTTTTTCCTGCTAATCCTAGCATGATAAAGAAGATTCAAAGAGAGTGAGATGCCAGCTCCTTTCATTCAGTCAGTAGCTTCAATCATTTCTGGTATATGAATAACATGATGTTTTTCAATGGCAAAAATCAATGAATATTGTAAATGCACAAACAGTAATTTCTCCGCATTGCAAGGTGCAATTCTGAATTTTTTTGCTTTTTCCTGCTCCTCTTAGCATGATAAAGAAGATTCAAAGAGAGTGAGATGCCAGCTCCTTTCATTCAGTCAGTAGCTTCAAACATTTCTGGTATAAACATTTCTGGACGTTTTTCAATGGCAAAAATCAATGAATATTGTAAATGCACAAACAGTAATATCTCCACATTGCAAGGTGCAATTCTGAAATTTTTTGCTTTTTCCTGCTAATCCTATCATGATAAAGAAGATTCAAAGAGAGTGAGATGCCAGCTCCTTTCATTCAGTCAGTAGCTTCAAACATTTCTGGACGTGTTTCAATGGCAAAAATCAATGAATATTGTAAATGCACAAACAGTAATTTCTCCGCATTGCAAGGTGCAATTCTGAATTTTTTTGCTTTTTCCTGCTCCTCTTAGCATAATAAAGAAGATTCAAAGAGAGTGAGATGCCAGCTCCTTTCATTCAGTCAGTAGCTTCAAACATTTCTGGTATAAACATTTCTGGACGTTTTTCAATGGCAAAAATCAATGAATATTGTAAATGCACAAACAGTAATATCTCCACATTGCAAGGTGCAATTCTGAAATTTTTTGCTTTTTCCTGCTAAACCTAGCATGATAAAGAAGATTCAAATAGAGTGAGATGCCAGCTCCTTTCATTCAGTCAGTAGCTTCAAACATTTCTGGACGTTTTTCAATGGCAAAAATCAATGAATATTGTAAATGCACAAACAGTAATATCTCCACATTGCAAGGTGCAATTCTGAAATTTTTTGCTTTTTCCTGCTAATCCTAGCATGATAAAGAAGATTCAAAGAGAGTGAGATGCCAGCTCCTTTCATTCAGTCAGTAGCTTCAAACATTTCTGGTATATGAATAACATGATGTTTTTCAATGGCAAAAATCAATGAATATTGTAAATGCACAAACAGTAATATCTCCACATTGCAAGGTGCAATTCTGAAATTTTTTGCTTTTTCCTGCTAATCCTAGCATGATAAAGAAGATTCAAAGAGAGTGAGATGCCAGCTCCTTTCATTCAGTCAGTAGCTTCAAACATTTCTGGACGTTTTTCAATGGAAAAAATCAATGAATATTGTAAATGCACAAACTGTAATATCTCCACATTGCAAGGTGCAATTCTGAAATTTTTTGCTTTTTCCTGCTACTCCTAGCATGATAAAGAAGATTCAAAGAGAGTGAGATGCCAGCTCCTTTCATTCAGTCAGTAGCTTCAAACATTTCTGGACGTTTTTCAATGGCAAAAATCAATGAATATTGTAAATGCACAAACAGTAATATCTCCACATTTCAAGGTGCAATTCTGAAATTTTTTGCTTTTTCCTGCTAATCCTAGCATGATAAAGAAGATTCAAAGAGAGTGAGATGCCAGCTCCTTTCATTCAGTCAGTAGCTTCAATCATTTCTGGTATATGAATAACATGATGTTTTTCAATGGCAAAAATCAATGAATATTGTAAATGCACAAACAGTAATTTCTCCGCATTGCAAGGTGCAATTCTGAAATTTTTTGCTTTTTCCTGCTCCTCTTAGCATGATAAATAAGATTCAAAGAGAGTGAGATGCCAGCTCCTTTCATTCAGTCAGTAGCTTCAAACATTTCTGGTATAAACATTTCTGGACGTTTTTCAATGGCAAAAATCAATGAATATTGTAAATGCACAAACAGTAATATCTCCACATTGCAAGGTGCAATTCTGAAATTTTTTGCTTTTTCCTGCTAACCCTAGCATGATAAAGAAGATTCAAAGAGAGTGAGATGCCAGCTCCTTTCATTCAGTCAGTAGCTTCAAACATTTCTGGACGTTTTTCAATGGCAAAAATCAATGAATATTGTAAATGCACAAACAGTAATATCTCCACATTGCAAGGTGCAATTCTGAAATTTTTTGCTTTTTCCTGCTAATCCTATCATGATAAAGAAGATTCAAAGAGAGTGAGATGCCAGCTCCTTTCATTCAGTCAGTAGCTTCAATCATTTCTGGACGTTTTTCAATGGCAAAAATCAATGAATATTGTAAATGCACAAGCAGTAATTTCTCCGCATTGCAAGGTGCAATTCTGAAATTTTAAGCTTTTTCCTGCTCCTCTTAGCATGATAAAGAAGATTCAAAGAGAGTGAGATGCCAGCTCCTTTCATTCAGTCAGTGGCTTCAATCATTTCTGGATGTTTTTCAATGGCAAAAATCAATGAATATTGTAAATGCACAAACAGTAATTTCTCCGCATTGCAAGATGCAATTCTGAAATTTTTTGCTTTTTCCTGCTCCTCTTAGCATGAAAAAGAAGATTCAAAGAGAGTGAGATGCCAGCTCCTTTCATTCAGTCAGTAGCTTCAATCATTTCTGGTATATGAATAACATGATGTTTTTCAATGGCAAAAATCAATGAATATTGTAAATGCACAAACAGTAATTTCTCCGCATTGCAAGGTGCAATTCTGAATTTTTTTGCTTTTTCCTGCTCCTCTTAGCATGATAAAGAAGATTCAAAGAGAGTGAGATGCCAGCTCCTTTCATTCAGTCAGTAGCTTCAATCATTTCTGGACGTTTTTCAATGGCAAAAATCAATGAATATTGTAAATGCACAAACAGTAATTTCTCCGCATTGCAAGGTGCAATTCTGAAATTTTTTGCTTTTTCCTGCTCCTCTTAGCATGATAAAGAAGATTCAAAGAGAGTGAGATGCCAGCTCCTTTCATTCAGTCAGTAGCTTCAATCATTTCTGGACGTTTTTCAATGGCAAAAATCAATGAATATTGTAAATGCACAAACAGTAATTTCTCCGCATTGCAAGGTGCAATTCTGAAATTTTTTGCTTTTTCCTGCTCCTCTTAGCATGATAAAGAAGATTCAAAGAGAGTGAGATGCCAGCTCCTTTCATTCAGTCAGTAGCTTCAAACATTTCTGGTATATGAATAACATGATGTTTTTCAATGGCAAAAATCAATGAATATTGTAAATGCACAAACAGTAATTTCTCCGCATTGCAAGGTGCAATTCTGAAATTTTTTGCTTTTTCCTGCTCCTCTTAGCATGATAAAGAAGATTCAAAGAGAGTGAGATGCCAGCTCCTTTCATTCAGTCAGTAGCTTCAATCATTTCTGGACGTTTTTCAATGGCAAAAATCAATGAATATTGTAAATGCACAAACAGTAATTTCTCCGCATTGCAAGGTTTCAGAATTGCACCTTGCAATGTGGAGATCTTACTGTTTGTGCATTTACAGTATTCATTGATTTTTGCCATTGAAAAACGTCCAGAAATGTTTGAAGCTACTGACTGAATGAAGGGAGCTGGCATCTCACTCACTTTGAATGTTCTTTATCATGCTAGGATTAGCAGGAAAAAGCAAAAAATTTCAGAATTGCACCTTGCAATGTGGAGATATTACTGTTTGTGCATTTACAATATTCATTGATTTTTGCCATTGAAAAACATCATGTTATTCATATACAGGAAATGTTTGAAGCTACTGACTGAATGAAAGGATCTGGCATCTCACTATCTTTGAATCTTCTTTATCATGCTAGGATTAGCAGGAAAAAGCAAAAAATTTCAGAATTGCACCTTGCAATGTTTAGATATTACTGTTTGTGCATTTACAATATTCATTGATTTTTGCCATTGAAAAACGTCCAGAAATGTTTGAAGCTACTGACTGAATGAAAGGAGCTGGCATCTCACTCTATTTGAATCTTCTTTATCATGCTAGGATTAGCAGGAAAAAGCAAAAAATTTCAGAATTGCACCTTGCAATGTGGAGATATTACTGTTTGTGCATTTACAATATTCATTGATTTTTGCCATTGAAAAACGTCCAGAAATGTTTGAAGCTACTGACTGAATGAAAGGAGCTGGCATCTCACTCTCTTTGAATCTTCTTTATCATGCTAGGAGTAGCAGGAAAAAGCAAAAAATTTCAGAATTGCACCTTGCAATGTGGAGATATTACTGTTTGTGCATTTACAATATTCATTGATTTTTGCCATTGAAAAACGTCCAGAAATGTTTGAAGCTACTGACTGAATGAAAGGAGCTGGCATCTCACTCTCTTTGAATCTTCTTTATCATGCTAGGATTAGCAGGAAAAAGCAAAAAATTTCAGAATTGCACCTTGCAATGTGGAGATATTACTGTTTGTGCATTTACAATATTCATTGATTTTTGCCATTGAAAAACATCATGTTATTCATATACCAGAAATGTTTGAGGCTACTGACTGAATGAAAGGACCTGGCATCTCACTCTCTTTGAATCTTCTTTATCATGCTAGGATTAGCAGGAAAAAGCAAAAAATTTCAGAATTGCACCTTGCAATGTGGAGATATTACTGTTTGTGCATTTACAATATTCCTTGATTTTTGCCATTGAAAAACGTCCAGAAATGTTTGAAGCTACTGACTGAATGAAAGGAGCTGGCATCTCACTCTATTTGAATATTCTTTATCATGCTAGGATTAGCAGGAAAAAGCAAAAAATTTCAGAATTGCACCTTGCAATGTGGAGATATTACTGTTTGTACATTTACAATATTCATTGATTTTTGCCATTGAAAAACGTCCAGAAATGTTTATACCAGAAATGTTTGAAGCTACTGACTGAATGAAAGGAGCTGGCATCTCACTCTCTTTGAATCTTCTTTATCATGCTAAGAGGAGCAGGAAAAAGCAAAAAAATTCAGAATTGCACCTTGCAATGCGGAGAAATTACTGTTTGTGCATTTACAATATTCATTGATTTTTGCCATTGAAAAACGTCCAGAAATGATTGAAGCTACTGACTGAATGAAAGGAGCTGGCATCTCACTCTCTTTGAATCTTCTTTATCATGCTAAGAGGAGCAGGAAAAAGCAAAAAATTTCAGAATTGCACCTTGCAATGTGGAGAAATTACTGTTTGTGCATTTACAATATTCATTGATTTTTGCCATTGAAAAACATCATGTTATTCATACCCAGAAATGATTGAAGCTACTGACTGAATGAAAGGAGCTGGCATCTCACTCTCTTTGAATCTTCTTTATCATGCTAAGAGGAGCAGGAAAAAGCAAAACATTTCAGAATTGCACCTTGCAATGCGGAGAAATTACTGTTTGTGCATTTACAATATTCATTGATTTTTGCCATTGAAAAACGTCCAGAAATGATTGAAGCTACTGACTGAATGAAAGGAGCTGGCATCTCACTCTCTTTGAAACTTCTTTATCATGCTAAGAGGAGCAGGAAAAAGCAAAAAATTTCAGAATTGCACCTTGCAATGCGGAGAAATTACTGTTTGTGCATTTACAATATTCATTGATTTTTGCCATTGAAAAACGTCCAGAAATGATTGAAGCTACTGACTGAATGAAAGGAGCTGGCATCTCACTCTCTTTGAATCTTCTTTACCATGCTAAGAGGAGCAGGAAAAAGCAAAAAATTTCAGAATTGCACCTTGCAATGCGGAGAAATTACTGTTTGTGCATTTACAATATTCATTGATTTTTGCCATTGAAAAACATCATGTTATTCATATACCAGAAATGATTGAAGCTACTGACTGAATGAAAGGAGCTGGCATCTCACTCTCTTTGAATCTTCTTTATCATGCTAGGATTAGCAGGAAAAAGCAAAAAATTTCAGAATTGCACCTTGCAATGCGGAGATATTACTGTTTGTGCATTTACAATATTCATTGATTTTTGCCATTGAAAAACGTCCAGAAATGTTTATACCAGAAATGTTTGAAGCTACTGACTGAATGAAAGGAGCTGGCATCTCACTCTCTTTGAATCTTCTTTATCATGCTAAGAGGAGCAGGAAAAAGCAAAAAAATTCAGAATTGCACCTTGCAATGCGGAGAAATTACTGTTTGTGCATTTACAATATTCATTGATTTTTGCCATTGAAAAATGTCCAGAAATGATTGAAGCTACTGACTGAATGAAAGGAGCTGGCATCTCACTCTCTTTGAATCTTCTTTATCATGCTAAGAGGAGCAGGAAAAAGCAAAAAATTTCAGAATTGCACCTTGCAATGCGGAGAAATTACTGTTTGTGCATTTACAATATTCATTGATTTTTGCCATTGAAAAACGTCCAGAAATGATTGAAGCTACTGACTAAATGAAAGGAGCTGGCATCTCACTCTCTTTGAATCTTCTTTATCATGCTAAGAGGAGCAGGAAAAAGCAAAAAATTTCAGAATTGCACCTTGCAATGTGGAGAAATTACTGTTTGTGCATTTACAATATTCATTGATTTTTGCCATTGAAAAACATCATGTTATTCATACCCAGAAATGATTGAAGCTACTGACTGAATGAAAGGAGCTGGCATCTCACTCTCTTTGAATCTTCTTTATCATGCTAAGAGGAGCAGGAAAAAGCAAAACATTTCAGAATTGCACCTTGCAATGCGGAGAAATTACTGTTTGTGCATTTACAATATTCATTGATTTTTGCCATTGAAAAACGTCCAGAAATGATTGAAGCTACTGACTGAATGAAAGGAGCTGGCATCTCACTCTCTTTGAATCTTCTTTATCATGCTAAGAGGAGCAGGAAAAAGCAAAAAATTTCAGAATTGCACCTTGCAATGCGGAGAAATTACTGTTTGTGCATTTACAATATTCATTGATTTTTGCCATTGAAAAACGTCCAGAAATGATTGAAGCTACTGACTGAATGAAAGGAGCTGGCATCTCACTCTCTTTGAATCTTCTTTACCATGCTAAGAGGAGCAGGAAAAAGCAAAAAATTTCAGAATTGCACCTTGGAATGCGGAGAAATTACTGTTTGTGCATTTACAATATTCATTGATTTTTGCCATTGAAAAACATCATGTTATTCATATACCAGAAATGATTGAAGCTACTGACTGAATGAAAGGAGCTGGCATCTCACTCTCTTTGAATCTTCTTTATCATGCTAAGATCAGCAGGAAAAAGCAAAAAATTTCAGAATTGCACCTTGCAATGCGTTGAAATTACTGTTTGTGCATTTACAATATTCATTGATTTTTGCCATTGAAAAACATCATGTTATTCATACCCAGAAATGATTGAAGCTACTGACTGAATGAAAGGAGCTGGCATCTCACTCTCTTTGAATCTTCTTTATCATGCTAAGAGGAGCAGGAAAAAGCAAAACATTTCAGAATTGCACCTTGCAATGCGGAGAAATTACTGTTTGTGCATTTACAATATTCATTGATTTTTGCCATTGAAAAACGTCCAGAAATGATTGAAGCTACTGACTGAATGAAAGGAGCTGGCATCTCACTCTCTTTGAATCTTCTTTATCATGCTAAGAGGAGCAGGAAAAAGCAAAAAATTTCAGAATTGCACCTTGCAATGCGGAGAAATTACTGTTTGTGCATTTACAATATTCATTGATTTTTGCCATTGAAAAACGTCCAGAAATGATTGAAGCTACTGACTGAATGAAAGGAGCTGGCATCTCACTCTCTTTGAATCTTCTTTACCATGCTAAGAGGAGCAGGAAAAAGCAAAAAATTTCAGAATTGCACCTTGCAATGCGGAGAAATTACTGTTTGTGCATTTACAATATTCATTGATTTTTGCCATTGAAAAACATCATGTTATTCATATACCAGAAATGATTGAAGCTACTGACTGAATGAAAGGAGCTGGCATCTCACTCTCTTTGAATCTTCTTTATCATGCTAGGATTAGCAGGAAAAAGCAAAAAATTTCAGAATTGCACCTTGCAATGTGGAGATATTACTGTTTGTGCATTTACAATATTCATTGATTTTTGCCATTGAAAAACGTCCAGAAATGTTTATACCAGAAATGTTTGAAGCTACTGACTGAATGAAAGGAGCTGGCATCTCACTCTCTTTGAATCTTCTTTATCATGCTAAGAGGAGCAGGAAAAAGCAAAAAAATTCAGAATTGCACCTTGCAATGCGGAGAAATTACTGTTTGTGCATTTACAATATTCATTGATTTTTGCCATTGAAAAATGTCCAGAAATGATTGAAGCTACTGACTGAATGAAAGGAGCTGGCATCTCACTCTCTTTGAATCTTCTTTATCATGCTAAGAGGAGCAGGAAAAAGCAAAAAATTTCAGAATTGCACCTTGCAATGCGGAGAAATTACTGTTTGTGCATTTACAATATTCATTGATTTTTGCCATTGAAAAACGTCCAGAAATGATTGAAGCTACTGACTGAATGAAAGGAGCTGGCATCTCACTCTCTTTGAATCTTCTTTATCATGCTAAGAGGAGCAGGAAAAAGCAAAAAATTTCAGAATTGCACCTTGCAATGTGGAGAAATTACTGTTTGTGCATTTACAATATTCATTGATTTTTGCCATTGAAAAACATCATGTTATTCATACCCAGAAATGATTGAAGCTACTGACTGAATGAAAGGAGCTGGCATCTCACTCTCTTTGAATCTTCTTTATCATGCTAAGAGGAGCAGGAAAAAGCAAAACATTTCAGAATTGCACCTTGCAATGCGGAGAAATTACTGTTTGTGCATTTACAATATTCATTGATTTTTGCCATTGAAAAACGTCCAGAAATGATTGAAGCTACTGACTGAATGAAAGGAGCTGGCATCTCACTCTCTTTGAATCTTCTTTATCATGCTAAGAGGAGCAGGAAAAAGCAAAAAATTTCAGAATTGCACCTTGCAATGCGGAGAAATTACTGTTTGTGCATTTACAATATTCATTGATTTTTGCCATTGAAAAACGTCCAGAAATGATTGAAGCTACTGACTGAATGAAAGGAGCTGGCATCTCACTCTCTTTGAATCTTCTTTACCATGCTAAGAGGAGCAGGAAAAAGCAAAAAATTTCAGAATTGCACCTTGCAATGCGGAGAAATTCCTGTTTGTGCATTTACAATATTCATTGATTTTTGCCATTGAAAAACATCATGTTATTCATATACCAGAAATGATTGAAGCTACTGACTGAATGAAAGGAGCTGGCATCTCACTCTCTTTGAATCTTCTTTATCATGCTAAGAGGAGCAGGAAAAAGCAAAAAATTTCAGAATTGCACCTTGCAATGCGGAGAAATTACTGTTTGTGCATTTACAATATTCATTGATTTTTGCCATTGAAAAACGTCCAGAAGTGATTGAAGCTACTGACTGAATGAAAGGAGCTGGCATCTCACTCTCTTTGAATCTTCTTTATCATGCTAAGAGGAGCAGGAAAAAGCAAAAAAATTCAGAATTCCACCTTGCAATGCGGAGAAATTACTGTTTGTGCATTTACAATATTCATTGATTTTTGCCATTGAAAAACGTCCAGAAATGATTGAAGCTACTGACTGATTGAAAGGAGCTGGCATCTCACTCTCTTTGAATCTTCTTTACCATGCTAAGAGGAGCAGGAAAAAGGAAAAAATTTCAGAATTGCACCTTGCAATGCGGAGAAATTACTGTTTGTGCAGTTACAATATTCATTGATTTTTGCCATTGAAAAACATCATGTTATTCATATACCAGAAATGATTGAAGCTACTGACTGAATGAAAGGAGCTGGCATCTCACTCTCTTTGAATCTTCTTTATCATGCTAAGAGGAGCAGGAAAAAGCAAAAAATTTCAGAATTGCACCTTGCAATGCGGAGAAATTACTGTTTGTGCATTTACAATATTCATTGATTTTTGCCATTGAAAAACGTCCAGAAATGATTGAAGCTACTGACTGAATGAAAGGAGCTGGCATCTCACTCTCTTTGAATCTTCTTTATCATGCTAAGAGGAGCAGGAAAAAGCAAAAAATTTCAGAATTGCACCTTGCAATGCGGAGAAATTACTGTTTGTGCATTTACAATATTCATTGATTTTTGCCATTGAAAAACGTCCAGAAATGATTGAAGCTACTGACTGAATGAAAGGAGCTGGCATCTCACTCTCTTTGAATCTTCTTTATCATGCTAAGAGGAGCAGGAAAAAGCAAAAAATTTCAGAATTGCACCTTGCAATGCGGAGAAATTACTGTTTGTGCATTTACAATATTCATTGATTTTTGCCATTGAAAAACGTCCAGAAATGATTGAAGCTACTGACTGAATGAAAGGAGCTGGCATCTCACTCTCTTTGAATCTTCTTTACCATGCTAAGAGGAGCAGGAAAAAGCAAAAAATTTCAGAATTGCACCTTGCAATGCGGAGAAATTACTGTTTGTGCATTTACAATATTCATTGATTTTTGCCATTGAAAAACATCATGTTATTCATATACCAGAAATGATTGAAGCTACTGACTGAATGAAAGGAGCTGGCATCTCACTCTCTTTGAATCTTCTTTATCATGCTAAGAGGAGCAGGAAAAAGCAAAAAATTTCAGAATTGCACCTTGCAATGCGGAGAAATTACTGTTTGTGCATTTACAATATTCATTGATTTTTGCCATTGAAAAACGTCCAGAAGTGATTGAAGCTACTGACTGAATGAAAGGAGCTGGCATCTCACTCTCTTTGAATCTTCTTTATCATGCTAAGAGGAGCAGGAAAAAGCAAAAAAATTCAGAATTGCACCTTGCAATGCGGAGAAATTACTGTTTGTGCATTTACAATATTCATTGATTTTTGCCATTGAAAAACGTCCAGAAATGATTGAAGCTACTGACTGAATGAAAGGAGCTGGCATCTCACTCTCTTTGAATCTTCTTTACCATGCTAAGAGGAGCAGGAAAAAGCAAAAAATTTCAGAATTGCACCTTGCAATGCGGAGAAATTACTGTTTGTGCAGTTAAAATATTCATTGATTTTTGCCATTGAAAAACATCATGTTATTCATATACCAGAAATGATTGAAGCTACTGACTGAATGAAAGGAGCTGGCATCTCCCTCTCTTTGAATCTTCTTTATCATGGTAAGAGGAGCAGGAAAAAGCAAAAAATTTCAGAATTGCACCTTGCAATGCGGAGAAATTACTGTTTGTGCATTTACAATATTCATTGATTTTTGCCATTGAAAAACGTCCAGAAATGATTGAAGCTACTGACTGAATGAAAGGAGCTGGCATCTCACTCTCTTTGAATCTTCTTTATCATGCTAAGAGGAGCAGGAGAAAGCAAAAAATTTCAGAATTGCACCTTGCAATGCGGAGAAATTACTGTTTGTGCATTTACAATATTCATTGATTTTTGCCATTGAAAAACGTCCAGAAATGATTGAAGCTACTGACTGAATGAAAGGAGCTGGCATGTAACTCTCTTTGAGTCTTCTTTATCATGCTAAGAGGAGCAGGAAAAAGCAAAAAATTTCAGAATTGCACCTTGCAATGCGGAGAAATTACTCTTTGTGCATTTACAATATTCATTGATTTTTGCCATTGAAAAACATCATGTTATTCATTTACCAGAAATGTTTGAAGCTACTGACTGAATGAAAGAAGCTGGCATCTCACTATCTTTGAATCTTCTTTATCATGCTAAGAGGAGCAGGAAAAAGCAAAAAATTTCAGAATTCCACCTTACAATGCGGAGAAATTACTGTTTGTGCATATACAATATTCATTGATTTTTGCCATTGAAAAACGTCCAGAAATGTTTGAAGCTACTGACTGAATGAAAGGAGCTGGCATCTCACTCTATTTGAATATTCTTTATCATGCTAGGATTAGCAGGAAAAAGCAAAAAATTTCAGAATTGCACCTTGCAATGTGGAGATATTACTGTTTGTGCATTTACAATATTCATTGATTTTTGCCATTGAAAAACGTCCAGAAATGTTTATACCAGAAATGTTTGAAGCTACTGACTGAATGAAAGGAGCTGGCATCTCACTCTCTTTGAATCTTCTTTATCATGCTAAGAGGAGCAGGAAAAAGCAAAAAAATTCAGAATTGCACCTTGCAATGCGGAGAAATTACTGTTTGTGCATTTACAATATTCATTGATTTTTGCCATTGAAAAATGTCCAGAAATGATTGAAGCTACTGACTGAATGAAAGGAGCTGGCATCTCACTCTCTTTGAATCTTCTTTATCATGCTAAGAGGAGCAGGAAAAAGCAAAAAATTTCAGAATTGCACCTTGCAATGCGGAGAAATTACTGTTTGTGCATTTACAATATTCATTGATTTTTGCCATTGAAAAACGTCCAGAAATGATTGAAGCTACTGACTGAATGAAAGGATCTGGCATCTCACTCTCTTTGAATCTTCTTTATCATGCTAAGAGGAGCAGGAAAAAGCAAAAAATTTCAGAATTGCACCTTGCAATGTGGAGAAATTACTGTTTGTGCATTTACAATATTCATTGATTTTTGCCATTGAAAAACATCATGTTATTCATACCCAGAAATGATTGAAGCTACTGACTGAATGAAAGGAGCTGGCATCTCACTCTCTTTGAATCTTCTTTATCATGCTAAGAGGAGCAGGAAAAAGCAAAACATTTCAGAATTGCACCTTGCAATGCGGAGAAATTACTGTTTGTGCATTTACAATATTCATTGATTTTTGCCATTGAAAAACGTCCAGAAATGATTGAAGCTACTGACTGAATGAAAGGAGCTGGCATCTCACTCTCTTTGAATCTTCTTTATCATGCTAAGAGGAGCAGGAAAAAGCAAAAAATTTCAGAATTGCACCTTGCAATGCGGAGAAATTACTGTTTGTGCATTTACAATATTCATTGATTTTTGCCATTGAAAAACGTCCAGAAATGATTGAAGCTACTGACTGAATGAAAGGAGCTGGCATCTCACTCTCTTTGAATCTTCTTTACCATGCTAAGAGGAGCAGGAAAAAGCAAAAAATTTCAGAATTGCACCTTGCAATGCGGAGAAATTACTGTTTGTGCAGTTACAATATTCATTGATTTTTGCCATTGAAAAACATCATGTTATTCATATACCAGAAATGATTGAAGCTACTGACTGAATGAAAGGAGCTGGCATCTCACTCTCTTTGAATCTTCTTTATCATGCTAAGAGGAGCAGGAAAAAGCAAAAAATTTCAGAATTGCACCTTGCAATGCGGAGAAATTACTGTTTGTGCATTTACAATATTCATTGATTTTTGCCATTGAAAAACGTCCAGAAATGATTGAAGCTACTGACTGAATGAAAGGAGCTGGCATCTCACTCTCTTTGAATCTTCTTTATCATGCTAAGAGGAGCAGGAAAAAGCAAAAAATTTCAGAATTGCACCTTGCAATGCGGAGAAATTACTGTTTGTGCATTTACAATATTCATTGATTTTTGCCATTGAAAAACGTCCAGAAATGATTGAAGCTACTGACTGAATGAAAGGAGCTGGCATGTAACTCTCTTTGAGTCTTCTTTATCATGCTAAGAGGAGCAGGAAAAAGCAAAAAATTTCAGAATTGCACCTTGCAATGCGGAGAAATTACTCTTTGTGCATTTACAATATTCATTGATTTTTGCCATTGAAAAACATCATGTTATTCATTTACCAGAAATGTTTGAAGCTACTGACTGAATGAAAGAAGCTGGCATCTCACTATCTTTGAATCTTCTTTATCATGCTAAGAGGAGCAGGAAAAAGCAAAAAATTTCAGAATTCCACCTTACAATGCGGAGAAATTACTGTTTGTGCATATACAATATTCATTGATTTTTGCCATTGAAAAACGTCCAGAAAAGATTGAAGCTACTGACTGAATGAAAGGAGCTGGCATCTCACTCTCTTTGAATCTTCTTTATCATGCTAAGAGGAGCAGGAAAAAGCAAAAAATTTCAGAATTGCACCTTGCAATGCGGAGAAATTACTGTTTGTGCATTTACAATATTCATTGATTTTTGCCATTGAAAAACATCATGTTATTCATATACCAGAAATGTTTGAAGCTACTGACTGAATGAAAGGAGCTGGCATCTCACTCTCTTTGAATCTTCTTTATCATGCTAAGAGGAGCAGGAAAAAGCAAAAAATTTCAGAATTGCACCTTGCAATGCGGAGAAATTACTGTTTGTGCATTTACAATATTCATTGATTTTTGCCATTGAAAAACGTCCAGAAATGATTGAAGCTACTGACTGAATGAAAGGAGCTGGCATCTCACTCTCTTTGAATCTTCTTTATCATGCTAAGAGGAGCAGGAAAAAGCAAAAAAATTCAGAATTGCACCTTGCAATGCGGAGAAATTACTGTTTGTGCATTTACAATATTCATTGATTTTTGCCATTGAAAAACATCATGTTATTCATATACCAGAAATGATTGAAGCTACTGACTGAATGAAAGGAGCGGGCATCTCACTCTCTTTGAATCTTCTTTATCATGCTAAGAGGAGCAGGAAAAAGCAAAAAATTTCAGAATTGCACGTTGCAATGCGGAGAAATTACTGTTTGTGCATTTACAATATTCATTGATTTTTGCCATTGAAAAACGTCCAGAAATGATTGAAGCTACTGACTGAATGAAAGGAGCTGGCATCTCACTCTCTTTGAATCTTCTTTATCATGCTAGGATTAGCAGGAAAAAGCAAAAAATTTCAGAATTGCACCTTGCAATGTGGAGATATTACTGTTTGTGCATTTACAATATTCATTGATTTTTGCCATTGAAAAACGTCCAGAAATGTTTGAAGCTACTGACTGAATGAAAGGAGCTGGCATCTCACTCTCTTTGAATCTTCTTTATCATGCTAGGATTAGCAGGAAAAAGCAAAAAATTTCAGAATTGCACCTTGCAATGTGGAGATATTACTGTTTGTGCATTTACAATATTCATTGATTTTTGCCATTGAAAAACGTACAGAAATGTTTGAAGCTACTGACTGAATGAAAGGAGCTGGCATCTCACTCTCTTTGAATCTTCTTTATCATGCTAGTAGTAGCAGGAAAAAGCAAAAAATTTCAGAATTGCACCTTGCAATGTGGAGATATTACTGTTTGTGCATTTACAATATTCATTGATTTTTGCCATTGAAAAACGTCCAGAAATGTTTGAAGCTACTGACTGAATGAAAGGAGCTGGCATCTCACTCTCTTTGAATCTTCTTTATCATGCTAGGATTAGCAGGAAAAAGCAAAAAATTTCAGAATTGCACCTTGCAATGTGGAGATATTACTGTTTGTGCATTTACAATATTCATTGATTTTTGCCATTAAAAAACATCATGTTATTCATATACCAGAAATGTTTGAGGCTACTGACTGAATGAAAGGACCTGGCATCTCACTCTCTTTGAATCTTCTTTATCATGCTAGGATTAGCAGGAAAAAGCAAAAAATTTCAGAATTGCACCTTGCAATGTGGAGATATTACTGTTTGTGCATTTACAATATTCATTGATTTTTGCCATTGAAAAACGTCCAGAAATGTTTATACCAGAAATGTTTGAAGTTACTGACTGAATGAAAGGAGCTGGCATCTCACTCTCTTTGAATCTTCTTTATCATGCTAAGAGGAGCAGGAAAAAGCAAAAAAATTCAGAATTGCACCTTGCAATGCGGAGAAATTACTGTTTGTGCATTTTCAATATTCATTGATTTTTGCCATTGAAAAACGTCCAGAAATGATTGAAGCTACTGACTGAATGAAAGGAGCTGGCATCTCACTCTCTTTGAATCTTCTTTATCATGCTAAGAGGAGCAGGAAAAAGCAAAAAATTTCAGAATTGCACCTTGCAATGCGGAGAAATTACTGTTTGTGCATTTACAATATTCATTGATTTTTGCCATTGAAAAACGTCCAGAAATGATTGAAGCTACTGACTGAATGAAAGGAGCTGGCATCTCACTCTCTTTGAATCTTCTTTATCATGCTAAGAGGAGCAGGAAAAAGCAAAAAATTTCAGAATTGCACCTTGCAATGTGGAGAAATTACTGTTTGTGCATTTACAATATTCATTGATTTTTGCCATTGAAAAACGTCCAGAAATGATTGAAGCTACTGACTGAATGAAAGGAGCTGGCATGTAACTCTCTTTGAGTCTTCTTTATCATGCTAAGAGGAGCAGGAAAAACAAAAAATTTCAGAATTGCACCTTGCAATGCGGAGAAATTACTCTTTGTGCATTTACAATATTCATTGATTTTTGCCATTGAAAAACATCATGTTATTCATTTACCAGAAATGTTTGAAGCTACTGACTGAATGAAAGAAGCTGGCATCTCACTATCTTTGAATCTTCTTTATCATGCTAAGAGGAGCAGGAAAAAGCAAAAAATTTCAGAATTCCACCTTACAATGCGGAGAAATTACTGTTTGTGCATATACAATATTCATTGATTTTTGCCATTGAAAAACGTCCAGAAAAGATTGAAGCTACTGACTGAATGAAAGGAGCTGGCATCTCACTCTCTTTGAATCTTCTTTATCATGCTAAGAGGAGCAGGAAAAAGCAAAAAATTTCAGAATTGCACCTTGCAATGCGGAGAAATTACTGTTTGTGCATTTACAATATTCATTGATTTTTGCCATTGAAAAACATCATGTTATTCATATACCAGAAATGTTTGAAGCTACTGACTGAATGAAAGGAGCTGGCATCTCTCTCTCTTTGAATCTTCTTTATCATGCTAAGAGGAGCAGGAAAAAGCAAAAAATTTCAGAATTGCACCTTGCAATGCGGAGAAATTACTGTTTGTGCATTTACAATATTCATTGATTTTTGCCATTGAAAAACGTCCAGAAATGATTGAAGCTACTGACTGAATGAAAGGAGCTGGCATCTCACTCTCTTTGAATCTTCTTTATCATGCTAAGAGGAGCAGGAAAAAGCAAAAAAATTCAGAATTGCACCTTGCAATGCGGAGAAATTACTGTTTGTGCATTTACAATATTCATTGATTTTTGCCATTGAAAAACATCATGTTATTCATATACCAGAAATGATTGAAGCTACTGACTGAATGAAAGGAGCGGGCATCTCACTCTCTTTGAATCTTCTTTATCATGCTAAGAGGAGCAGGAAAAAGCAAAAAATTTCAGAATTGCACGTTGCAATGCGGAGAAATTACTGTTTGTGCATTTACAATATTCATTGATTTTTGCCATTGAAAAACGTCCAGAAATGATTGAAGCTACTGACTGAATGAAAGGAGCTGGCATCTCACTCTCTTTGAATCTTCTTTATCATGCTAGGATTAGCAGGAAAAAGCAAAAAATTTCAGAATTGCACCTTGCAATGTGGAGATATTACTGTTTGTGCATTTACAATATTCATTGATTTTTGCCATTGAAAAACGTCCAGAAATGTTTGAAGCTACTGACTGAATGAAAGGAGCTGGCATCTCACTCTCTTTGAATCTTCTTTATCATGCTAGGATTAGCAGGAAAAAGCAAAAAATTTCAGAATTGCACCTTGCAATGTGGAGATATTACTGTTTGTGCATTTACAATATTCATTGATTTTTGCCATTGAAAAACGTACAGAAATGTTTGAAGCTACTGACTGAATGAAAGGAGCTGGCATCTCACTCTCTTTGAATCTTCTTTATCATGCTAGGAGTAGCAGGAAAAAGCAAAAAATTTCAGAATTGCACCTTGCAATGTGGAGATATTACTGTTTGTGCATTTACAATATTCATTGATTTTTGCCATTGAAAAACGTCCAGAAATGTTTGAAGCTACTGACTGAATGAAAGGAGCTGGCATCTCACTCTCTTTGAATCTTCTTTATCATGCTAGGATTAGCAGGAAAAAGCAAAAAATTTCAGAATTGCACCTTGCAATGTGGAGATATTACTGTTTGTGCATTTACAATATTCATTGATTTTTGCCATTAAAAAACATCATGTTATTCATATACCAGAAATGTTTGAGGCTACTGACTGAATGAAAGGACCTGGCATCTCACTCTCTTTGAATCTTCTTTATCATGCTAGGATTAGCAGGAAAAAGCAAAAAATTTCAGAATTGCACCTTGCAATGTGGAGATATTACTGTTTGTGCATTTACAATATTCATTGATTTTTGCCATTGAAAAACGTCCAGAAATGTTTGAAGCTACTGACTGAATGAAAGGAGCTGGCATCTCACTCTATTTGAATATTCTTTATCATGCTAGGATTAGCAGGAAAAAGCAAAAAATTTCAGAATTGCACCTTGCAATGTGGAGATATTACTGTTTGTGCATTTACAATATTCATTGATTTTTGCCATTGAAAAACGTCCAGAAATGTTTATACCAGAAATGTTTGAAGTTACTGACTGAATGAAAGGAGCTGGCATCTCACTCTCTTTGAATCTTCTTTATCATGCTAAGATCAGCAGGAAAAAGCAAAAAAATTCAGAATTGCACCTTGCAATGCGGAGAAATTACTGTTTGTGCATTTTCA
Source organism: Phyllobates terribilis (assembly GCF_046119375.1). Classification (NCBI taxonomy): domain Eukaryota; kingdom Metazoa; phylum Chordata; class Amphibia; order Anura; family Dendrobatidae; genus Phyllobates; species Phyllobates terribilis. Next base: position 296,096 of record NW_027363964.1, on the reverse strand, counting down.
ATATTCATTGATTTTTGCCATTGAAAAACGTCCAGAAATGATTGAAGCTACTGACTGAATGAAAGGAGCTGGCATCTCACTCTCTTTGAATCTTCTTTATCATGCTAAGAGGAGCAGGAAAAAGCAAAAAATTTCAGAATTGCACCTTGCAATGCGGAGAAATTACTGTTTGTGCATTTACAATATTCATTGATTTTTGCCATTGAAAAACGTCCAGAAATGATTGAAGCTACTGACTGAATGAAAGGAGCTGGCATCTCACTCTCTTTGAATCTTCTTTATCATGCTAAGAGGAGCAGGAAAAAGCAAAAAATTTCAGAATTGCACCTTGCAATGTGGAGAAATTACTGTTTGTGCATTTACAATATTCATTGATTTTTGCCATTGAAAAACATCATGTTATTCATACCCAGAAATGATTGAAGCTACTGACTGAATGAAAGGAGCTGGCATCTCACTCTCTTTGAATCTTCTTTATCATGCTAAGAGGAGCAGGAAAAAGCAAAAAATTTCAGAATTGCACCTTGCAATGCGGAGAAATTACTGTTTGTGCATTTACAATATTCATTGATTTTTGCCATTGAAAAACGTCCAGAAATGATTGAAGCTACTGACTGAATGAAAGGAGCTGGCATCTCACTCTCTTTGAATCTTCTTTACCATGCTAAGAGGAGCAGGAAAAAGCAAAAAATTTCAGAATTGCACCTTGCAATGCGGAGAAATTACTGTTTGTGCATTTACAATATTCATTGATTTTTGCCATTGAAAAACATCATGTTATTCATATACCAGAAATGATTGAAGCTACTGACTGAATGAAAGGAGCTGGCATCTCACTCTCTTTGAATCTTCTTTATCATGCTAAGAGGAGCAGGAAAAAGCAAAAAATTTCAGAATTGCACCTTGCAATGCGGAGAAATTACTGTTTGTGCATTTACAATATTCATTGATTTTTGCCATTGAAAAACGTCCAGAAAAGATTGAAGCTACTGACTGAATGAAAGGAGCTGGCATCTCACTCTCTTTGAATCTTCTTTATCATGCTAAGAGGAGCAGGAAAAAGCAAAAAATTTCAGAATTGCACCTTGCAATGCGGAGAAATTACTGTTTGTGCATTTACAATATTCATTGATTTTTGCCATTGAAAAACATCATGTTATTCATATACCAGAAATGTTTGAAGCTACTGACTGAATGAAAGGAGCTGGCATCTCACTCTCTTTGAATCTTCTTTATCATGCTAAGAGGAGCAGGAAAAAGCAAAAAATTTCAGAATTGCACCTTGCAATGCGGAGAAATTACTGTTTGTGCATTTACAATATTCATTGATTTTTGCCATTGAAAAACGTCCAGAAATGATTGAAGCTACTGACTGAATGAAAGGAGCTGGCATCTCACTCTCTTTGAATCTTCTTTATCATGCTAAGAGGAGCAGGAAAAAGCAAAAAAATTCAGAATTGCACCTTGCAATGCGGAGAAATTACTGTTTGTGCATTTACAATATTCATTGATTTTTGCCATTGAAAAACATCATGTTATTCATATACCAGAAATGATTGAAGCTACTGACTGAATGAAAGGAGCGGGCATCTCATTCTCTTTGAATCTTCTTTTTCATGCTAAGAGGAGCAGGAAAAAGCAAAAAATTTCAGAATTGCACCTTGCAATGCGGAGAAATTACTGTTTGTGCATTTACAATATTCATTGATTTTTGCCATTGAAAAACGTCCAGAAATGATTGAAGCTACTGACTGAATGAAAGGAGCTGGCATCTCACTCTCTTTGAATCTTCTTTATCATGCTAAGAGGAGCAGGAAAAAGCAAAAAATTTCAGAATTGCACCTTGCAATGCGGAGAAATTACTGCTTGTGCATTTACAATATTCATTGATTTTTGCCATTGAAAAACGTCCAGAAATGATTGAAGCTACTGACTGAATGAAAGGAGCTGGCATCTCACTCTCTTTGAATCTTTATCATGCTAAGAGGAGCAGGAAAAAGCAAAAAATTTCAGAATTGCACCTTGCAATGCGGAGAAATTACTGTTTGTGCATTTACAATATTCATAGATTTTTGCCATTGAAAAACGTCCAGAAATGTTTGAAGCTACTGACTGAATGAAAGGAGCTGGCATCTCACTCTCTTTGAATCTTCTTTATCATGCTAGGATTAGCAGGAAAAAGCAAAAAATTTCAGAATTGCACCTTGCAATGTGGAGATATTACTGTTTGTGCATTTACAATATTCATTGATTTTTGCCATTGAAAAACGTCCAGAAATGTTTGAAGCTACTGACTGAATGAAAGGAGCTGGCATCTCACTCTCTTTGAATCTTCTTTATCATGCTAGGAGTAGCAGGAAAAAGCAAAAAATTTCAGAATTGCACCTTGCAATGTGGAGATATTACTGTTTGTGCATTTACAATATTCATTGATTTTTGCCATTGAAAAACGTCCAGAAATGTTTGAAGCTACTGACTGAATGAAAGGAGCTGGCATCTCACTCTCTTTGAATCTTCTTTATCATGCTAGGATTAGCAGGAAAAAGCAAAAAATTTCAGAATTGCACCTTGCAATATGGAGATATTACTGTTTGTGCATTTACAATATTCATTGATTTTTGCCATTGAAAAACATCATGTTATTCATATACCAGAAATGTTTGAAGCTACTGACTGAATGAAAGGAGCTGGCATCTCATTCTCTTTGAATCTTCTTTATCATGCTAGGATTAGCAGGAAAAAGCAAAAAATTTCAGAATTGAACCTTGCAATGTGGAGATATTACTGTTTGTGCATTTACAATATTCATTGATTTTTGCCATTGAAAAACGTCCAGAAATGTTTGAAGCTACTGACTGAATGAAAGGAGCTGGCATCTCACTCTATTTGAATCTTCTTTATCATGCTAGGATTAGCAGGAAAAAGCAAAAAATTTCAGAATTGCACCTTGCAATGTGGAGATATTACTGTTTGTGCATTTACAATATTCATTGATTTTTGCCATTGAAAAACGTCCAGAAATGTTTATACCAGAAATGTTTGAAGCTACTGACTGAATGAAAGGAGCTGGCATCTCACTCTCTTTGAATCTTCTTTATCATGCTAAGAGGAGCAGGAAAAAGCAAAGAATTTCAGAATTGCACCTTGCAATGCGGAGAAATTACTGTTTGTGCATTTACAATATTCATTGATTTTTGCCATTGAAAAACGTCCAGAAATGACTGAAGCTACTGACTGAATGAAAGGAGCTGGCATCTCACTCTCTTTGAATCTTCTTTATCATGCTAAGAGGAGCAGGAAAAAGCAAAAAATTTCAGAATTGCACCTTGCAATGCGGAGAAATTACTGTTTGTGCATTTACAATATTCATTGATTTTTGCCATTGAAAAACATCCAGAAATGATTGAAGCTACTGACTGAATGAAAAGAGCTGGCATCTCACTCTCTTTGAATCTTCTTTATCATGCTAAGAGGAGCAGGAAAAAGCAAAAAATTTCAGAATTGCACCTTGCAATGCGGAGAAATTACTGTTTGTGCATTTACAATATTCATTGATTTTTGCCATTGAAAAACATCATGTTATTCATATACCAGAAATGATTGAAGCTACTGACTGAATGAAAGGAGCTGGCATCTCACTCTCTTTGAATCTTCTTTATCATGCTAAGAGGAGCAGGAAAAAGCAAAAAATTTCAGAATTGCACCTTGCAATGTGGAGATATTACTGTTTGTGCATTTACAATATTCATTGATTTTTGCCATTGAAAAACGTCCAGAAATGTTTATACCAGAAATGTTTGAAGCTACTGACTGAATGAAAGGAGCTGGCATCTCACTCTCTTTGAATCTTCTTTATCATGCTAAGAGGAGCAGGAAAAATCAAAAAATTTCAGAATTGCACCTTGCAATGCGGAGAAATTACTGTTTGTGCATTTACAATATTCATTGATTTTTGCCATTGAAAAACGTCCAGAAATGACTGAAGCTACTGACTGAATGAAAGGAGCTGGCATCTCACTCTCTGAATCTTCTTTATCATGCTAAGAGGAGCAGGAAAAAGCAAAAAATTTCAGAATTGCACCTTGCAATGCGGAGAAATTACTGTTTGTGCATTTACAATATTCATTGATTTTTGCCATTGAAAAACATCCAGAAATGATTGAAGCTACTGACTGAATGAAAGGAGCTGGCATCTCACTCTCTTTGAATCTTCTTTATCATGCTAAGAGGAGCAGGAAAAAGCAAAAAATTTCAGAATTGCACCTTGCAATGCGGAGAAATTACTGTTTGTGCATTTACAATATTCATTGATTTTTGCCATTGAAAAACATCATGTTATTCATATACCAGAAATGATTGAAGCTACTGACTGAATGAAAGGAGCTGGCATCTCATTCTCTTTGAATCTTCTTTATCATGCTAAGAGGAGCAGGAAAAAGCAAAAAATTTCAGAATTGCACCTTGCAATGCGGAGAAATTACTGTTTGTGCATTTACAATATTCATTGATTTTTGCCATTGAAAAACGTCCAGAAATGATTGAAGCTACTGACTGAATGAAAGGAGCTGGCATCTCACTCTCTTTGAATCTTCTTTATCATGCTAAGAGGAGCAGGAAAAAGCAAAAAATTTCAGAATTGCAATTTGCAATGCGGAGAAATTACTGTTTGTGCATTTACAATATTCATTGATTTTTGCCATTGAAAAACGTCCAGAAATGATTGAAGCTACTGACTGAATGAAAGGAGCTGGCATCTCACTCTCTTTGAATCTTCTTTATCATGCCAAGAGGAGCAGGAAAAAGCAAAAAATTTCAGAATTGCACCTTGCAATGCGGAGAAATTACTGTTTGTGCATTTACAATATTCATTGATTTTTGCCATTGAAAAACGTCCAGAAATGATTGAAGCTACTGACTGAATGAAAGGAGCTGGCATCTCACTCTCTTTGAATCTTCTTTATCATGCTAAGAGGAGCAGGAAAAAGCAAAAAATTTCAGAATTGCACCTTGCAATGCGGAGAAATTACTGTTTGTGCATTTACAATATTCATTGATTTTTGCCATTGAAAAACGTCCAGAAATGACTGAAGCTACTGACTGAATGAAAGGAGCTGGCATCTCACTCTCTTTGAATCTTCTTTATCATGCTAAGAGGAGCAGGAAAAAGCAAAAAATTTCAGAATTGCACCTTGCAATGCGGAGAAATTACTGTTTGTGCATTTACAATATTCATTGATTTTTGCCATTGAAAAACGTCCAGAAATGATTGAAGCTACTGACTGAATGAAAGGAGCTGGCATCTCACTCTCTTTGAATCTTCTTTATCATGCTAAGAGGAGCAGGAAAAAGCAAAAAATTTCAGAATTGCACCTTGCAATGCGGAGAAATTACTGTTTGTGCATTTACAATATTCATTGATTTTTGCCATTGAAAAACATCATGTTATTCATATACCAGAAATGATTGAAGCTACTGACTGAATGAAAGGAGCTGGCATCTCACTCTCTTTGAATCTTCTTTATCATGCTAAGAGGAGCAGGAAAAAGCAAAAAATTTCAGAATTGCACCTTGCAATGCGGAGAAATTACTGTTTGTGCATTTACAATATTCATTGATTTTTGCCATTGAAAAACGTCCAGAAATGATTGAAGCTACTGACTGAATGAAAGGAGCTGGCATCTCACTCTCTTTGAATCTTCTTTATCATGCTAAGAGGAGCAGGAAAAAGCAAAAAATTTCAGAATTGCACCTTGCAATGCGGAGAAATTGCTGTTTGTGCATTTACAATATTCATTGATTTTTGCCATTGAAAAACGTCCAGAAATGATTGAAGCTACTGACTGAATGAAAGGAGCTGGCATCTCACTCTATTTTAATCTTCTTTATCATGCTAGGATTAGCAGGAAAAAGCAAAAAATTTCAGAATTGCACCTTGCAATGTGGAGATATTACTGTTTGTGCATTTACAATATTCATTGATTTTTGCCATTGAAAAACGTCCAGAAATGTTTATACCAGAAATGTTTGAAGCTACTGACTGAATGAAAGGAGCTGGCATCTCACTCTCTTTGAATCTTCTTTATCATGCTAAGAGGAGCAGGAAAAAGCAAAAAATTTCAGAATTGCACCTTGCAATGCGGAGAAATTACTGTTTGTGCATTTACAATATTCATTGATTTTTGCCATTGAAAAACGTCCAGAAATGACTGAAGCTACTGACTGAATGAAAGGAGCTGGCATCTCACTCTCTTTGAATCTTCTTTATCATGCTAAGAGGAGCAGGAAAAAGCAAAAAATTTCAGAATTGCACCTTGCAATGCGGAGAAATTACTGTTTGTGCATTTACAATATTCATTGATTTTTGCCATTGAAAAACGTCCAGAAATGATTGAAGCTACTGACTGAATGAAAGGAGCTGGCATCTCACTCTCTTTGAATCTTCTTTATCATGCTAAGAGGAGCAGGAAAAAGCAAAAAATTTCAGAATTGCACCTTGCAATGCGGAGAAATTACTGTTTGTGCATTTACAATATTCATTGATTTTTGCCATTGAAAAACATCATGTTATTCATATACCAGAAATGTTTGAAGCTACTGACTGAATGAAAGGAGCTGGCATCTCACTCTCTTTGAATCTTCTTTATCATGCTAAGAGGAGCAGGAAAAAGCAAAAAATTTCAGAATTGCACCTTGCAATGCGGAGAAATTACTGTTTGTGCATTTACAATATTCATTGATTTTTGCCATTGAAAAACATCATGTTATTCATATACCAGAAATGATTGAAGCTACTGACTGAATGAAAGGAACTGGCATCTCACTCTCTTTGAATCTTCTTTATCATGCTAAGAGGATCAGGAAAAAGCAAAAAAATTCAGAATTGCACCTTGCAATGCGGAGAAATTACTGTTTGTGCATTTACAATATTCATTGATTTTTGCCATTGAAAAACGTCCAGAAATGATTGAAGCTACTGACTGAATGAAAGGAGCTGGCATCTCACTCTCTTAGAATCTTCTTTATCATGCTAAGAGGAGCAGGAAAAAGCAAAAAATTTCAGAATTGCACCTTGCAATGCGGAGAAATTACTGTTTGTGCATTTACAATATTCATTGATTTTTGCCATTGAAAAACGTCCAGAAATGATTGAAGCTACTGACTGAATGAAAGGAGCTGGCATCTCACTCTCTTTGAATCTTCTTTATCATGCTAAGAGGAGCAGGAAAAAGCAAAAAATTTCAGAATTGCACCTTGCAATGCGGAGAAATTACTGTTTGTGCATTTACAATATTCATTGATTTTTGCCATTGAAAAACATCATGTTATTCATATACCAGAAATGATTGAAGCTACTGACTGAATGAAAGGAGCTGGCATCTCACTCTCTTTGAATCTTCTTTATCATGCTAAGAGGAGCAGGAAAAAGCAAAAAATTTCAGAATTGCACCTTGCAATGCGGAGAAATTACTGTTTGTGCATTTACAATATTCATTGATTTTTGCCATTGAAAAACGTCCAGAAATGATTGAAGCTACTGACTGAATGAAAGGAGCTGGCATCTCACTCTCTTTGAATCTTCTTTATCATGCTAAGAGGAGCAGGAAAAAGCAAAAAATTTCAGAATTGCACCTTGCAATGCGGAGAAATTACTGTTTGTGCATTTACAATATTCATTGATTTTTGCCATTGAAAAACGTCCAGAAATGATTGAAGCTACTGACTGAATGAAAGGAGCTGGCATCTCACTCTCTTTGAATCTTCTTTATCATGCTAGGATTAGCAGGAAAAAGCAAAAAATTTCAGAATTGCACCTTGCAATGTGGAGATATTACTGTTTGTGCATTTACAATATTCATTGAATTTTGCCATTGAAAAACGTCCAGAAATGTTTGAAGCTACTGACTGAATGAAAGGAGCTGGCATCTCACTCTATTTGAATCTTCTTTATCATGCTAGGATTAGCAGGAAAAAGCAAAAAATTTCAGAATTGCACCTTGCAATGTGGAGATATTACTGTTTGTGCATTTACAATATTCATTGATTTTTGCCATTGAAAAACGTCCAGAAATGTTTATACCAGAAATGTTTGAAGCTACTGACTGAATGAAAGGAGCTGGCATCTCACTCTCTTTGAATCTTCTTTATCATGCTAAGAGGAGCAGGAAAAAGCAAAAAATTTCAGAATTGCACCTTGCAATGCGGAGAAATTACTGTTTGTGCATTTACAATATTCATTGATTTTTGCCATTGAAAAATGTCCAGAAATGACTGAAGCTACTGACTGAATGAAAGGAGCTGGCATCTCACTCTCTTTGAATCTTCTTTATCATGCTAAGAGGAGCAGGAAAAAGCAAAAAATTTCAGAATTGCACCTTGCAATGCGGAGAAATTACTGTTTGTGCATTTACAATATTCATTGATTTTTGCCATTGAAAAACATCCAGAAATGATTGAAGCTACTGACTGAATGAAAGGAGCTGGCATCTCACGCTCTTTGAATCTTCTTTATCATGCTAAGAGGAGCAGGAAAAAGCAAAAAATTTCAGAATTGCACCTTGCAATGCGGAGAAATTACTGTTTGTGCATTTACAATATTCATTGATTTTTGCCATTGAAAAACATCATGTTATTCATATACCAGAAATGATTGAAGCTACTGACTGAATGAAAGGAGCTGGCATCTCACTCTCTTTGAATCTTCTTTATCATGCTAAGAGGAGCAGGAAAAAGCAAATAATTTCAGAATTGCACCTTGCAATGCGGAGAAATTACTGTTTGTGCATTTACAATATTCATTGATTTTTGCCATTGAAAAACGTCCAGAAATGATTGAAGCTACTGACTGAATGAAAGGAGCTGGCATCTCACTCTCTTTGAATCTTCTTTATCATGCTAAGAGGAGCAGGAAAAAGCAAAAAATTTCAGAATTGCACCTTGCAATGCGGAGAAATTACTGTTTGTGCATTTACAATATTCATTGATTTTTGCCATTGAAAAACGTCCAGAAATGATTGAAGCTACTGACTGAATGAAAGGAGCTGGCATCTCACTCTCTTTGAATCTTCTTTATCATGCTAAGAGGAGCAGGAAAAAGCAAAAAATTTCAGAATTGCACCTTGCAATGCGGAGAAATTACTGTTTGTGCATTTACAATATTCATTGATTTTTGCCATTGAAAAACGTCCAGAAATGATTGAAGCTACTGACTGAATGAAAGGAGCTGGCATCTCACTCTCTTTGAATCTTCTTTATCATGCTAAGAGGAGCAGGAAAAAGCAAAAAATTTCAGAATTGCAACTTGCAATGCGGAGAAATTACTGTTTGTGCATTTACAATATTCATTGATTTTTGCCATTGAAAAACATCATGTTATTCATATACCAGAAATGATTGAAGCTACTGACTGAATGAAAGGAGCTGGCATCTCACTCTCTTTGAATCTTCATTATCATGCTAAGAGGAGCAGGAAAAAGCAAAAAATTTCAGAATTGCACCTTGCAATGCGGAGAAATTACTGTTTGTGCATTTACAATATTCATTGATTTTTGCCATTGAAAAACGTCCAGAAATGATTGAAGCTACTGACTGAATGAAAGGAGCTGGCATCTCACTCTCTTTGAATCTTCTTTATCATGCTAAGAGGAGCAGGAAAAAGCAAAAAATTTCAGAATTGCACCTTGCAATGCGGAGAAATTACTGTTTGTGCATTTACAATATTCATTGATTTTTGCCATTGAAAAACGTCCAGAAATGTTTGAAGCTACTGACTGAATGAAAGGAGCTGGCATCTCACTCTCTTTGAATCTTCTTTATCATGCTAGGATTAGCAGGAAAAAGCAAAAAATTTCAGAATTGCACCTTGCAATGTGGAGATATGACTGTTTGTGCATTTACAATATTCATTGATTTTTGCCATTGAAAAACGTCCAGAAATGTTTGAAGCTACTGACTGAATGAAAGGAGCTGGCATCTCACTCTCTTTGAATCTTCTTTATCATGCTAGGAGTAGCAGGAAAAAGCAAAAAATTTCAGAATTGCACCTTGCAATGTGGAGATATTACTGTTTGTGCATTTACAATATTCATTGATTTTTGCCATTGAAAAACGTCCAGAAATGTTTGAAGCTACTGACTGAATGAAAGGAGCTGGCATCTCACTCTCTTTGAATCTTCTTTATCATGCTAGGATTAGCAGGAAAAAGCAAAAAATTTCAGAATTGCACCTTGCAATGTGGAGATATTACTGTTTGTGCATTTACAATATTCATTGATTTTTGCCATTGAAAAACATCATGTTATTCATATACCAGAAATGTTTGAAGCTACTGACTGAATGAAAGGAGCTGACATCTCACTCTCTTTGAATCTTCTTTATCATGCTAGGATTAGCAGGAAAAAGCAAAAAAATTCAGAATTGCACCTTGCAATGTGGAGATATTACTGTTTGTGCATTTACAATATTCATTGATTTTTGCCATTGAAAAACGTCCAGAAATGTTTGAAGCTACTGACTGAATGAAAGGAGCTGGCATCTCACTCTATTTGAATCTTCTTTATCATCCTAGGATTAGCAGGAAAAAGCAAAAAATTTCAGCATTGCACCTTGCAATGTGGAGATATTACTGTTTGTGCATTTACAATATTCATTGATTTTTGCCATTGAAAAACATCCAGAAATGTTTATACCAGAAATGTTTGAAGCTACTGACTGAATGAAAGGAGCTGGCATCTCACTCTCATTGAATCTTCTTTATCATGCTAAGAGGAGCAGGAAAAAGCAAAAAATTTCAGAATTGCACTTTGCAATGCGGAGAAATTACTGTTTGTGCATTTACAATATTCATTGATTTTTGCCATTGAAAAACGTCCAGAAATGACTGAAGCTACTGACTGAATGAAAGGAGCTGGCATCTCACTCTCTTTGAATCTTCTTTATCATGCTAAGAGGAGCAGGAAAAAGCAAAAAATTTCAGAATTGCATCTTGCAATGCGGAGAAATTACTGTTTGTGCATTTACAATATTCATTGATTTTTGCCATTGAAAAACGTCCAGAAATGATTGAAGCTACTGACTGAATGAAAGGAGCTGGCATCTCACTCTCTTTGAATCTTCTTTATCATGCTAAGAGGAGCAGGAAAAAGCAAAAAATTTCAGAATTGCACCTTGCAATGCGGAGAAATTACTGTTTGTGCATTTACAATATTCATTGATTTTTGCCATTGAAAAACATCATGTTATTCATATACCAGAAATGATTGAAGCCAATGACTGAATGAAAGGAGCTGGCATCTCACTCTCTTTGAATCTTCTTTATCATGCTAAGAGGAGCAGGAAAAAGCAAAAAATTTCAGAATTGCACCTTGCAATGCGGAGAAATTACTGTTTGTGCATTTACAATATTCATTGATTTTTGCCATTGAAAAACATCCAGAAATGATTGAAGCTACTGACTGAATGAAAGGAGCTGGCATCTCACTCTCTTTGAATCTTCTTTATCATGCTAAGAGGAGCAGGAAAAAGCAAAAAATTTCAGAATTGCACCTTGCAATGCGGAGAAATTACTGTTTGTGCATTTACAATATTCATTGATTTTTGCCATTGAAAAACGTCCAGAAATGATTGAAGCTACTGACTGAATGAAAGGAGCTGGCATCTCACTCTCTTTGAATCTTCTTTATCATGCTAGGATTAGCAGGAAAAAGCAAAAAATTTCAGAATTGCACCTTGCAATGTGGAGATATTACTGTTTGTGCATTTACAATATTCATTGAATTTTGCCATTGAAAAACGTCCAGAAATGTTTGAAGCTACTGACTGAATGAAAGGAGCTGGCATCTCACTCTATTTGAATCTTCTTTATCATGCTAGGATTAGCAGGAAAAAGCAAAAAATTTCAGAATTGCACCTTGCAATGTGGAGATATTACTGTTTGTGCATTTACAATATTCATTGATTTTTGCCATTGAAAAACGTCCAGAAATGTTTATACCAGAAATGTTTGAAGCTACTGACTGAATGAAAGGAGCTGGCATCTCACTCTCTTTGAATCTTCTTTATCATGCTAAGAGGAGCAGGAAAAAGCAAAAAATTTCAGAATTGCACCTTGCAATGCGGAGAAATTACTTTTTGTGCATTTACAATATTCATTGATTTTTGCCATTGGAAAACGTCCAGAAATGACTGAAGCTACTGACTGAATGAAAGGAGCTGGCATCTCACTCTCTTTGAATCTTCTTTACCATGCTAAGAGGAGCAGGAAAAAGCAAAAAAATTCAGAATTGCACCTTGCAATGCGGAGAAATTACTGTTTGTGCATTTACAATATTCATTGATTTTTGCCATTGAAAAACGTCCAGAAATGATTGAAGCTACTGACTGAATGAAAGGAGCTGGCATCTCACTCTCTTTGAATCTTCTTTATCATGCTAGGAGTAGCAGGAAAAAGCAAAAAATTTCAGAATTGCACCTTGCAATGTGGAGATATTACTGTTTGTGCATTTACAATATTCATTGATTTTTGCCATTGAAAAACGTCCAGAAATGTTTGAAGCTACTGACTGAATGAAAGGAGCTGGCATCTCACTCTCTTTGAATCTTCTTTATCATGCTAGGATTAGCAGGAAAAAGCAAAAAATTTCAGAATTGCACCTTGCAATGTGGAGATATTACTGTTTGTGCATTTACAATATTCATTGATTTTTGCCATTGAAAAACATCATGTTATTCATATACCAGAAATGTTTGAAGCTACTGACTGAATGAAAGGAGCTGACATCTCACTCTCTTTGAATCTTCTTTATCATGCTAGGATTAGCAGGAAAAAGCAAAAAATTTCAGAATTGCACCTTGCAATGTGGAGATATTACTGTTTGTGCATTTACAATATTCATTGATTTTTGCCATTGAAAAACGTCCAGAAATGTTTGAAGCTACTGACTGAATGAAAGGAGCTGGCATCTCACTCTATTTGAATCTTCTTTATCATGCTAGGATTAGCAGGAAAAAGCAAAAAAAATTTCAGCATTGCACCTTGCAATGTGGAGATATTACTGTTTGTGCATTTACAATATTCATTGATTTTTGCCATTGAAAAACGTCCAGAAATGTTTATACCAGAAATGTTTGAAGCTACTGACTGAATGAAAGGAGCTGGCATCTCACTCTCTTTGAATCTTCTTTATCATGGTAAGAGGAGCAGGAAAAAGCAAAAAATTTCAGAATTGCACCTTGCAATGCGGAGAAATTACTGTTTGTGCATTTACAATATTCATTGATTTTTGCCATTGAAAAACTTCGAGAAATGACTGAAGCTACTGACTGAATGAAAGGAGCTGGCATCTCACTCTCTTTGAATCTTCTTTATCATGCTAAGAGGAGCAGGAAAAAGCAAAAAATTTCAGAATTGCACCTTGCAATGCGGAGAAATTACTGTTTGTGCATTTACAATATTCATTGATTTTTGCCATTGAAAAACGTCCAGAAATGATTGAAGCTACTGAATGAATGAAAGGAGCTGGCATCTCACTCTCTTTGAATCTTCTTTATCATGCTAAGAGGAGCAGGAAAAAGCAAAAAATTTCAGAATTGCACCTTGCAATGCGGAGAAATTACTGTTTGTGCATTTACAATATTCATTGATTTTTGCCATTGTAAAACATCATGTTATTCATATACCAGAAATGATTGAAGCTACTGACTGAATGAAAGGAGCTGGCATCTCACTCTCTTTGAATCTTCTTTATCATGCTAAGAGGAGCAGGAAAAAGCAAAAAATTTCAGAATTGCACCTTGCAATGCGGAGAAATTACTGTTTGTGCATTTACAATATTCATTGATTTTTGCCATTGAAAAACGTCCAGAAATGATTGAAGCTACTGACTGAATGAAAGGAGCTGGCATCTCACTCTCTTTGAATCTTCTTTATCATGCTAAGAGGAGCAGGAAAAAGCAAAAAATTTCAGAATTTCATCTTGCAATGCGGAGAAATTACTGTTTGTGCATTTACAATATTCATTGATTTTTGCCATTGAAAAACGTCCAGAAATGATTGAAGCTACTGACTGAATGAAAGGAGCTGGCATCTCACTCTCTTTGAATCTTCTTTATCATGCTAAGAGGAGCAGGAAAAAGCAAAAAATTTCAGAATTGCACCTTGCAATGCGGAGAAATTACTGTTTGTGCATTTACAATATTCATTGATTTTTGCCATTGAAAAACGTCCAGAAATGATTGAAGCTACTGACTGAATGAAAGGAGCCGGAATCTCACTCTCTTTGAATCTTCTTTATCATGCTAAGAGGAGCAGGAAAAAGCAAAAAATTTCAGAATTGCAACTTGCAATGCGGAGAAATTACTGTTTGTGCATTTACAATATTCATTGATTTTTGCCATTGAAAAACATCATGTTATTCATATACCAGAAATGATTGAAGCTACTGACTGAATGAAAGGAGCTGGCATCTCACTCTCTTTGAATCTTCTTTATCATGCTAAGAGGAGCAGGAAAAAGCAAAAAATTTCAGAATTGCACCTTGCAATGCGGAGAAATTACTGTTTGTGCATTTACAATATTCATTGATTTTTGCCATTGAAAAACGTCCAGAAATGATTGAAGCTACTGACTGAATGAAAGGAGCTGGCATCTCACTCTCTTTGAATCTTCTTTATCATGCTAAGAGGAGCAGGAAAAAGCAAAAAATTTCAGAATTGCACCTTGCAATGCGGAGAAATTACTGTTTGTGCATTTACAATATTCATTGATTTTTGCCATTGAAAAACGTCCAGAAATGATTGAAGCTACTGACTGAATGAAAGGAGCTGGCATCTCACTCTCTTTGAATCTTCTTTATCATGCTAAGAGGAGCAGGAAAATGCAAGAAATTTCAGAATTGCACCTTGCAATGCGGAGAAATTACTGTTTGTGCATTTATAATATTCATTGATTTTTGCCATTGAAAAACATCCAGAAATGATTGAAGCTACTGACTGAATGAAAGGAGCTGGCATCTCACTCTCTTTGAATCTTCTTTATCATGCTAAGAGGAGCAGGAAAAAGCAAAAAATTTCAGAATTGCACCTTGCAATGCGGAGAAATTACTGTTTGTGCATTTACAATATTCATTGATTTTTGCCATTGAAAAACATCATGTTATTCATATACCAGAAATGATTGAAGCTACTGACTGAATGAAAGGAGCTGGCATCTCACTCTCTTTGAATCTTCTTTATCATGCTAAGAGGAGCAGGAAAAAGCAAAAAATTTCAGAATTGCACCTTGCAATGCGGAGAAATTACTGTTTGTGCATTTACAATATTCATTGATTTTTGCATTGAAAAACGTCCAGAAATGACTGAAGCTACTGACTGAATGAAAGGAGCTGGCATCTCACTCTCTTTGAATCTTCTTTATCATGCTAAGAGGAGCAGGAAAAAGCAAAAAATTTCAGAATTGCATCTTGCAATGCGGAGAAATTACTGTTTGTGCATTTACAATATTCATTGATTTTTGCCATTGAAAAACGTCCAGAAATGATTGAAGCTACTGACTGAATGAAAGGAGCTGGCATCTCACTCTCTTTGAATCTTCTTTATCATGCTAAGAGGAGCAGGAAAAAGCAAAAAATTTCAGAATTGCACCTTGCAATGCGGAGAAATTACTGTTTGTGCATTTACAATATTCATTGATTTTTGCCATTGAAAAACATCATGTTATTCATATACCAGAAATGATTGAAGCTACTGACTGAATGAAAGGAGCTGGCATCTCACTCTCTTTGAATCTTCTTTATCATGCTAAGAGGAGCAGGAAAAAGCAAAAAATTTCAGAATTGCACCTTGCAATGCGGAGAAATTACTGTTTGTGCATTTACAATATTCATTGATTTTTGCCATTGAAAAACGTCCAGAAATGATTGAAGCTACTGACTGAATGAAAGGAGCTGGCATCTCACTCTCTTTGAATCTTCTTTATCATGCTAAGAGGAGCAGGAAAAAGCAAAAAATTTCAGAATTGCACCTTGCAATGCGGAGAAATTACTGTTTGTGCATTTACAATATTCATTGATTTTTGCCATTGAAAAACGTCCAGAAATGATTGAAGCTACTGACTGAATGAAAGGAGCTGGCATCTCACTCTCTTTGAATCTTCTTTATCATGCTAGGATTAGCAGGAAAAAGCAAAAAATTTCAGAATTGCACCTGGCAATGTGGAGATATTACTGTTTGTGCATTTACAATATTCATTGAATTTTGCCATTGAAAAACGTCCAGAAATGTTTGAAGCTACTGACTGAATGAAAGGAGCTGGCATCTCACTCTATTTGAATCTTCTTTATCATGCTAGGATTAGCAGGAAAAAGCAAAAAATTTCAGAATTGCACCTTGCAATGTGGAGATATTACTGTTTGTGCATTTACAATATTCATTGATTTTTGCCATTGAAAAACGTCCAGAAATGTTTATACCAGAAATGTTTGAAGCTACTGACTGAATGAAAGGAGCTGGCATCTCACTCTCTTTGAATCTTCTTTATCATGCTAAGAGGAGCAGGAAAAAGCAAAAAATTTCAGAATTGCACCTTGCAATGCGGAGAAATTACTGTTTGTGCATTTACAATATTCATTGATTTTTGCCATTGAAAAACGTCCAGAAATGACTGAAGCTACTGACTGAATGAAAGGAGCTGGCATCTCACTCTCTTTGAATCTTCTTTATCATGCTAAGAGGAGCAGGAAAAAGCAAAAAATTTCAAAATTGCACCTTGCAATGCGGAGAAATTACTGTTTGTGCATTTACAATATTCATTGATTTTTGCCATTGAAAAACGTCCAGAAATGATTGAAGCTACTGACTGAATGAAAGGAGCTGGCATCTCACTCTCTTTGAATCTTCTTTATCATGCTAAGAGGAGCAGGAAAAAGCAAAAAATTTCAGAATTGCACCTTGCAATGCGGAGAAATTACTGTTTGTGCATTTACAATATTCATTGATTTTTGCCATTGAAAAACATCATGTTATTCATATACCAGAAATGATTGAAGCTACTGACTGAATGAAAGGAGCTGGCATCTCACTCTCTTTGAATCTTCTTTATCATGCTAAGAGGAGCAGGAAAAAGCAAAAAATTTCAGAATTGCACCTTGCAATGCGGAGAAATTACTGTTTGTGCATTTACAATATTCATTGATTTTTGCCATTGAAAAACGTCCAGAAATGATTGAAGCTACTGACTGAATGAAAGGAGCTGGCATCTCACTCTCTTTGAATCTTTTTTATCATGCTAAGAGGAGCAGGAAAAAGCAAAAAATTTCAGAATTGCATCTTGCAATGCGGAGAAATTACTGTTTGTGCATTTACAATATTCATTGATTTTTGTCATTGAAAAACGTCCAGAAATGATTGAAGCTACTGACTGAATGAAAGGAGCTGGCATCTCACTCTCTTTGAATCTTCTTTATCATGCTAAGAGGAGCAGGAAAAAGCAAAAAATTTCAGAATTGCACCTTGCAATGCGGAGAAATTACTGTTTGTGCATTTACAATATTCATTGATTTTTGCCATTGAAAAACGTCCAGAAATGATTGAAGCTACTGACTGAATGAAAGGAGCTGGAATCTCACTCTCTTTGAATCTTCTTTATCATGCTAAGAGGAGCAGGAAAAAGCAAAAAATTTCAGAATTGCAACTTGCAATGCGGAGAAATTACTGTTTGTGCATTTACAATATTCATTGATTTTTGCCATTGAAAAACATCATGTTATTCATATACCAGAAATGATTGAAGCTACTGACTGAATGAAAGGAGCTGGCATCTCACTCTCTTTGAATCTTCTTTATCATGCTAAGAGGAGCAGGAAAAAGCAAAAAATTTCAGAATTGCACCTTGCAATGCGGAGAAATTACTGTTTGTGCATTTACAATATTCATTGATTTTTGCCATTGAAAAACGTCCAGAAATGATTGAAGCTACTGACTGAATGAAAGGAGCTGGCATCTCACTCTCTTTGAATCTTCTTTATCATGCTAAGAGGAGCAGGAAAAAGCAAAAAATTTCAGAATTGCACCTTGCAATGCGGAGAAATTACTGTTTGTGCATTTACAATATTCATTGATTTTTGCCATTGAAAAACATCATGTTATTCATATACCAGAAATGATTGAAGCTACTGACTGAATGAAAGGAGCTGGCATCTCACTCTCTTTGAATCTTCTTTATCATGCTAAGAGGAGCAGGAAAAAGCAAAAAATTTCAGAATTGCACCTTGCAATGCGGAGAAATTACTGTTTGTGCATTTACAATATTCATTGATTTTTGCCATTGAAAAACGTCCAGAAATGATTGAAGCTACTGACTGAATGAAAGGAGCTGGCATCTCACTCTCTTTGAATCTTTTTTATCATGCTAAGAGGAGCAGGAAAAAGCAAAAAATTTCAGAATTGCATCTTGCAATGCGGAGAAATTACTGTTTGTGCATTTACAATATTCATTGATTTTTGTCATTGAAAAACGTCCAGAAATGATTGAAGCTACTGACTGAATGAAAGGAGCTGGCATCTCACTCTCTTTGAATCTTCTTTATCATGCTAAGAGGAGCAGGAAAAAGCAAAAAATTTCAGAATTGCACCTTGCAATGCGGAGAAATTACTGTTTGTGCATTTACAATATTCATTGATTTTTGCCATTGAAAAACGTCCAGAAATGATTGAAGCTACTGACTGAATGAAAGGAGCTGGAATCTCACTCTCTTTGAATCTTCTTTATCATGCTAAGAGGAGCAGGAAAAAGCAAAAAATTTCAGAATTGCAACTTGCAATGCGGAGAAATTACTGTTTGTGCATTTACAATATTCATTGATTTTTGCCATTGAAAAACATCATGTTATTCATATACCAGAAATGATTGAAGCTACTGACTGAATGAAAGGAGCTGGCATCTCACTCTCTTTGAATCTTCTTTATCATGCTAAGAGGAGCAGGAAAAAGCAAAAAATTTCAGAATTGCACCTTGCAATGCGGAGAAATTACTGTTTGTGCATTTACAATATTCATTGATTTTTGCCATTGAAAAACGTCCAGAAATGATTGAAGCTACTGACTGAATGAAAGGAGCTGGCATCTCACTCTCTTTGAATCTTCTTTATCATGCTAAGAGGAGCAGGAAAAAGCAAAAAATTTCAGAATTGCACCTTGCAATGCGGAGAAATTACTGTTTGTGCATTTACAATATTCATTAATTTTTGCCATTGAAAAACATCATGTTATTCATATCCCAGAAATGTTTGAAGCTACTGACTGAATGAAAGAAGCTGGCATCTCACTCTCTTTGAATCTTCTTTATCATGCTAAGAGGAGCAGGAAAAAGCAAAAAATTTCAGAATTGCACCTTGCAATGCGGAGAAATTACTGTTTGTGCATTTACAATATTCATTGATTTTTGCCATTGAAAAACGTCCAGAAATGATTGAAGCTACTGACTGAATGAAAGGAGCTGGCATCTCACTCTCTTTGAATCTTCTTTATCATGCTAAGAGGAGCAGGAAAAAGCAAAAAATTTCAGAATTGCACCTTGCAATGCGGAGAAATTACTGTTTGTGCATTTACAATATTCATTGATTTTTGCCATTGAAAAACATCATGTTATTCATATACCAGAAATGTTTGAAGCTACTGACTGAATGAAAGGAGCTGGCATCTCACTCTCTTTGAATCTTCTTTATCATGCTAAGAGGAGCAGGAAAAAGCAAAAAATTTCAGAATTGCACCTTGCAATGCGGAGAAATTACTGTTTGTGCATTTACAATATTCATTGATTTTTGCCATTGATAAACGTCCAGAAATGATTGAAGCTACTGACTGAATGAAAGGAGCTGGCATCTCACTCTCTTTGAATCTTCTTTATCATGCTAAGAGGAGCAGGAAAATGCAAGAAATTTCAGAATTGCACCTTGCAATGCGGAGAAATTACTGTTTGTGCATTTACAATATTCATTGATTTTTGCCATTGAAAAACATCCAGAAATGATTGAAGCTACTGACTGAATGAAAGGAGCTGGCATCTCACTCTCTTTGAATCTTCTTTATCATGCTAAGAGGAGCAGGAAAAAGCCAAAAATTTCAGAATTGCACCTTGCAATGCGGAGAAATTACTGTTTGTGCATTTACAATATTCATTGATTTTTGCCATTGAAAAACATCATGTTATTCATATACCAGAAATGATTGAAGCTACTGACTGAATGAAAGGAGCTGGCATCTCACTCTCTTTGAATCTTCTTTATCATGCAAAGAGGAGCAGGAAAAAGCAAAAAATTTCAGAATTGCACCTTGCAATGCGGAGAAATTACTGTTTGTGCATTTACAATATTCATTGATTTTTGCCATTGAAAAACGTCCAGAAATGATTGAAGCTACTGACTGAATGAAAGGAGCTGGCATCTCACTCTCTTTGAATCTTCTTTATCATGCTAAGAGGAGCAGGAAAAAGCAAAAAATTTCAGAATTGCACCTTGCAATGCGGAGAAATTACTGTTTGTGCATTTACAATATTCACTGATTTTTGCCATTGAAAAACGTCCAGAAATGATTGAAGCAACTGACTGAATGAAAGGAGTTGGCATCTCACTCTCTTTGAATCTTCTTTATCATGCTAAGAGGAGCAGGAAAAAGCAAAAAATTTCAGAATTGCACCTTGCAATGCGGAGAAATTACTGTTTGTGCATTTACAATATTCATTGATTTTTGCCATTGAAAAACGTCCAGAAATAATTGAAGCTACTGACTGAATGAAAGGAGCTGGCATCTCACTCTCTTTGAATCTTCTTTATCATGCTAAGAGGAGCAGGAAAAAGCAAAAAATTTCAGAATTGCAACTTGCAATGCGGAGAAATTACTGTTTGTGCATTTACAATATTCATTGATTTTTGCCATTGAAAAACATGATGTTATTCATATACCAGAAATGATTGAAGCTACTGACTGAATGAAAGGAGCTGGCATCTCACTCTCTTTGAATCTTCTTTATCATGCTAAGAGGAGCAGGAAAAAGCAAAAAATTTCAGAATTGCACCTTGCAATGCGGAGAAATTACTGTTTGTGCATTTACAATATTCATTGATTTTTGCCATTGAAAAACGTCCAGAAATGATTGAAGCTACTGACTGAATGAAAGGAGCTGGCATCTCACTCTCTTTGAATCTTCTTTATCATGCTAAGAGGAGCAGGAAAAAGCAAAAAATTTCAGAATTGCACCTTGCAATGCGGAGAAATTACTGTTTGTGCTTTTACAATATTCATTGATTTTTGCCATTGAAAAACATCATGTTATTCATATACCAGAAATGTTTGAAGCTACTGACTGAATGAAAGGAGCTGGCATCTCACTCTCTTTGAATCTTCTTTATCATGCTAAGAGGAGCAGGAAAAAGCAAAAAATTTCAGAATTGCACCTTGCAATGCGGAGAAATTACTGTTTGTGCATTTACAATATTCATTG
Source organism: Phyllobates terribilis (assembly GCF_046119375.1). NCBI lineage: Eukaryota > Metazoa > Chordata > Amphibia > Anura > Dendrobatidae > Phyllobates > Phyllobates terribilis. Next base: position 274,606 of record NW_027363964.1, on the reverse strand, counting down.
ATTTTTGCCATTGAAAAATGTCCAGAAATGATTGAAGCTGCTGACTGAATGAAAGGAGCTGGCATCTCACTCTCTTTGAATCTTCTTTATCATGCTAAGAGGAGCAGGAAAAAGCAAAAAATTTCAGAATTGCACCTTGCAATGCGGAGAAATTACTGTTTGTGCATTTACAATATTCATTGATTTTTGCCATTGAAAAACATCATGTTATTCATATACCAGAAATGATTGAAGCTACTGACTGAATGAAAGGAGCTGGCATCTCACTCTCTTTGAATCTTCTTTATCATGCTAAGAGGAGCAGAAAAAAGCAAAAAATTTCAGAATTGCACCTTGCAATGCGGAGAAATTACTGTTTGTGCATTTACAATATTCATTGATTTTTGCCATTGAAAAACGTCCAGAAATGATTGAAGCTACTGACTGAATGAAAGGAGCTGGCATCTCACTCTCTTTGAATCTTCTTTATCATGCTAAGAGGAGCAGGAAAAAGCAAAAAATTTCAGAATTGCACCTTGCAATGCGGAGAAATTACTGTTTGTGCATTTACAATATTCATTGATTTTTGCCATTGAAAAACGTCCAGAAATGATTGAAGCTACTGACTGAATGAAAGGAGCTGGCATCTCACTCTCTTTGAATCTTCTTTATCATGCTAAGAGGAGCAGGAAAAAGCAAAAAATTTCAGAATTGCACCTTGCAATGCGGAGAAATTACTGTTTGTGCATTTACAATATTCATTGATTTTTGCCATTGAAAAACATCATGTTATTCATATACTAGAAATGTTTGAAGCTACTGACTGAATGAAAGGAGCTGGCATCTCACTCTCTTTGAATCTTCTTTATCATGCTAAGAGGAGCAGGAAAAAGCAAAAAATTTCAGAATTGCACCTTGCAATGCGGAGAAATTACTGTTTGTGCATTTACAATATTCATTGATTTTTGCCATTGAAAAACGTCCAGAAATGATTGAAGCTACTGACTGAATGAAAGGAGCTGGCATCTCACTCTCTTTGAATCTTCTTTATCATGCTAAGAGGAGCAGGAAAAAGCAAAAAATTTCAGAATTGCACCTTGCAATGCGGAGAAATTACTGTTTGTGCATTTACAATATTCATTGATTTTTGCCATTGAAAAACATCATGTTATTCATATACCAGAAATGATTGAAGCTACTGACTGAATGAAAGGAGCTGGCATCTCGCTCTCTTTGAATCTTCTTTATCATGCTAAGAGGAGCAGGAAAAAGCAAAAAATTTCAGAATTGCACCTTGCAATGCGGAGAAATTACTGTTTGTGCATTTACAATATTCATTGATTTTTGCCATTGAAAAACGTCCAGAAATGATTGAAGCTACTGACTGAATGAAAGGAGCTGGCATCTCACTCTCTTTGAATCTTCTTTATCATGCTAAGAGGAGCAGGAAAAAGCAAAAAATTTCAGAATTGCACCTTGCAATGTGGAGAAATTACTGTTTGTGCATTTACAATATTCATTGATTTTTGCCATTGAAAAACATCATGTTATTCATATACCAGAAATGATTGAAGCTACTGACTGAATGAAAGGAGCTGGCATCTCACTCTCTTTGAATCTTCTTTATCATGCTAAGAGGAGCAGGAAAAAGCAAAAAATTTCAGAATTGCACCTTGCAATGCGGAGAAATTACTGTTTGTGCATTTACAATATTCATTGATTTTTGCCATTGAAAAACGTCCAGAAATGATTGAAGCTACTGACTGAATGAAAGGAGCTGGCATCTCACTCTCTTTGAATCTTCTTTATCATGCTAAGAGGAGCAGGAAAAAGCAAAAAATTTCAGAATTGCACCTTGCAATGCGGAGAAATTACTGTTTGTGCTTTTACAATATTCATTGATTTTTGCCATTGAAAAACATCATGTTATTCATATACCAGAAATGTTTGAAGCTACTGACTGAATGAAAGGAGCTGGCATCTCACTCTCTTTGAATCTTCTTTATCATGCTAAGAGGAGCAGGAAAAAGCAAAAAATTTCAGAATTGCAACTTGCAATGCGGAGAAATTACTGTTTGTGCATTTACAATATTCATTGATTTTTGCCATTGAAAAACATCATGTTATTCATATACCAGAAATGATTGAAGCTACTGACTGAATGAAAGGAGCTGGCATCTCACTCTCTTTGAATCTTCTTTATCATGCTAAGAGGAGCAGGAAAAAGCAAAAAATTTCAGAATTGCACCTTGCAATGCGGAGAAATTACTGTTTGTGCATTTACAATATTCATTGATTTTTGCCATTGAAAAACGTCCAGAAATGATTGAAGCTACTGACTGAATGAAAGGAGCTGGCATCTCACTCTCTTTGAATCTTCTTTATCATGCTAAGAGGAGCAGGAAAAAGCAAAAAATTTCAGAATTGCACCTTGCAATGCGGAGAAATTACTGTTTGTGCTTTTACAATATTCATTGATTTTTGCCATTGAAAAACATCATGTTATTCATATACCAGAAATGTTTGAAGCTACTGACTGAATGAAAGGAGCTGGCATCTCACTCTCTTTGAATCTTCTTTATCATGCTAAGAGGAGCAGGAAAAAGCAAAAAATTTCAGAATTGCACCTTGCAATGCGGAGAAATTACTGTTTGTGCATTTACAATATTCATTGATTTTTGCCATTGAAAAATGTCCAGAAATGATTGAAGCTGCTGACTGAATGAAAGGAGCTGGCATCTCACTCTCTTTGAATCTTCTTTATCATGCTAAGAGGAGCAGGAAAAAGCAAAAAATTTCAGAATTGCACCTTGCAATGCGGAGAAATTACTGTTTGTGCATTTACAATATTCATTGATTTTTGCCATTGAAAAACATCATGTTATTCATATACCAGAAATGATTGAAGCTACTGACTGAATGAAAGGAGCTGGCATCTCACTCTCTTTGAATCTTCTTTATCATGCTAAGAGGAGCAGAAAAAAGCAAAAAATTTCAGAATTGCACCTTGCAATGCGGAGAAATTACTGTTTGTGCATTTACAATATTCATTGATTTTTGCCATTGAAAAACGTCCAGAAATGATTGAAGCTACTGACTGAATGAAAGGAGCTGGCATCTCACTCTCTTTGAATCTTCTTTATCATGCTAAGAGGAGCAGGAAAAAGCAAAATATTTCAGAATTGCACCTTGCAATGCGGAGAAATTACTGTTTGTGCATTTACAATATTCATTGATTTTTGCCATTGAAAAACGTCCAGAAATGATTGAAGCTACTGACTGAATGAAAGGAGCTGGCATCTCACTCTCTTTGAATCTTCTTTATCATGCTAAGAGGAGCAGGAAAAAGCAAAAAATTTCAGAATTGCACCTTGCAATGCGGAGAAATTACTGTTTGTGCATTTACAATATTCATTGATTTTTGCCATTGAAAAACATCATGTTATTCATATACTAGAAATGTTTGAAGCTACTGACTGAATGAAAGGAGCTGGCATCTCACTCTCTTTGAATCTTCTTTATCATGCTAAGAGGAGCAGGAAAAAGCAAAAAATTTCAGAATTGCACCTTGCAATGCGGAGAAATTACTGTTTGTGCATTTACAATATTCATTGATTTTTGCCATTGAAAAACGTCCAGAAATGATTGAAGCTACTGACTGAATGAAAGGAGCTGGCATCTCACTCTCTTTGAATCTTCTTTATCATGCTAAGAGGAGCAGGAAAAAGCAAAAAATTTCAGAATTGCACCTTGCAATGCGGAGAAATTACTGTTTGTGCATTTACAATATTCATTGATTTTTGCCATTGAAAAACATCATGTTATTCATATACCAGAAATGATTGAAGCTACTGACTGAATGAAAGGAGCTGGCATCTCGCTCTCTTTGAATCTTCTTTATCATGCTAAGAGGAGCAGGAAAAAGCAAAAAATTTCAGAATTGCACCTTGCAATGCGGAGAAATTACTGTTTGTGCATTTACAATATTCATTGATTTTTGCCATTGAAAAACGTCCAGAAATGATTGAAGCTACTGACTGAATGAAAGGAGCTGGCATCTCACTCTCTTTGAATCTTCTTTATCATGCTAAGAGGAGCAGGAAAAAGCAAAAAATTTCAGAATTGCACCTTGCAATGTGGAGAAATTACTGTTTGTGCATTTACAATATTCATTGATTTTTGCCATTGAAAAACATCATGTTATTCATATACCAGAAATGATTGAAGCTACTGACTGAATGAAAGGAGCTGGCATCTCACTCTCTTTGAATCTTCTTTATCATGCTAAGAGGAGCAGGAAAAAGCAAAAAATTTCAGAATTGCACCTTGCAATGCGGAGAAATTACTGTTTGTGCATTTACAATATTCATTGATTTTTGCCATTGAAAAACGTCCAGAAATGATTGAAGCTACTGACTGAATGAAAGGAGCTGGCATCTCACTCTCTTTGAATCTTCTTTATCATGCTAAGAGGAGCAGGAAAAAGCAAAAAATTTCAGAATTGCACCTTGCAATGCGGAGAAATTACTGTTTGTGCTTTTACAATATTCATTGATTTTTGCCATTGAAAAACATCATGTTATTCATATACCAGAAATGTTTGAAGCTACTGACTGAATGAAAGGAGCTGGCATCTCACTCTCTTTGAATCTTCTTTATCATGCTAAGAGGAGCAGGAAAAAGCAAAAAATTTCAGAATTGCACCTTGCAATGCGGAGAAATTACTGTTTGTGCATTTACAATATTCATTGATTTTTGCCATTGAAAAACGTCCAGAAATGATTGAAGCTACTGACTGAATGAAAGGAGCTGGCATCTCACTCTCTTTGAATCTTCTTTATCATGCTAAGAGGAGCAGGAAAAAGCAAAAAATTTCAGAATTGCACCTTGCAATGCGGAGAAATTACTGTTTGTGCATTTACAATATTCATTGATTTTTGCCATTGAAAAACGTCCAGAAATGATTGAAGCTACTGACTGAATGAAAGGAGCTGGCATCTCACTCTCTTTGAATCTTCTTTATCATGCTAAGAGGAGCAGGAAAAAGCAAAAAATTTCAGAATTGCAACTTGCAATGCGGAGAAATTACTGTTTGTGCATTTACAATATTCATTGATTTTTGCCATTGAAAAACATCATGTTATTCATATACCAGAAATGATTGAAGCTACTGACTGAATGAAAGGAGCTGGCATCTCACTCTCTTTGAATCTTCTTTATCATGCTAAGAGGAGCAGGAAAAAGCAAAAAATTTCAGAATTGCACCTTGCAATGCGGAGAAATTACTGTTTGTGCATTTACAATATTCATTGATTTTTGCCATTGAAAAACATCATGTTATTCATATACCAGAAATGTTTGAAGCTACTGACTGAATGAAAGGAGCTGGCATCTCACTCTCTTTGAATCTTCTTTATCATGCTAAGAGGAGCAGGAAAAAGCAAAAAATTTCAGAATTGCACCTTGCAATGCGGAGAAATTACTGTTTGTGCATTTACAATATTCATTGATTTTTGCCATTGAAAAACGTCCAGAAATGATTGAAGCTACTGACTGAATGAAAGGAGCTGGCATCTCACTCTCTTTGAATCTTCTTTATCATGCTAAGAGGAGCAGGAAAATGCAAGAAATTTCAGAATTGCACCTTGCAATGCGGAGAAATTACTGTTTGTGCATTTACAATATTCATTGATTTTTGCCATTGAAAAACATCCAGAAATGATTGAAGCTACTGACTGAATGAAAGGAGCTGGCATCTCACTCTCTTTGAATCTTCTTTATCATGCTAAGAGGAGCAGGAAAAAGTCAAAAATTTCAGAATTGCACCTTGCAATGCGGAGAAATTACTGTTTGTGCATTTACAATATTCATTGATTTTTGCCATTGAAAAACATCATGTTATTCATATACCAGAAATGATTGAAGCTACTGACTGAATGAAAGGAGCTGGCATCTCACTCTCTTTGAATCTTCTTTATCATGCAAAGAGGAGCAGGAAAAAGCAAAAAATTTCAGAATTGCACCTTGCAATGCGGAGAAATTACTGTTTGTGCATTTACAATATTCATTGATTTTTGCCATTGAAAAACGTCCAGAAATGATTGAAGCTACTGACTGAATGAAAGGAGCTGGCATCTCACTCTCTTTGAATCTTCTTTATCATGCTAAGAGGAGCAGGAAAAAGCAAAAAATTTCAGAATTGCACCTTGCAATGCGGAGAAATTACTGTTTGTGCATTTACAATATTCACTGATTTTTGCCATTGAAAAACGTCCAGAAATGATTGAAGCAACTGACTGAATGAAAGGAGCTGGCATCTCACTCTCTTTGAATCTTCTTTATCATGCTAAGAGGAGCAGGAAAAAGCAAAAAATTTCAGAATTGCACCTTGCAATGCGGAGAAATTACTGTTTGTGCATTTACAATATTCATTGATTTTTGCCATTGAAAAACGTCCAGAAATAATTGAAGCTACTGACTGAATGAAAGGAGCTGGCATCTCACTCTCTTTGAATCTTCTTTATCATGCTAAGAGGAGCAGGAAAAAGCAAAAAATTTCAGAATTGCAACTTGCAATGCGGAGAAATTACTGTTTGTGCATTTACAATATTCATTGATTTTTGCCATTGAAAAACATCATGTTATTCATATACCAGAAATGATTGAAGCTAGTGACTGAATGAAAGGAGCTGGCATCTCACTCTCTGAATCTTCTTTATCATGCTAAGAGGAGCAGGAAAAAGCAAAAAATTTCAGAATTGCACCTTGCAATGCGGAGAAATTACTGTTTGTGCATTTACAATATTCATTGATTTTTGCCATTGAAAAACGTCCAGAAATGATTGAAGCTACTGACTGAATGAAAGGAGCTGGCATCTCACTCTCTTTGAATCTTCTTTATCATGCTAAGAGGAGCAGGAAAAAGCAAAAAATTTCAGAATTGCACCTTGCAATGCGGAGAAATTACTGTTTGTGCTTTTACAATATTCATTGATTTTTGCCATTGAAAAACATCATGTTATTCATATACCAGAAATGTTTGAAGCTACTGACTGAATGAAAGGAGCTGGCATCTCACTCTCTTTGAATCTTCTTTATCATGCTAAGAGGAGCAGGAAAAAGCAAAAAATTTCAGAATTGCACCTTGCAATGCGGAGAAATTACTGTTTGTGCATTTACAATATTCATTGATTTTTGCCATTGAAAAATGTCCAGAAATGATTGAAGCTGCTGACTGAATGAAAGGAGCTGGCATCTCACTCTCTTTGAATCTTCTTTATCATGCTAAGAGGAGCAGGAAAAAGCAAAAAATTTCAGAATTGCACCTTGCAATGCGGAGAAATTACTGTTTGTGCATTTACAATATTCATTGATTTTTGCCATTGAAAAACATCATGTTATTCATATACCAGAAATGATTGAAGCTACTGACTGAATGAAAGGAGCTGGCATCTCACTCTCTTTGAATCTTCTTTATCATGCTAAGAGGAGCAGGAAAAAGCAAAAAATTTCAGAATTGCAACTTGCAATGCGGAGAAATTACTGTTTGTGCATTTACAATATTCATTGATTTTTGCCATTGAAAAACGTCCAGAAATGATTGAAGCTACTGACTGAATGAAAGGAGCTGGCATCTCACTCTCTTTGAATCTTCTTTATCATGCTAAGAGGAGCAGGAAAAAGCAAAAAATTTCAGAATTGCACCTTGCAATGCGGAGAAATTACTGTTTGTGCATTTACAATATTCATTGATTTTTGCCATTGAAAAACGTCCAGAAATGATTGAAGCTACTGACTGAATGAAAGGAGCTGGCATCTCACTCTCTTTGAATCTTCTTTATCATGCTAAGAGGAGCAGGAAAAAGCAAAAAATTTCAGAATTGCACCTTGCAATGCGGAGAAATTACTGTTTGTGCATTTACAATATTCATTGATTTTTGCCATTGAAAAACATCATGTTATTCATATACCAGAAATGTTTGAAGCTACTGACTGAATGAAAGGAGCTGGCATCTCACTCTCTTTGAATCTTCTTTATCATGCTAAGAGGAGCAGGAAAAAGCAAAAAATTTCAGAATTGCACCTTGCAATGCGGAGAAATTACTGTTTGTGCATTTACAATATTCATTGATTTTTGCCATTGAAAAACGTCCAGAAATGATTGAAGCTACTGACTGAATGAAAGGAGCTGGCATCTCACTCTCTTTGAATCTTCTTTATCATGCTAAGAGGAGCAGGAAAAAGCAAAAAATTTCAGAATTGCACCTTGCAATGCGGAGAAATTACTGTTTGTGCATTTACAATATTCATTGATTTTTGCCATTGAAAAACATCATGTTATTCATATACCAGAAATGATTGAAGCTACTGACTGAATGAAAGGAGCTGGCATCTCGCTCTCTTTGAATCTTCTTTATCATGCTAAGAGGAGCAGGAAAAAGCAAAAAATTTCAGAATTGCACCTTGCAATGCGGAGAAATTACTGTTTGTGCATTTACAATATTCATTGATTTTTGCCATTGAAAAACGTCCAGAAATGATTGAAGCTACTGACTGAATGAAAGGAGCTGGCATCTCACTCTCTTTGAATCTTCTTTATCATGCTAAGAGGAGCAGGAAAAAGCAAAAAATTTCAGAATTGCACCTTGCAATGTGGAGAAATTACTGTTTGTGCATTTACAATATTCATTGATTTTTGCCATTGAAAAACATCATGTTATTCATATACCAGAAATGATTGAAGCTACTGACTGAATGAAAGGAGCTGGCATCTCACTCTCTTTGAATCTTCTTTATCATGCTAAGAGGAGCAGGAAAAAGCAAAAAATTTCAGAATTGCACCTTGCAATGCGGAGAAATTACTGTTTGTGCATTTACAATATTCATTGATTTTTGCCATTGAAAAACGTCCGGAAATGATTGAAGCTACTGACTGAATGAAAGGAGCTGGCATCTCACTCTCTTTGAATCTTCTTTATCATGCTAAGAGGAGCAGGAAAAAACAAAAAATTTCAGAATTGCACCTTGCAATGCGGAGAAATTACTGTTTGTGCTTTTACAATATTCATTGATTTTTGCCATTGAAAAACATCATGTTATTCATATACCAGAAATGTTTGAAGCTACTGACTGAATGAAAGGAGCTGGCATCTCACTCTCTTTGAATCTTCTTTATCATGCTTAGAGGAGCAGGAAAAAGCAAAAAATTTCAGAATTGCACCTTGCAATGCGGAGAAATTACTGTTTGTGCATTTACAATATTCATTGATTTTTGCCATTGAAAAACGTCCAGAAATGATTGAAGCTACTGACTGAATGAAAGGAGCTGGCATCTCACTCTCTTTGAATCTTCTTTATCATGCTAAGAGGAGCAGGAAAAAGCAAAAAATTTCAGAATTGCACCTTGCAATGCGGAGAAATTACTGTTTGTGCATTTACAATATTCATTGATTTTTGCCATTGAAAAACGTCCAGAAATGATTGAAGCTACTGACTGAATGAAAGGAGCTGGCATCTCACTCTCTTTGAATCTTCTTTATCATGCTAAGAGGAGCAGGAAAAAGCAAAAAATTTCAGAATTGCAACTTGCAATGCGGAGAAATTACTGTTTGTGCATTTACAATATTCATTGATTTTTGCCATTGAAAAACATCATGTTATTCATATACCAGAAATGATTGAAGCTACTGACTGAATGAAAGGAGCTGGCATCTCACTCTCTTTGAATCTTCTTTATCATGCTAAGAGGAGCAGGAAAAAGCAAAAAATTTCAGAATTGCACCTTGCAATGCGGAGAAATTACTGTTTGTGCATTTACAATATTCATTGATTTTTGCCATTGAAAAACGTCCAGAAATGATTGAAGCTACTGACTGAATGAAAGGAGCTGGCATCTCACTCTCTTTGAATCTTCTTTATCATGCTAAGAGGAGCAGGAAAAAGCAAAAAATTTCAGAATTGCACCTTGCAATGCGGAGAAATTACTGTTTGTGCATTTACAATATTCATTGATTTTTGCCATTGAAAAACGTCCAGAAATGATTGAAGCTACTGACTGAATGAAAGGAGCTGGCATCTCACTCTCTTTGAATCTTCTTTATCATGCTAAGAGGAGCAGGAAAAAGCAAAAAATTTCAGAATTGCACCTTGCAATGCGGAGAAATTACTGTTTGTGCATTTACAATATTCATTAATTTTTGCCATTGAAAAACATCATGTTATTCATATCCCAGAAATGTTTGAAGCTACTGACTGAATGAAAGAAGCTGGCATCTCACTCTCTTTGAATCTTCTTTATCATGCTAAGAGGAGCAGGAAAAAGCAAAAAATTTCAGAATTGCACCTTGCAATGCGGAGAAATTACTGTTTGTGCATTTACAATATTCATTGATTTTTGCCATTGAAAAACGTCCAGAAATGATTGAAGCTACTGACTGAATGAAAGGAGCTGGCATCTCACTCTCTTTGAATCTTCTTTATCATGCTCAGAGGAGCAGGAAAAAGCAAAAAATTTCAGAATTGCACCTTGCAATGCGGAGAAATTACTGTTTGTGCATTTACAATATTCATTGATTTTTGCCATTGAAAAACGTCCAGAAATGATTGAAGCTACTGACTGAATGAAAGGAGCTGGCATCTCACTCTCTTTGAATCTTCTTTATCATGCTAAGAGGAGCAGGAAAAAGCAAAAAATTTCAGAATTGCACCTTGCAATGCGGAGAAATTACTGTTTGTGCATTTACAATATTCATTGATTTTTGCCATTGAAAAACATCATGTTATTCATATACCAGAAATGTTTGAAGCTACTGACTGAATGAAAGGAGCTGGCATCTCACTCTCTTTGAATCTTCTTTATCATGCTAAGAGGAGCAGGAAAAAGCAAAAAATTTCAGAATTGCACCTTGCAATGCGGAGAAATTACTGTTTGTGCATTTACAATATTCATTGATTTTTGCCATTGAAAAACGTCCAGAAATGATTGAAGCTACTGACTGAATGAAAGGAGCTGGCATCTCACTCTCTTTGAATCTTCTTTATCATGCTAAGAGGAGCAGGAAAAAGCAAAAAATTTCAGAATTGCACCTTGCAATGCGGAGAAATTACTGTTTGTGCATTTACAATATTCATTGATTTTTGCCATTGAAAAACATCATGTTATTCATATACCAGAAATGATTGAAGCTACTGACTGAATGAAAGGAGCTGGCATCTCGCTCTCTTTGAATCTTCTTTATCATGCTAAGAGGAGCAGGAAAAAGCAAAAAATTTCAGAATTGCACCTTGCAATGCGGAGAAATTACTGTTTGTGCATTTACAATATTCATTGATTTTTGCCATTGAAAAACGTCCAGAAATGATTGAAGCTACTGACTGAATGAAAGGAGCTGGCATCTCACTCTCTTTGAATCTTCTTTATCATGCTAAGAGGAGCAGGAAAAAGCAAAAAATTTCAGAATTGCACCTTGCAATGTGGAGAAATTACTGTTTGTGCATTTACAATATTCATTGATTTTTGCCATTGAAAAACATCATGTTATTCATATACCAGAAATGATTGAAGCTACTGACTGAATGAAAGGAGCTGGCATCTCACTCTCTTTGAATCTTCTTTATCATGCTAAGAGGAGCAGGAAAAAGCAAAACATTTCAGAATTGCACCTTGCAATGCGGAGAAATTACTGTTTGTGCATTTACAATATTCATTGATTTTTGCCATTGAAAAACGTCCAGAAATGATTGAAGCTACTGACTGAATGAAAGGAGCTGGCATCTCACTCTCTTTGAATCTTCTTTATCATGCTAAGAGGAGCAGGAAAAAGCAAAAAATTTCAGAATTGCACCTTGCAATGCGGAGAAATTACTGTTTGTGCTTTTACAATATTCATTGATTTTTGCCATTGAAAAACATCATGTTATTCATATACCAAAAATGTTTGAAGCTACTGACTGAATGAAAGGAGCTGGCATCTCACTCTCTTTGAATCTTCTTTATCATGCTAAGAGGAGCAGGAAAAAGCAAAAAATTTCAGAATTGCACCTTGCAATGCGGAGAAATTACTGTTTGTGCATTTACAATATTCATTGATTTTTGCCATTGAAAAACGTCCAGAAATGATTGAAGCTACTGACTGAATGAAAGGAGCTGGCATCTCACTCTCTTTGAATCTTCTTTATCATGCTAAGAGGAGCAGGAAAAAGCAAAAAATTTCAGAATTGCACCTTGCAATGCGGAGAAATTACTGTTTGTGCATTTACAATATTCATTGATTTTTGCCATTGAAAAACGTCCAGAAATGATTGAAGCTACTGACTGAATGAAAGGAGCTGGCATCTCACTCTCTTTGAATCTTCTTTATCATGCTAAGAGGAGCAGGAAAAAGCAAAAAATTTCAGAATTGCAACTTGCAATGCGGAGAAATTACTGTTTTTGCATTTACAATATTCATTGATTTTTGCCATTGAAAAACATCATGTTATTCATATACCAGAAATGATTGAAGCTACTGACTGAATGAAAGGAGCTGGCATCTCACTCTCTTTGAATCTTCTTTATCATGCTAAGAGGAGCAGGAAAAAGCAAAAAATTTCAGAATTGCACCTTGCAATGCGGAGAAATTACTGTTTGTGCATTTACAATATTCATTGATTTTTGCCATTGAAAAACGTCCAGAAATGATTGAAGCTACTGACTGAATGAAAGGAGCTGGCATCTCACTCTCTTTGAATCTTCTTTATCATGCTAAGAGGAGCAGGAAAAAGCAAAAAATTTCAGAATTGCACCTTGCAATGCGGAGAAATTACTGTTTGTGCATTTACAATATTCATTGATTTTTGCCATTGAAAAACATCATGTTATTCATATACCAGAAATGTTTGAAGCTACTGACTGAATGAAAGGAGCTGGCATCTCACTCTCTTTGAATCTTCTTTATCATGCTAAGAGGAGCAGGAAAAAGCAAAAAATTTCAGAATTGCACCTTGCAATGCGGAGAAATTACTGTTTGTGCATTTACAATATTCATTGATTTTTGCCATTGAAAAACGTCCAGAAATGATTGAAGCTACTGACTGAATGAAAGGAGCTGGCATCTCACTCTCTTTGAATCTTCTTTATCATGCTAAGAGGAGCAGGAAAAAGCAAAAAATTTCAGAATTGCACCTTGCAATGCGGAGAAATTACTGTTTGTGCATTTACAATATTCATTGATTTTTGCCATTGAAAAACGTCCAGAAATGATTGAAGCTACTGACTGAATGAAAGGAGCTGGCATCTCACTCTCTTTGAATCTTCTTTATCATGCTAAGAGGAGCAGGAAAAAGCAAAAAATTTCAGAATTGCAACTTGCAATGCGGAGAAATTACTGTTTGTGCATTTACAATATTCATTGATTTTTGCCATTGAAAAACATCATGTTATTCATATACCAGAAATGATTGAAGCTACTGACTGAATGAAAGGAGCTGGCATCTCACTCTCTTTGAATCTTCTTTATCATGCTAAGAGGAGCAGGAAAAAGCAAAAAATTTCAGAATTGCACCTTGCAATGCGGAGAAATTACTGTTTGTGCATTTACAATATTCATTGATTTTTGCCATTGAAAAACGTCCAGAAATGATTGAAGCTACTGACTGAATGAAAGGAGCTGGCATCTCACTCTCTTTGAATCTTCTTTATCATGCTAAGAGGAGCAGGAAAAAGCAAAAAATTTCAGAATTGCACCTTGCAATGCGGAGAAATTACTGTTTGTGCATTTACAATATTCATTGATTTTTGCCATTGAAAAACGTCCAGAAATGATTGAAGCTACTGACTGAATGAAAGGAGCTGGCATCTCACTCTCTTTGAATCTTCTTTATCATGCTAAGAGGAGCAGGAAAAAGCAAAAAATTTCAGAATTGCACCTTGCAATGCGGAGAAATTACTGTTTGTGCATTTACAATATTCATTAATTTTTGCCATTGAAAAACATCATGTTATTCATATCCCAGAAATGTTTGAAGCTACTGACTGAATGAAAGAAGCTGGCATCTCACTCTCTTTGAATCTTCTTTATCATGCTAAGAGGAGCAGGAAAAAGCAAAAAATTTCAGAATTGCACCTTGCAATGCGGAGAAATTACTGTTTGTGCATTTACAATATTCATTGATTTTTGCCATTGAAAAACGTCCAGAAATGATTGAAGCTACTGACTGAATGAAAGGAGCTGGCATCTCACTCTCTTTGAATCTTCTTTATCATGCTAAGAGGAGCAGGAAAAAGCAAAAAATTTCAGAATTGCACCTTGCAATGCGGAGAAATTACTGTTTGTGCATTTACAATATTCATTGATTTTTGCCATTGAAAAACATCATGTTATTCATATACCAGAAATGTTTGAAGCTACTGACTGAATGAAAGGAGCTGGCATCTCACTCTCTTTGAATCTTCTTTATCATGCTAAGAGGAGCAGGAAAAAGCCAAAAATTTCAGAATTGCACCTTGCAATGCGGAGAAATTACTGTTTGTGCATTTACAATATTCATTGATTTTTGCCATTGAAAAACATCATGTTATTCATATACCAGAAATGATTGAAGCTTCTGACTGAATGAAAGGAGCTGGCATCTCACTCTCTTTGAATCTTCTTTATCATGCAAAGAGGAGCAGGAAAAAGCAAAAAATTTCAGAATTGCACCTTGCAATGCGGAGAAATTACTGTTTGTGCATTTACAATATTCATTGATTTTTGCCATTGAAAAACGTCCAGAAATGATTGAAGCTACTGACTGAATGAAAGGAGCTGGCATCTCACTCTCTTTGAATCTTCTTTATCATGCTAAGAGGAGCAGGAAAAAGCAAAAAATTTCAGAATTGCACCTTGCAATGCGGAGAAATTACTGTTTGTGCATTTACAATATTCATTGATTTTTGCCATTGAAAAACGTCCAGAAATGATTGAAGCAACTGACTGAATGAAAGGAGCTGGCATCTCACTCTCTTTGAATCTTCTTTATCATGCTAAGAGGAGCAGGAAAAAGCAAAAATTTCAGAATTGCACCTTGCAATGCGGAGAAATTACTGTTTGTGCATTTACAATATTCATTGATTTTTGCCATTGAAAAACGTCCAGAAATAATTGAAGCTACTGACTGAATGAAAGGAGCTGGCATCTCACTCTCTTTGAATCTTCTTTATCATGCTAAGAGGAGCAGGAAAAAGCAAAAAATTTCAGAATTGCAACTTGCAATGCGGAGAAATTACTGTTTGTGCATTTACAATATTCATTGATTTTTGCCATTGAAAAACATCATGTTATTCATATACCAGAAATGATTGAAGCTACTGACTGAATGAAAGGAGCTGGCATCTCACTCTCTTTGAATCTTCTTTATCATGCTAAGAGGAGCAGGAAAAAGCAAAAAATTTCAGAATTGCACCTTGCAATGCGGAGAAATTACTGTTTGTGCATTTACAATATTCATTGATTTTTGCCATTGAAAAACGTCCAGAAATGATTGAAGCTACTGACTGAATGAAAGGAGCTGGCATCTCACTCTCTTTGAATCTTCTTTATCATGCTAAGAGGAGCAGGAAAAAGCAAAAAATTTCAGAATTGCACCTTGCAATGCGGAGAAATTACTGTTTGTGCTTTTACAATATTCATTGATTTTTGCCATTGAAAAACATCATGTTATTCATATACCAGAAATGTTTGAAGCTACTGACTGAATGAAAGGAGCTGGCATCTCACTCTCTTTGAATCTTCTTTATCATGCTAAGAGGAGCAGGAAAAAGCAAAAAATTTCAGAATTGCACCTTGCAATGCGGAGAAATTACTGTTTGTGCATTTACAATATTCATTAATTTTTGCCATTGAAAAATGTCCAGAAATGATTGAAGCTGCTGACTGAATGAAAGGAGCTGGCATCTCACTCTCTTTGAATCTTCTTTATTATGCTAAGAGGAGCAGGAAAAAGCAAAAAATTTCAGAATTGCACCTTGCAATGCGGAGAAATTACTGTTTGTGCATTTACAATATTCATTGATTTTTGCCATTGAAAAACATCATGTTATTCATATACCAGAAATGATTGAAGCTACTGACTGAATGCAAGGAGCTGGCATCTCACTCTCTTTGAATCTTCTTTATCATGCTAAGAGGAGCAGGAAAAAGCAAAAAATTTCAGAATTGCACCTTGCAATGCGGAGAAATTACTGTTTGTGCATTTACAATATTCATTGATTTTTGCCATTGAAAAACGTCCAGAAATGATTGAAGCTACTGACTGAATGAAAGGAGCTGGCATCTCACTCTCTTTGAATCTTCTTTATCATGCTAAGAGGAGCAGGAAAAAGCAAAAAATTTCACAATTGCACCTTGCAATGCGGAGAAATTACTGTTTGTGCATTTACAATATTCATTGATTTTTGCCATTGAAAAACGTCCAGAAATGATTGAAGCTACTGACTGAATGAAAGGAGCTGGCATCTCACTCTCTTTGAATCTTCTTTATCATGCTAAGAGGAGCAGGAAAAAGCAAAAAATTTCAGAATTGCACCTTGCAATGCGGAGAAATTACTGTTTGTGCATTTACAATATTCATTGATTTTTGCCATTGAAAAACATCATGTTATTCATATACCAGAAATGATTGAAGCTACTGACTGAATGAAAGGAGCTGGCATCTCGCTCTCTTTGAATCTTCTTTATCATGCTAAGAGGAGCAGGAAAAAGCAAAAAATTTCAGAATTGCACCTTGCAATGCGGAGAAATTACTGTTTGTGCATTTACAATATTCATTGATTTTTGCCATTGAAAAACGTCCAGAAATGATTGAAGCTACTGACTGAATGAAAGGAGCTGGCATCTCACTCTCTTTGAATCTTCTTTATCATGCTAAGAGGAGCAGGAAAAAGCAAAAAATTTCAGAATTGCACCTTGCAATGTGGAGAAATTACTGTTTGTGCATTTACAATATTCATTGATTTTTGCCATTGAAAAACATCATGTTATTCATATACCAGAAATGATTGAAGCTACTGACTGAATGAAAGGAGCTGGCATCTCACTCTCTTTGAATCTTCTTTATCATGCTAAGAGGAGCAGGAAAAAGCAAAAAATTTCAGAATTGCACCTTGCAATGCGGAGAAATTACTGTTTGTGCATTTACAATATTCATTGATTTTTGCCATTGAAAAACGTCCAGAAATGATTGAAGCTACTGACTGAATGAAAGGAGCTGGCATCTCACTCTCTTTGAATCTTCTTTATCATGCTAAGAGGAGCAGGAAAAAGCAAAAAATTTCAGAATTGCACCTTGCAATGCGGAGAAATTACTGTTTGTGCTTTTACAATATTCATTGATTTTTGCCATTGAAAAACATCATGTTATTCATATACCAGAAATGTTTGAAGCTACTGACTGAATGAAAGGAGCTGGCATCTCACTCTCTTTGAATCTTCTTTATCATGCTAAGAGGAGCAGGAAAAAGCAAAAAATTTCAGAATTGCACCTTGCAATGCGGAGAAATTACTGTTTGTGCATTTACAATATTCATTGATTTTTGCCATTGAAAAACGTCCAGAAATGATTGAAGCTACTGACTGAATGAATGGAGCTGGCATCTCACTCTCTTTGAATCTTCTTTATCATGCTAAGAGGAGCAGGAAAAAGCAAAAAATTTCAGAATTGCACCTTGCAATGCGGAGAAATTACTGTTTGTGCATTTACAATATTCATTGATTTTTGCCATTGAAAAACGTCCAGAAATGATTGAAGCTACTGACTGAATGAAAGGAGCTGGCATCTCACTCTCTTTGAATCTTCTTTATCATGCTAAGAGGAGCAGGAAAAAGCAAAAAATTTCAGAATTGCAACTTGCAATGCGGAGAAATTACTGTTTGTGCATTTACAATATTCATTGATTTTTGCCATTGAAAAACATCATGTTATTCATATACCAGAAATGATTGAAGCTACTGACTGAATGAAAGGAGCTGGCATCTCACTCTCTTTGAATCTTCTTTATCATGCTAAGAGGAGCAGGAAAAAGCAAAAAATTTCAGAATTGCACCTTGCAATGCGGAGAAATTACTGTTTGTGCATTTACAATATTCATTGATTTTTGCCATTGAAAAACGTCCAGAAATGATTGAAGCTACTGACTGAATGAAAGGAGCTGGCATCTCACTCTCTTTGAATCTTCTTTATCATGCTAAGAGGACCAGGAAAAAGCAAAAAATTTCAGAATTGCACCTTGCAATGCGGAGAAATTACTGTTTGTGCTTTTACAATATTCATTGATTTTTGCCATTGAAAAACATCATGTTATTCATATACCAGAAATGTTTGAAGCTACTGACTGAATGAAAGGAGCTGGCATCTCACTCTCTTTGAATCTTCTTTATCATGCTAAGAGGAGCAGGAAAAAGCAAAAAATTTCAGAATTGCACCTTGCAATGCGGAGAAATTACTGTTTGTGCATTTACAATATTCATTGATTTTTGCCATTGAAAAACGTCCAGAAATGATTGAAGCTACTGACTGAATGAAAGGAGCTGGCATCTCACTCTCTTTGAATCTTCTTTATCATGCTAAGAGGAGCAGGAAAAAGCAAAAAATTTCAGAATTGCACCTTGCAATGCGGAGAAATTACTGTTTGTGCATTTACAATATTCATTGATTTTTGCCATTGAAAAACGTCCAGAAATGATTGAAGCTACTGACTGAATGAAAGGAGCTGGCATATCACTCTCTTTGAATCTTCTTTATCATGCTAAGAGGAGCAGGAAAAAGCAAAAAATTTCAGAATTGCACCTTGCAATGCGGAGAAATTACTGTTTGTGCTTTTACAATATTCATTGATTTTTGCCATTGAAAAACATCATGTTATTCATATACCAGAAATGTTTGAAGCTACTGACTGAATGAAAGGAGCTGGCATCTCACTCTCTTTGAATCTTCTTTATCATGCTAAGAGGAGCAGGAAAAAGCAAAAAATTTCAGAATTGCACCTTGCAATGCGGAGAAATTACTGTTTGTGCATTTACAATATTCATTGATTTTTGCCATTGAAAAACGTCCAGAAATGATTGAAGCTACTGACTGAATGAAAGGAGCTGGCATCTCACTCTCTTTGAATCTTCTTTATCATGCTAAGAGGAGCAGGAAAAAGCAAAAAAATTCAGAATTGCACCTTGCAATGCGGAGAAATTACTGTTTGTGCATTTACAATATTCATTGATTTTTGCCATTGAAAAACGTCCAGAAATGATTGAAGCTACTGACTGAATGAAAGGAGCTGGCATCTCACTCTCTTTGAATCTTCTTTATCATGCTAAGAGGAGCAGGAAAAAGCAAAAAATTTCAGAATTGCAACTTGCAATGCGGAGAAATTACTGTTTGTGCATTTACAATATTCATTGATTTTTGCCATTGAAAAACATCATGTTATTCATATACCAGAAATGATTGAAGCTACTGACTGAATGAAAGGAGCTGGCATCTCACTCTCTTTGAATCTTCTTTATCATGCTAAGAGGAGCAGGAAAAAACAAAAAATTTCAGAATTGCACCTTGCAATGCGGAGAAATTACTGTTTGTGCATTTACAATATTCATTGATTTTTGCCATTGAAAAACGTCCAGAAATGATTGAAGCTACTGACTGAATGAAAGGAGCTGGCATCTCACTCTCTTTGAATCTTCTTTATCATGCTAAGAGGAGCAGGAAAAAGCAAAAAATTTCAGAATTGCACCTTGCAATGCGGAGAAATTACTGTTTGTGCTTTTACAATATTCATTGATTTTTGCCATTGAAAAACATCATGTTATTCATATACCAGAAATGTTTGAAGCTACTGACTGAATGAAAGGAGCTGGCATCTCACTCTCTTTGAATCTTCTTTATCATGCTAAGAGGAGCAGGAAAAAGCAAAAAATTTCAGAATTGCACCTTGCAATGCGGAGAAATTACTGTTTGTGCATTTACAATATTCATTGATTTTTGCCATTGAAAAACGTCCAGAAATGATTGAAGCTACTGACTGAATGAAAGGAGCTGGCATCTCACTCTCTTTGAATCTTCTTTATCATGCTAAGAGGAGCAGGAAAAAGCAAAAAATTTCAGAATTGCACCTTGCAATGCGGAGAAATTACTGTTTGTGCATTTACAATATTCATTGATTTTTGCCATTGAAAAACGTCCAGAAATGATTGAAGCTACTGACTGAATGAAAGGAGCTGGCATCTCACTCTCTTTGAATCTTCTTTATCATGCTAAGAGGAGCAGGAAAAAGCAAAAAATTTCAGAATTGCACCTTGCAATGCGGAGAAATTACTGTTTGTGCATTTACAATATTCATTGATTTTTGCCATTGAAAAACATCATGTTATTCATATACCAGAAATGATTGAAGCTACTGACTGAATGAAAGGAGCTGGCATCTTACTCTCTTTGAATCTTCTTTGTCATGCTAAGAGGAGCAGGAAAAAGCAAAAAATTTCAGAATTGCACCTTGCAATGCGGAGAAATTACTGTTTGTGCATTTACAATATTCATTGATTTTTGCCATTGAAAAACGTCCAGAAATGATTGAAGCTACTGACTGAATGAAAGGAGCTGGCATCTCACTCTCTTTGAATCTTCTTTATCATGCTAAGAGGAGCAGGAAAAAGCAAAAAATTTCAGAATTGCACCTTGCAATGCGGAGAAATTACTGTTTGTGCATTTACAATATTCATTGATTTTTGCCATTGAAAAACGTCCAGAAATGATTGAAGCTACTGACTGAATGAAAGGAGCTGGCATCTCACTCTCTTTGAATCTTCTTTATCATGCTAAGAGGAGCAGGAAAAAGCAAAAAATTTCAGAATTGCACCTTGCAATGCGGAGAAATTACTGTTTGTGCATTTACAATATTCATTGATTTTTGCCATTGAAAAACATCATGTTATTCATATACCAGAAATGTTTGAAGCTACTGACTGAATGAAAGGAGCTGGCATCTCACTCTCTTTGAATCTTCTTTATCATGCTAAGAGGAGCAGGAAAAAGCAAAAAATTTCAGAATTGCACCTTGCAATGCGGAGAAATTACTGTTTGTGCATTTACAATATTCATTGATTTTTGCCATTGAAAAACGTCCAGAAATGATTGAAGCTACTGACTGAATGAAAGGAGCTGGCATCTCACTCTCTTTGAATCTTCTTTATCATGCTAAGAGGAGCAGGAAAAAGCAAAAAATTTCAGAATTGCACCTTGCAATGCGGAGAAATTACTGTTTGTGCATTTACAATATTCATTGATTTTTGCCATTGAAAAACGTCCAGAAATGATTGAAGCTACTGACTGAATGAAAGGAGCTGGCATCTCACTCTCTTTGAATCTTCTTTATCATGCTAAGAGGAGCAGGAAAAAGCAAAAAATTTCAGAATTGCACCTTGCAATGCGGAGAAATTACTCTTTGTGCATTTACAATATTCATTGATTTTTGCCATTGAAAAACATCATGTTATTCATATACCAGAAATGTTTGAAGCTACTGACTGAATGAAAGGAGCTGGCATCTCACTCTCTTTGAATCTTCTTTATCATGCTAAGAGGAGCAGGAAAAAGCAAAAAATTTCAGAATTGCACCTTGCAATGCGGAGAAATTACTGTTTGTGCATTTACAATATTCATTGATTTTTGCCATTGAAAAACATCATGTTATTCATATACCAGAAATGTTTGAAGCTACTGACTGAATGAAAGGAGCTGGCATCTCACTCTCTTTGAATCTTCTTTATCATGCTAAGAGGAGCAGGAAAAAGCAAAAAATTTCAGAATTGCACCTTGCAATGTGGAGAAATTACTGTTTGTGCATTTACAATATTCATTGATTTTTACCATTGAAAAACGTCCAGAAATGATTGAAGCTACTGACTGAATGAAAGTAGCTGGCATCTCACTCTCTTTGAATCTTCTTTATCATGCTAAGAGGAGCAGGAAAAAGCAAAAAATTTCAGACTTGCACCTTGGAATGCGGAGAAATTACTGTTTGTGCATTTACAATATTCATTGATTTTTGCCATTGAAAAACATCATGTTATTCATATACCAGAAATGTTTGAAGCTACTGACTGAATGAAAGGAGCTGGCATCTCACTCTCTTTGAATCTTCTTTATCATGCTAAGAGGAGCAGGAAAAAGCAAAAAATTTCAGAATTGCACCTTGCAATGCGGAGAAATTACTGTTTGTGCATTTACAATATTCATTGATTTTTGCCATTGAAAAACGTCCAGAAATGATTGAAGCTACTGACTGAATGAAAGGAGCTGGCATCTCACTCTCTTTGAATCTTCTTTATCATGCTAAGAGGAGCAGGAAAAAGCAAAAAATTTCAGAATTGCACCTTGCAATGCGGAGAAATTACTGTTTGTGCATTTACAATATTCATTGATTTTTGCCATTGAAAAACATCATGTTATTCATATACCAGAAATGATTGAAGCTACTGACTGAATGAAAGGAGCTGGCATCTTACTCTCTTTGAATCTTCTTTGTCATGCTAAGAGGAGCAGGAAAAAGCAAAAAATTTCAGAATTGCACCTTGCAATGCGGAGAAATTACTGTTTGTGCATTTACAATATTCATTGATTTTTGCCATTGAAAAACGTCCAGAAATGATTGAAGCTACTGACTGAATGAAAGGAGCTGGCATCTCACTCTCTTTGAATCTTCTTTATCATGCTAAGAGGAGCAGGAAAAAGCAAAAAATTTCAGAATTGCACCTTGCAATGCGGAGAAATTACTGTTTGTGCATTTACAATATTCATTGATTTTTGCCATTGAAAAACGTCCAGAAATGATTGAAGCTACTGACTGAATGAAAGGAGCTGGCATCTCACTCTCTTTGAATCTTCTTTATCATGCTAAGAGGAGCAGGAAAAAGCAAAAAATTTCAGAATTGCACCTTGCAATGCGGAGAAATTACTGTTTGTGCATTTACAATATTCATTGATTTTTGCCATTGAAAAACATCATGTTATTCATATACCAGAAATGTTTGAAGCTACTGACTGAATGAAAGGAGCTGGCATCTCACTCTCTTTGAATCTTCTTTATCATGCTAAGAGGAGCAGGAAAAAGCAAAAAATTTCAGAATTGCACCTTGCAATGCGGAGAAATTACTGTTTGTGCATTTACAATATTCATTGATTTTTGCCATTGAAAAACGTCCAGAAATGATTGAAGCTACTGACTGAATGAAAGGAGCTGGCATCTCACTCTCTTTGAATCTTCTTTATCATGCTAAGAGGAGCAGGAAAAAGCAAAAAATTTCAGAATTGCACCTTGCAATGCGGAGAAATTACTGTTTGTGCATTTACAATATTCATTGATTTTTGCCATTGAAAAACGTCCAGAAATGATTGAAGCTACTGACTGAATGAAAGGAGCTGGCATCTCACTCTCTTTGAATCTTCTTTATCATGCTAAGAGGAGCAGGAAAAAGCAAAAAATTTCAGAATTGCACCTTGCAATGCGGAGAAATTACTCTTTGTGCATTTACAATATTCATTGATTTTTGCCATTGAAAAACATCATGTTATTCATATACCAGAAATGTTTGAAGCTACTGACTGAATGAAAGGAGCTGGCATCTCACTCTCTTTGAATCTTCTTTATCATGCTAAGAGGAGCAGGAAAAAGCAAAAAATTTCAGAATTGCACCTTGCAATGCGGAGAAATTACTGTTTGTGCATTTACAATATTCATTGATTTTTGCCATTGAAAATCATCATGTTATTCATATACCAGAAATGTTTGAAGCTACTGACTGAATGAAAGGAGCTGGCATCTCACTCTCTTTGAATCTTCTTTATCATGCTAAGAGGAGCAGGAAAAAGCAAAAAATTTCAGAATTGCACCTTGCAATGTGGAGAAATTACTGTTTGTGCATTTACAATATTCATTGATTTTTACCATTGAAAAACGTCCAGAAATGATTGAAGCTACTGACTGAATGAAAGTAGCTGGCATCTCACTCTCTTTGAATCTTCTTTATCATGCTAAGAGGAGCAGGAAAAAGCAAAAAATTTCAGACTTGCACCTTGGAATGCGGAGAAATTACTGTTTGTGCATTTACAATATTCATTGATTTTTGCCATTGAAAAACATCATGTTATTCATATACCAGAAATGTTTGAAGCTACTGACTGAATGAAAGGAGCTGGCATCTCACTCTCTTTGAATCTTCTTTATCATGCTAAGAGGAGCAGGAAAAAGCAAAAAATTTCAGAATTGCACCTTGCAATGCGGAGAAATTACTGTTTGTGCATTTACAATATTCATTGATTTTTGCCATTGAAAAACGTCCAGAAATGATTGAAGCTACTGACTGAATGAAAGGAGCTGGCATCTCACTCTCTTTGAATCTTCTTTATCATGCTAAGAGGAGCAGGAAAAAGCAAAAAATTTCAGAATTGCACCTTGCAATGCGGAGAAATTACTGTTTGTGCATTTACAATATTCATTGATTTTTGCCATTGAAAAACGTCCAGAAATGATTGAAGCTACTGACTGAATGAAAGGAGCTGGCATCTCACTCTCTTTGAATCTTCTTTATCATGCTAAGAGGAGCAGGAAAAATCAAAAAATTTCAGAATTGCACCTTGCAATGCGGAGAAATTACTGTTTGTGCATTTACAATATTCAATGATTTTTGCCATTGAAAAACATGTTATTCATATACCAGAAATGTTTGAAGCTACTGACTGAATGAAAGGAGCTGGCATCTCACTCTCTTTGAATCTTCTTTATCATGCTAAGAGGAGCGGGAAAAAGCAAAAAATTTCAGAATTGCACCTTGCAATGCGGAGAAATTACTGTTTGTGCATTTACAATATTCATTGATTTTTGCCATTGAAAAACATCCAGAAATGATTGAAGGTACTGACTGAATGAAAGGAGTTGGCATCTCACTCTCTTTGAATCTTCTTTATCATGCTAAGAGGAGCAGGAAAAAGCAAAAAATTTCAGAATTGCACCTTGCAATGCGGAGAAATTACTGTTTGTGCATTTACAATATTCATTGATTTTTGCCATTGAAAAACGTCCAGAAATGATTGAAGCTACTGACTGAATGAAAGGAGCTGGCATCTCACTCTCTTTGAATCTTCTTTATCATGCTAAGAGGAGCAGGAAAAAGCAAAACATTTCAGAATTGCACCTTGCAATGCGGAGAAATTACAGTTTGTGCATTTACAATATTCATTGATTTTTGCCATTGAAAAACATCCAGAAATGATTGAAGCTACTGACTGAATGAAAGGAGCTGGCATCTCACTCTCTTTGAATCTTCTTTATCATGCTAAGAGGAGCAGGAAAAAGCAAAAAATTTCAGAATTGCACCTTGCAATGCGGAGAAATTACTGTTTGTGCATTTACAATATTCATTGATTTTTGCCATTGAAAAACGTCCAGAAATGATTGAAGCTACTGACTGAATGAAAGGAGCTGGCATCTCACTCTCTTTGAATCTTCTTTATCATGCTAAGAGGAGAAGGAAAAAGCAAAAAATTTCAGAATTGCACCTTGCAATGCGGAGAAATTACTGTTTGTGCATTTACAATATTCATTGATTTTTGCCATTGAAAAACATCATGTTATTCATATACCAGAAATGATAGAAGCTACTGACTGAATGAAAGGAGCTGGCATCTTACTCTCTTTGAATCTTCTTTGTCATGCTAAGAGGAGCAGGAAAAAGCAAAAAATTTCAGAATTGCACCTTGCAATGCGGAGAAATTGCTGTTTGTGCATTTACAATATTCATTGATTTTTGCCATTGAAAAACGTCCAGAAATGATTGAAGCTACTGACTGAATGAAAGGAGCTGGCATCTCACTCTCTTTGAATCTTCTTTATCATGCTAAGAGGAGCAGGAAAAAGCAAAAAATTTCAGAATTGCACCTTGCAATGCGGAGAAATTACTGTTTGTGCATTTACAATATTCATTGATTTTTGCCATTGAAAAACATCATGTTATTCATATACCAGAAATGTTTGAAGCTACTGACTGAATGAAAGGAGCTGGCATCTCACTCTCTTTGAATCTTCTTTATCATGCTTAGAGGAGCAGGAAAAAGCAAAAAATTTCAGAATTGCACCTTGCAATGTGGAGAAATTACTGTTTGTGCATTTACAATATTCATTGATTTTTACCATTGAAAAACGTCCAGAAATGATTGAAGCTACTGACTGAATGAAAGTAGCTGGCATCTCACTCTCTTTGAATCTTCTTTATCATGCTAAGAGGAGCAGGAAAAAGCAAAAAATTTCAGGATTGCACCTTGCAATCCAGAGAAATTACTGTTTGTGCATTTACAATATTCATTGATTTTTGCCATTGAAAAACATCATGTTATTCATATACCAGAAATATTTGAAGCTACTGACTGAATGAAAGGAGCTGGCATCTCACTCTCTTTGAATCTTCTTTATCATGCTAAGAGGAGCAGGAAAAAGCAAAAAATTTCAGAATTGCACCTTGCAATGTGGAGAAATTACTGTTTGTGCATTTACAATATTCATTGATTTTTACCATTGAAAAACGTCCAGAAATGATTGAAGCTACTGACTGAATGAAAGTAGCTGGCATCTCACTCTCTTTGAATCTTCTTTATCATGCTAAGAGGAGCAGGAAAAAGCAAAAAATTTCATACTTGCACCTTGCAATGTGGAGAAATTACTGTTTGTGCATTTACAATATTCATTGATTTTTGCCATTGAAAAACATCATGTTATTCATATACCAGAAATGTTTGAAGCTACTGACTGAATGAAAGGAGCTGGCATCTCACTCTCTTTGAATCTTCTTTATCATGCTAAGAGGAGCAGGAAAAAGCAAAAAATTTCAGAATTGCACCTTGCAATGCGGAGAAATTACTGTTTGTGCATTTACAATATTCATTGATTTTTGCCATTGAAAAACGTCCAGAAATGATTGAAGCTACTGACTGAATGAAAGGAGCTGGCATCTCACTCTCTTTGAATCTTGTTTATCATGCTAAGAGGAGCAGGAAAAAGCAAAAAATTTCAGAATTGCACCTTGCAATGCGGAGAAATTACTGTTTGTGCATTTACAATATTCATTGATTTTTGCCATTGAAAAACGTCCAGAAATGATTGAAGCTACTGACTGAATGAAAGGAGCTGGCATCTCACTCTCTTTGAATCTTCTTTATCATGCTAAGAGGAGCAGGAAAAAGCAAAAAATTTCAGAATTGCACCTTGCAATGCGGAGAAATTACTGTTTGTGCATTTACAATATTCATTGATTTTTGCCATTGAAAAACATCATGTTATTCATATACCAGAAATGATTGAAGCTACTGACTGAATGAAAGGAGCTGGCATCTCACTCTCTTTGAATCTTCTTTATCATGCTAAGAGGAGCAGGAAAAAGCAAAAAATTTCAGAATTGCACCTTGCAATGCGGAGAAATTACTGTTTGTGCATTTACAATATTCATTGATTTTTGCCATTGAAAAACGTCCAGAAATGTTTGAAGCTACTGACTGAATGAAAGGAGCTGGCATCTCACTCTCTTTGAATCTTCTTTATCATGCTAGGATTAGCAGGAAAAAGCAAAAAATTTCAGAATTGCACCTTGCAATGTGGAGATATTACTGTTTGTGCATTTACAATATTCATTGATTTTTGCCATTGAAAAACGTCAAGAAATGTTTGAAGCTACTGACTGAATGAAAGGAGCTGGCATCTCACTCTCTTTGAATCTTCTTTATCATGCTAGGAGTAGCAGGAAAAAGCAAAAAATTTCAGAATTGCACCTTGCAATGTGGAGATATTA
This sequence comes from Phyllobates terribilis, assembly GCF_046119375.1. Classification (NCBI taxonomy): domain Eukaryota; kingdom Metazoa; phylum Chordata; class Amphibia; order Anura; family Dendrobatidae; genus Phyllobates; species Phyllobates terribilis. Next base: position 246,788 of record NW_027363964.1, on the reverse strand, counting down.
CTGTTTGTGCATTTACAATATTCATTGATTTTTGCCATTGAAAAACGTCCAGAAATGTTTGAAGCTACTGACTGAATGAAAGGAGCTGGCATCTCACTCTCTTTGAATCTTCTTTATCATGCTAGGATTAGCAGGAAAAAGCAAAAAATTTCAGAATTGCACCTTGCAATGTGGAGATATTACTGTTTGTGCATTTACAATATTCATTGATTTTTGCCATTGAAAAACATCATGTTATTCATATACCAGAAATGTTTGAAGCTACTGACTGAATGAAAGGAGCTGACATCTCACTCTCTTTGAATCTTCTTTATCATGCTAGGATTAGCAGGAAAAAGCAAAAAATTTCAGAATTGCACCTTGCAATGTGGAGATATTACTGTTTGTGCATTTACAATATTCATTGATTTTTGCCATTGAAAAATGTCCAGAAATGTTTGAAGCTACTGACTGAATGAAAGGAGCTGGCATCTCACTCTATTTGAATCTTCTTTATCATCCTAGGATTAGCAGGAAAAAGCAAAAAATTTCAGCATTGCACCTTGCAATGTGGAGATATTACTGTTTGTGCATTTACAATATTCATTGATTTTTGCCATTGAAAAACATCCAGAAATGTTTATACCAGAAATGTTTGAAGCTACTGACTGAATGAAAGGAGCTGGCATCTCACTCTCTTTGAATCTTCTTTATCATGCTAAGAGGAGCAGGAAAAAGCAAAAAATTTCAGAATTGCACTTTGCAATGCGGAGAAATTACTGTTTGTGCATTTACAATATTCATTGATTTTTGCCATTGAAAAACGTCCAGAAATGATTGAAGCTACTGACTGAATGAAAGGAGCTGGCATCTCACTCTCTTTGAATCTTCTTTATCATGCTAAGAGGAGCAGGAAAAAGCAAAAAATTTCAGAATTGCACCTTGCAATGCGGAGAAATTACTGTTTGTGCATTTACAATATTCATTGATTTTTGCCATTGAAAAACGTCCAGAAATGATTGAAGCTACTGACTGAATGAAAGGAGCTGGCATCTCACTCTCTTTGAATCTTCTCTATCATGCTAAGAGGAGCAGGAAAAATCAAAAAATTTCAGAATTGCACCTTGCAATGCGGAGAAATTACTGTTTGTGCATTTACAATATTCAATGATTTTTGCCATTGAAAAACATGTTATTCATATACCAGAAATGTTTGAAGCTACTGACTGAATGAAAGGAGCTGGCACCTCACTCTCTTTGAATCTTCTTTATCATGCTAAGAGGAGCGGGAAAAAGCAAAAAATTTCAGAATTGCACCTTGCAATGCGGAGAAATTACTGTTTGTGCATTTACAATATTCATTGATTTTTGCCATTGAAAAACATCCAGAAATGATTGAAGGTACTGACTGAATGAAAGGAGCTGGCATCTCACTCTCTTTGAATCTTCTTTATCATGCTAAGAGGAGCAGGAAAAAGCAAAAAATTTCAGAATTGCACCTTGCAATGCGGAGAAATTACTGTTTGTGCATTTACAATATTCATTGATTTTTGCCATTGAAAAACGTCCAGAAATGATTGAAGCTACTGACTGAATGAAAGGAGCTGGCATCTCACTCTCTTTGAATCTTCTTTATCATGCTAAGAGGAGCAGGAAAAAGCTAAAAATTTCAGAATTGCACCTTGCAATGCGGAGAAATTACTGTTTGTGCATTTACAATATTCATTGATTTTTGCCATTGAAAAACGTCCAGAAATGATTGAAGCTACTGACTGAATGAAAGGAGCTGGCATCTCACTCTCTTTGAATCTTCTTTATCATGCTAAGAGGAGCAGGAAAAAGCAAAAAATTTCAGAATTGCACCTTGCAATGCGGAGAAATTACTGTTTGTGCATTTACAATATTCATTGATTTTTGCCATTGAAAAACATCATGTTATTCATATACCAGAAATGATAGAAGCTACTGACTGAATGAAAGGAGCTGGCATCTTACTCTCTTTGAATCTTCTTTGTCATGCTAAGAGGAGCAGGAAAAAGCAAAAAATTTCAGAATTGCACCTTGCAATGCGGAGAAATTGCTGTTTGTGCATTTACAATATTCATTGATTTTTGCCATTGAAAAACGTCCAGAAATGATTGAAGCTACTGACTGAATGAAAGGAGCTGGCATCTCACTCTCTTTGAATCTTCTTTATCATGCTAAGAGGAGCAGGAAAAAGCAAAAAATTTCAGAATTGCACCTTGCAATGCGGAGAAATTACTGTTTGTGCATTTACAATATTCATTGATTTTTGCCATTGAAAAACATCATGTTATTCATATACCAGAAATGTTTGAAGCTACTGACTGAATGAAAGGAGCTGGCATCTCACTCTCTTTGAATCTTCTTTATCATGCTTAGAGGAGCAGGAAAAAGCAAAAAATTTCAGAATTGCACCTTGCAATGTGGAGAAATTACTGTTTGTGCATTTACAATATTCATTGATTTTTACCATTGAAAAACGTCCAGAAATGATTGAAGCTACTGACTGAATGAAAGTAGCTGGCATCTCACTCTCTTTGAATCTTCTTTATCATGCTAAGAGGAGCAGGAAAAAGCAAAAAATTTCAGAATTGCACCTTGCAATCCAGAGAAATTACTGTTTGTGCATTTACAATATTCATTGATTTTTGCCATTGAAAAACATCATGTTATTCATATACCAGAAATATTTGAAGCTACTGACTGAATGAAAGGAGCTGGCATCTCACTCTCTTTGAATCTTCTTTATCATGCTAAGAGGAGCAGGAAAAAGCAAAAAATTTCAGAATTGCACCTTGCAATGTGGAGAAATTACTGTTTGTGCATTTACAATATTCATTGATTTTTACCATTGAAAAACGTCCAGAAATGATTGAAGCTACTGACTGAATGAAAGTAGCTGGCATCTCACTCTCTTTGAATCTTCTTTATCATGCTAAGAGGAGCAGGAAAAAGCAAAAAATTTCAGACTTGCACCTTGCAATGTGGAGAAATTACTGTTTGTGCATTTACAATATTCATTGATTTTTGCCATTGAAAAACATCATGTTATTCATATACCAGAAATGTTTGAAGCTACTGACTGAATGAAAGGAGCTGGCATCTCACTCTCTTTGAATCTTCTTTATCATGCTAAGAGGAGCAGGAAAAAGCAAAAAATTTCAGAATTGCACCTTGCAATGCGGAGAAATTACTGTTTGTGCATTTACAATATTCATTGATTTTTGCCATTGAAAAACGTCCAGAAATGATTGAAGCTACTGACTGAATGAAAGGAGCTGGCATCTCACTCTCTTTGAATCTTGTTTATCATGCTAAGAGGAGCAGGAAAAAGCAAAAAATTTCAGAATTGCACCTTGCAATGCGTAGAAATTACTGTTTGTGCATTTACAATATTCATTGATTTTTGCCATTGAAAAACGTCCAGAAATGATTGAAGCTACTGACTGAATGAAAGGAGCTGGCATCTCACTCTCTTTGAATCTTCTTTATCATGCTAAGAGGAGCAGGAAAAAGCAAAAAATTTCAGAATTGCACCTTGCAATGCGGAGAAATTACTGTTTGTGCATTTACAATATTCATTGATTTTTGCCATTGAAAAACATCATGTTATTCATATACCAGAAATGATTGAAGCTACTGACTGAATGAAAGGAGCTGGCATCTCACTCTCTTTGAATCTTCTTTATCATGCTAAGAGGAGCAGGAAAAAGCAAAAAATTTCAGAATTGCACCTTGCAATGCGGAGAAATTACTGTTTGTGCATTTACAATATTCATTGATTTTTGCCATTGAAAAACGTCCAGAAATGTTTGAAGCTACTGACTGAATGAAAGGAGCTGGCATCTCACTCTCTTTGAATCTTCTTTATCATGCTAGGATTAGCAGGAAAAAGCAAAAAATTTCAGAATTGCACCTTGCAATGTGGAGATATTACTGTTTGTGCATTTACAATATTCATTGATTTTTGCCATTGAAAAACGTCCAGAAATGTTTGAATCTACTGACTGAATGAAAGGAGCTGGCATCTCACTCTCTTTGAATCTTCTTTATCATGCTAGGAGTAGCAGGAAAAAGCAAAAAATTTCAGAATTGCACCTTGCAATGTGGAGATATTACTGTTTGTGCATTTACAATATTCATTGATTTTTGCCATTGAAAAACGTCCAGAAATGTTTGAAGCTACTGACTGAATGAAAGGAGCTGGCATCTCACTCTCTTTGAATCTTCTTTATCATGCTAGGATTAGCAGGAAAAAGCAAAAAATTTCAGAATTGCACCTTGCAATGTGGAGATATTACTGTTTGTGCATTTACAATATTCATTGATTTTTGCCATTGAAAAACATCATGTTATTCATATACCAGAAATGTTTGAAGCTACTGACTGAATGAAAGGAGCTGACATCTCACTCTCTTTGAATCTTCTTTATCATGCTAGGATTAGCAGGAAAAAGCAAAAAATTTCAGAATTGCACCTTGCAATGTGGAGATATTACTGTTTGTGCATTTACAATATTCATTGATTTTTGCCATTGAAAAATGTCCAGAAATGTTTGAAGCTACTGACTGAATGAAAGGAGCTGGCATCTCACTCTATTTGAATCTTCTTTATCATCCTAGGATTAGCAGGAAAAAGCAAAAAATTTCAGCATTGCACCTTGCAATGTGGAGATATTACTGTTTGTGCATTTACAATATTCATTGATTTTTGCCATTGAAAAACATCCAGAAATGTTTATACCAGAAATGTTTGAAGCTACTGACTGAATGAAAGGAGCTGGCATCTCACTCTCTTTGAATCTTCTTTATCATGCTAAGAGGAGCAGGAAAAAGCAAAAAATTTCAGAATTGCACTTTGCAATGCGGAGAAATTACTGTTTGTGCATTTACAATATTCATTGATTTTTGCCATTGAAAAACGTCCAGAAATGATTGAAGCTACTGACTGAATGAAAGGAGCTGGCATCTCACTCTCTTTGAATCTTCTTTATCATGCTAAGAGGAGCAGGAAAAAGCAAAAAATTTCAGAATTGCACCTTGCAATGCGGAGAAATTACTGTTTGTGCATTTACAATATTCATTGATTTTTGCCATTGAAAAACGTCCAGAAATGATTGAAGCTACTGACTGAATGAAAGGAGCTGGCATCTCACTCTCTTTGAATCTTCTCTATCATGCTAAGAGGAGCAGGAAAAATCAAAAAATTTCAGAATTGCACCTTGCAATGCGGAGAAATTACTGTTTGTGCATTTACAATATTCAATGATTTTTGCCATTGAAAAACATGTTATTCATATACCAGAAATGTTTGAAGCTACTGACTGAATGAAAGGAGCTGGCACCTCACTCTCTTTGAATCTTCTTTATCATGCTAAGAGGAGCGGGAAAAAGCAAAAAATTTCAGAATTGCACCTTGCAATGCGGAGAAATTACTGTTTGTGCATTTACAATATTCATTGATTTTTGCCATTGAAAAACATCCAGAAATGATTGAAGGTACTGACTGAATGAAAGGAGCTGGCATCTCACTCTCTTTGAATCTTCTTTATCATGCTAAGAGGAGCAGGAAAAAGCAAAAAATTTCAGAATTGCACCTTGCAATGCGGAGAAATTACTGTTTGTGCATTTACAATATTCATTGATTTTTGCCATTGAAAAACGTCCAGAAATGATTGAAGCTACTGACTGAATGAAAGGAGCTGGCATCTCACTCTCTTTGAATCTTCTTTATCATGCTAAGAGGAGCAGGAAAAAGCAAAAAATTTCAGAATTGCACCTTGCAATGCGGAGAAATTACAGTTTGTGCATTTACAATATTCATTGATTTTTGCCATTGAAAAACATCCAGAAATGATTGAAGCTACTGACTGAATGAAAGGAGCTGGCATCTCACTCTCTTTGAATCTTCTTTATCATGCTAAGAGGAGCAGGAAAAAGCAAAAAATTTCAGAATTGCACCTTGCAATGCGGAGAAATTACTGTTTGTGCATTTACAATATTCATTGATTTTTGCCATTGAAAAACGTCCAGAAATGATTGAAGCTACTGACTGAATGAAAGGAGCTGGCATCTCACTCTCTTTGAATCTTCTTTATCATGCTAAGAGGAGCAGGAAAAAGCAAAAAATTTCAGAATTGCACCTTGCAATGCGGAGAAATTACTGTTTGTGCATTTACAATATTCATTGATTTTTGCCATTGAAAAACATCATGTTATTCATATACCAGAAATGATAGAAGCTACTGACTGAATGAAAGGAGCTGGCATCTTACTCTCTTTGAATCTTCTTTGTCATGCTAAGAGGAGCAGGAAAAAGCAAAAAATTTCAGAATTGCACCTTGCAATGCGGAGAAATTACTGTTTGTGCATTTACAATATTCATTGATTTTTGCCATTGAAAAACGTCCAGAAATGATTTAAGCTACTGACTGAATGAAAGGAGCTGGCATCTCACTCTCTTTGAATCTTCTTTATCATGCTAAGAGGAGCAGGAAAAAGCAAAAAATTTCAGAATTGCACCTTGCAATGCGGAGAAATTACTGTTTGTGCATTTACAATATTCATTGATTTTTGCCATTGAAAAACATCATGTTATTCATATACCAGAAATGTTTGAAGCTACTGACTGAATGAAAGGAGCTGGCATCTCACTCTCTTTGAATCTTCTTTATCATGCTTAGAGGAGCAGGAAAAAGCAAAAAATTTCAGAATTGCACCTTGCAATGTGGAGAAATTACTGTTTGTGCATTTACAATATTCATTGATTTTTACCATTGAAAAACGTCCAGAAATGATTGAAGCTACTGACTGAATGAAAGTAGCTGGCATCTCACTCTCTTTGAATCTTCTTTATCATGCTAAGAGGAGCAGGAAAAAGCAAAACATTTCAGAATTGCACCTTGCAATCCAGAGAAATTACTGTTTGTGCATTTACAATATTCATTGATTTTTGCCATTGAAAAACATCATGTTATTCATATACCAGAAATGTTTGAAGCTACTGACTGAATGAAAGGAGCTGGCATCTCACTCTCTTTGAATCTTCTTTATCATGCTAAGAGGAGCAGGAAAAAGCAAAAAATTTCAGAATTGCACCTTGCAATGTGGAGAAATTACTGTTTGTGCATTTACAATATTCATTGATTTTTACCATTGAAAAACGTCCAGAAATGATTGAAGCTACTGACTGAATGAAAGTAGCTGGCATCTCACTCTCTTTGAATCTTCTTTATCATGCTAAGAGGAGCAGGAAAAAGCAAAAAATTTCAGACTTGCACCTTGCAATGCGGAGAAATTACTGTTTGTGCATTTACAATATTCATTGATTTTTGCCATTGAAAAACATCATGTTATTCATATACCAGAAATGTTTGAAGCTACTGACTGAATGAAAGGAGCTGGCATCTCACTCTCTTTGAATCTTCTTTATCATGCTAAGAGGAGCAGGAAAAAGCAAAAAATTTCAGAATTGCACCTTGCAATGCGGAGAAATTACTGTTTGTGCATTTACAATATTCATTGATTTTTGCCATTGAAAAACGTCCAGAAATGATTGAAGCTACTGACTGAATGAAAGGAGCTGGCATCTCACTCTCTTTGAATCTTGTTTATCATGCTAAGAGGAGCAGGAAAAAGCAAAAAATTTCAGAATTGCACCTTGCAATGCGGAGAAATTACTGTTTGTGCATTTACAATATTCATTGATTTTTGCCATTGAAAAACGTCCAGAAATGATTGAAGCTACTGACTGAATGAAAGGAGCTGGCATCTCACTCTCTTTGAATCTTCTTTATCATGCTAAGAGGAGCAGGAAAAAGCAAAAAATTTCAGAATTGCACCTTGCAATGCGGAGAAATTACTGTTTGTGCATTTACAATATTCATTGATTTTTGCCATTGAAAAACATCATGTTATTCATATACCAGAAATGATTGAAGCTACTGACTGAATGAAAGGAGCTGGCATCTCACTCTCTTTGAATCTTCTTTATCATGCTAAGAGGAGCAGGAAAAAGCAAAAAATTTCAGAATTGCACCTTGCAATGCGGAGAAATTACTGTTTGTGCATTTACAATATTCATTGATTTTTGCCATTGAAAAACGTCCAGAAATGTTTGAAGCTACTGACTGAATGAAAGGAGCTGGCATCTCACTCTCTTTGAATCTTCTTTATCATGCTAGGATTAGCAGGAAAAAGCAAAAAATTTCAGAATTGCACCTTGCAATGTGGAGATATTACTGTTTGTGCATTTACAATATTCATTGATTTTTGCCATTGAAAAACGTCCAGAAATGTTTGAAGCTACTGACTGAATGAAAGGAGCTGGCATCTCACTCTCTTTGAATCTTCTTTATCATGCTAGGAGTAGCAGGAAAAAGCAAAAAATTTCAGAATTGCACCTTGCAATGTGGAGATATTACTGTTTGTGCATTTACAATATTCATTGATTTTTGCCATTGAAAAACGTCCAGAAATGTTTGAAGCTACTGACTGAATGAAAGGAGCTGGCATCTCACTCTCTTTGAATCTTCTTTATCATGCTAGGATTAGCAGGAAAAAGCAAAAAATTTCAGAATTGCACCTTGCAATGTGGAGATATTACTGTTTGTGCATTTACAATATTCATTGATTTTTGCCATTGAAAAACATCATGTTATTCATATACCAGAAATGTTTGAAGCTACTGACTGAATGAAAGGAGCTGACATCTCACTCTCTTTGAATCTTCTTTATCATGCTAGGATTAGCAGGAAAAAGCAAAAAATTTCAGAATTGCACCTTGCAATGTGGAGATATTACTGTTTGTGCATTTATAATATTCATTGATTTTTGCCATTGAAAAACGTCCAGAAATGTTTGAAGCTACTGACTGAATGAAAGGAGCTGGCATCTCACTCTATTTGAATCTTCTTTATCATCCTAGGATTAGCAGGAAAAAGCAAAAAATTTCAGCATTGCACCTTGCAATGTGGAGATATTACTGTTTGTGCATTTACAATATTCATTGATTTTTGCCATTGAAAAACATCCAGAAATGTTTATACCAGAAATGTTTGAAGCTACTGACTGAATGAAAGGAGCTGGCATCTCACTCTCTTTGAATCTTCTTTATCATGCTAAGAGGAGCAGGAAAAAGCAAAAAATTTCAGAATTGCACTTTGCAATGCGGAGAAATTACTGTTTGTGCATTTACAATATTCATTGATTTTTGCCATTGAAAAACGTCCAGAAATGACTGAAGCTACTGACTGAATGAAAGGAGCTGGCATCTCACTCTCTTTGAATCTTCTTTATCATGCTAAGAGGAGCAGGAAAAAGCAAAAAATTTCAGAATTGCATCTTGCAATGCGGAGAAATTACTGTTTGTGCATTTACAATATTCATTGATTTTTGCCATTGAAAAACGTCCAGAAATGATTGAAGCTACTGACTGAATGAAAGGAGCTGGCATCTCACTCTCTTTGAATCTTCTTTATCATGCTAAGAGGAGCAGGAAAAAGCAAAAAATTTCAGAATTGCACCTTGCAATGCGGAGAAATTACTGTTTGTGCATTTACAATATTCATTGATTTTTGCCATTGAAAAACATCATGTTATTCATATACCAGAAATGATTGAAGCTACTGACTGAATGAAAGGAGCTGGCATCTCACTCTCTTTGAATCTTCTTTATCATGCTAAGAGGAGCAGGAAAAAGCAAAAAATTTCAGAATTGCACCTTGCAATGCGGAGAAATTACTGTTTGTGCATTTACAATATTCATTGATTTTTGCCATTGAAAAACATCCAGAAATGATTGAAGCTACTGACTGAATGAAAGGAGCTGGCATCTCACTCTCTTTGAATCTTCTTTATCATGCTAAGAGGAGCAGGAAAAAGCAAAAAATTTCAGAATTGCACCTTGCAATGCGGAGAAATTACTGTTTGTGCATTTACAATATTCATTGATTTTTGCCATTGAAAAACGTCCAGAAATGATTGAAGCTACTGACTGAATGAAAGGAGCTGGCATCTCACTCTCTTTGAATCTTCTTTATCATGCTAAGAGGAGCAGGAAAAAGCAAAAAATTTCAGAATTGCATCTTGCAATGCGGAGAAATTACTGTTTGTGCATTTACAATATTCATTGATTTTTGCCATTGAAAAACGTCCAGAAATGATTGAAGCTACTGACTGAATGAAAGGAGCTGGCATCTCACTCTCTTTGAATCTTCTTTATCATGCTAAGAGGAGCAGGAAAAAGCAAAAAATTTCAGAATTGCACCTTGCAATGCGGAGCAATTACTGTTTGTGCATTTACAATATTCATTGATTTTTGCCATTGAAAAACATCATGTTATTCATATACCAGAAATGATTGAAGCTACTGACTGAATGAAAGGAGCTGGCATCTCACTCTCTTTGAATCTTCTTTATCATGCTAAGAGGAGCAGGAAAAAGCAAAAAATTTCAGAATTGCACCTTGCAATGCGGAGAAATTACTGTTTGTGCATTTACAATATTCATTGATTTTTGCCATTGAAAAACATCCAGAAATGATTGAAGCTACTGACTGAATGAAAGGAGCTGGCATCTCACTCTCTTTGAATCTTCTTTATCATGCTAAGAGGAGCAGGAAAAAGCAAAAAATTTCAGAATTGCACCTTGCAATGCGGAGAAATTACTGTTTGTGCATTTACAATATTCATTGATTTTTGCCATTGAAAAACGTCCAGAAATGATTGAAGCTACTGACTGAATGAAAGGAGCTGGCATCTCACTCTCTTTGAATCTTCTTTATCATGCTAGGATTAGCAGGAAAAAGCAAAAAATTTCAGAATTGCACCTTGCAATGTGGAGATATTACTGTTTGTGCATTTACAATATTCATTGAATTTTGCCATTGAAAAACGTCCAGAAATGTTTGAAGCTACTGACTGAATGAAAGGAGCTGGCATCTCACTCTATTTGAATCTTCTTTATCATGCTAGGATTAGCAGGAAAAAGCAAAAAATTTCAGAATTGCACCTTGCAATGTGGAGATATTACTGTTTGTGCATTTACAATATTCATTGATTTTTGCCATTGAAAAACGTCCAGAAATGATTGAAGCTACTGACTGAATGAAAGGAGCTGGCATCTCACTCTCTTTGAATCTTCTTTATCATGCTAAGAGGAGCAGGAAAAAGCAAAAAATTTCAGAATTGCATCTTGCAATGCGGAGAAATTACTGTTTGTGCATTTACAATATTCATTGATTTTTGCCATTGAAAAACGTCCAGAAATGATTGAAGCTACTGACTGAATGAAAGGAGCTGGCATCTCACTCTCTTTGAATCTTCTTTATCATGCTAAGAGGAGCAGGAAAAAGCAAAAAATTTCAGAATTGCACCTTGCAATGCGGAGAAATTACTGTTTGTGCATTTACAATATTCATTGATTTTTGCCATTGAAAAACATCATGTTATTCATATACCAGAAATGATTGAAGCTACTGACTGAATGAAAGGAGCTGGCATCTCACTCTCTTTGAATCTTCTTTATCATGCTAAGAGGAGCAGGAAAAAGCAAAAAATTTCAGAATTGCACCTTGCAATGCGGAGAAATTACTGTTTGTGCATTTACAATATTCATTGATTTTTGCCATTGAAAAACATCCAGAAATGATTGAAGCTACTGACTGAATGAAAGGAGCTGGCATCTCACTCTCTTTGAATCTTCTTTATCATGCTAAGAGGAGCAGGAAAAAGCAAAAAATTTCAGAATTGCACCTTGCAATGCGGAGAAAATACTGTTTGTGCATTTACAATATTCATTGATTTTTGCCATTGAAAAACGTCCAGAAATGATTGAAGCTACTGACTGAATGAAAGGAGCTGGCATCTCACTCTCTTTGAATCTTCTTTATCATGCTAGGATTAGCAGGAAAAAGCAAAAAATTTCAGAATTGCACCTTGCAATGTGGAGATATTACTGTTTGTGCATTTACAATATTCATTGAATTTTGCCATTGAAAAACGTCCAGAAATGTTTGAAGCTACTGACTGAATGAAAGGAGCTGGCATCTCACTCTATTTGAATCTTCTTTATCATGCTAGGATTAGCAGGAAAAAGCAAAAAATTTCAGAATTGCACCTTGCAATGTGGAGATATTACTGTTTGTGCATTTACAATATTCATTGATTTTTGCCATTGAAAAACGTCCAGAAATGTTTATACCAGAAATGTTTGAAGCTACTGACTGAATGAAAGGAGCTGGCATCTCACTCTCTTTGAATCTTCTTTATCATGCTAAGAGGAGCAGGAAAAAGCAAAAAATTTCAGAATTGCACCTTGCAATGCGGAGAAATTACTTTTTGTGCATTTACAATATTCATTGATTTTTGCCATTGAAAAATGTCCAGAAATGACTGAAGCTACTGACTGAATGAAAGGAGCTGGCATCTCACTCTCTTTGAATCTTCTTTATCATGCTAAGAGGAGCAGGAAAAAGCAAAAAATTTCAGAATTGCATCTTGCAATGCGGAGAAATTACTGTTTGTGCATTTACAATATTCATTGATTTTTGCCATTGAAAAACGTCCAGAAATGATTGAAGCTACTGACTGAATGAAAGGAGCTGGCATCTCACTCTCTTTGAATCTTCTTTATCATGCTAAGAGGAGCAGGAAAAAGCAAAAAATTTCAGAATTGCACCTTGCAATGCGGAGAAATTACTGTTTGTGCATTTACAATATTCATTGATTTTTGCCATTGAAAAACATCATGTTATTCATATACCAGAAATGATTGAAGCTACTGACTGAATGAAAGGAGCTGGCATCTCACTCTCTTTGAATCTTCTTTATCATGCTAAGAGGAGCAGGAAAAAGCAAAAAATTTCAGAATTGCACCTTGCAATGCGGAGAAATTACTGTTTGTGCATTTACAATATTCATTGATTTTTGCCATTGAAAAACATCCAGAAATGATTGAAGCTACTGACTGAATGAAAGGAGCTGGCATCTCACTCTCTTTGAATCTTCTTTATCATGCTAAGAGGAGCAGGAAAAAGCAAAAAATTTCAGAATTGCACCTTGCAATGCGGAGAAATTACTGTTTGTGCATTTACAATATTCATTGATTTTTGCCATTGAAAAACGTCCAGAAATGATTGAAGCTACTGACTGAATGAAAGGAGCTGGCATCTCACTCTCTTTGAATCTTCTTTATCATGCTAAGAGGAGCAGGAAAAAGCAAAAAATTTCAGAATTGCATCTTGCAATGCGGAGAAATTACTGTTTGTGCATTTACAATATTCATTGATTTTTGCCATTGAAAAACGTCCAGAAATGATTGAAGCTACTGACTGAATGAAAGGAGCTGGCATCTCACTCTCTTTGAATCTTCTTTATCATGCTAAGAGGAGCAGGAAAAAGCAAAAAATTTCAGAATTGCACCTTGCAATGCGGAGCAATTACTGTTTGTGCATTTACAATATTCATTGATTTTTGCCATTGAAAAACATCATGTTATTCATATACCAGAAATGATTGAAGCTACTGACTGAATGAAAGGAGCTGGCATCTCACTCTCTTTGAATCTTCTTTATCATGCTAAGAGGAGCAGGAAAAAGCAAAAAATTTCAGAATTGCACCTTGCAATGCGGAGAAATTACTGTTTGTGCATTTACAATATTCATTGATTTTTGCCATTGAAAAACATCCAGAAATGATTGAAGCTACTGACTGAATGAAAGGAGCTGGCATCTCACTCTCTTTGAATCTTCTTTATCATGCTAAGAGGAGCAGGAAAAAGCAAAAAATTTCAGAATTGCACCTTGCAATGCGGAGAAATTACTGTTTGTGCATTTACAATATTCATTGATTTTTGCCATTGAAAAACGTCCAGAAATGATTGAAGCTACTGACTGAATGAAAGGAGCTGGCATCTCACTCTCTTTGAATCTTCTTTATCATGCTAGGATTAGCAGGAAAAAGCAAAAAATTTCAGAATTGCACCTTGCAATGTGGAGATATTACTGTTTGTGCATTTACAATATTCATTGAATTTTGCCATTGAAAAACGTCCAGAAATGTTTGAAGCTACTGACTGAATGAAAGGAGCTGGCATCTCACTCTATTTGAATCTTCTTTATCATGCTAGGATTAGCAGGAAAAAGCAAAAAATTTCAGAATTGCACCTTGCAATGTGGAGATATTACTGTTTGTGCATTTACAATATTCATTGATTTTTGCCATTGAAAAACGTCCAGAAATGATTGAAGCTACTGACTGAATGAAAGGAGCTGGCATCTCACTCTCTTTGAATCTTCTTTATCATGCTAAGAGGAGCAGGAAAAAGCAAAAAATTTCAGAATTGCATCTTGCAATGCGGAGAAATTACTGTTTGTGCATTTACAATATTCATTGATTTTTGCCATTGAAAAACGTCCAGAAATGATTGAAGCTACTGACTGAATGAAAGGAGCTGGCATCTCACTCTCTTTGAATCTTCTTTATCATGCTAAGAGGAGCAGGAAAAAGCAAAAAATTTCAGAATTGCACCTTGCAATGCGGAGAAATTACTGTTTGTGCATTTACAATATTCATTGATTTTTGCCATTGAAAAACATCATGTTATTCATATACCAGAAATGATTGAAGCTACTGACTGAATGAAAGGAGCTGGCATCTCACTCTCTTTGAATCTTCTTTATCATGCTAAGAGGAGCAGGAAAAAGCAAAAAATTTCAGAATTGCACCTTGCAATGCGGAGAAATTACTGTTTGTGCATTTACAATATTCATTGATTTTTGCCATTGAAAAACATCCAGAAATGATTGAAGCTACTGACTGAATGAAAGGAGCTGGCATCTCACTCTCTTTGAATCTTCTTTATCATGCTAAGAGGAGCAGGAAAAAGCAAAAAATTTCAGAATTGCACCTTGCAATGCGGAGAAAATACTGTTTGTGCATTTACAATATTCATTGATTTTTGCCATTGAAAAACGTCCAGAAATGATTGAAGCTACTGACTGAATGAAAGGAGCTGGCATCTCACTCTCTTTGAATCTTCTTTATCATGCTAGGATTAGCAGGAAAAAGCAAAAAATTTCAGAATTGCACCTTGCAATGTGGAGATATTACTGTTTGTGCATTTACAATATTCATTGAATTTTGCCATTGAAAAACGTCCAGAAATGTTTGAAGCTACTGACTGAATGAAAGGAGCTGGCATCTCACTCTATTTGAATCTTCTTTATCATGCTAGGATTAGCAGGAAAAAGCAAAAAATTTCAGAATTGCACCTTGCAATGTGGAGATATTACTGTTTGTGCATTTACAATATTCATTGATTTTTGCCATTGAAAAACGTCCAGAAATGTTTATACCAGAAATGTTTGAAGCTACTGACTGAATGAAAGGAGCTGGCATCTCACTCTCTTTGAATCTTCTTTATCATGCTAAGAGGAGCAGGAAAAAGCAAAAAATTTCAGAATTGCACCTTGCAATGCGGAGAAATTACTTTTTGTGCATTTACAATATTCATTGATTTTTGCCATTGAAAAATGTCCAGAAATGACTGAAGCTACTGACTGAATGAAAGGAGCTGGCATCTCACTCTCTTTGAATCTTCTTTACCATGCTAAGAGGAGCAGGAAAAAGCAAAAAAATTCAGAATTGCACCTTGCAATGCGGAGAAATTACTTTTTGTGCATTTACAATATTCATTGATTTTTGCCATTGAAAAATGTCCAGAAATGACTGAAGCTACTGACTGAATGAAAGGAGCTGGCATCTCACTCTCTTTGAATCTTCTTTACAATGCTAAGAGGAGCAGGAAAAAGCAAAAAAATTCAGAATTGCACCTTGCAATGCGGAGAAATTACTGTTTGTGCATTTACAATATTCATTGATTTTTGCCATTGAAAAACGTCCAGAAATGATTGAAGCTACTGACTGAATGAAAGGAGCTGGCATCTCACTCTCTTTGAATCTTCTTTATCATGCTAGGAGTAGCAGGAAAAAGCAAAAAATTTCAGAATTGCACCTTGCAATGTGGAGATATTACTGTTTGTGCATTTACAATATTCATTGATTTTTGCCATTGAAAAACGTCCAGAAATGTTTGAAGCTACTGACTGAATGAAAGGAGCTGGCATCTCACTCTCTTTGAATCTTCTTGATCATGCTAGGATTAGCAGGAAAAAGCAAAAAATTTCAGAATTGCACCTTGCAATGTGGAGATATTACTGTTTGTGCATTTACAATATTCATTGATTTTTGCCATTGAAAAACATCATGTTATTCATATACCAGAAATGTTTGAAGCTACTGACTGAATGAAAGGAGCTGACATCTCACTCTCTTTGAATCTTCTTTATCATGCTAGGATTAGCAGGAAAAAGCAAAAAATTTCAGAATTGCACCTTGCAATGTGGAGATATTACTGTTTGTGCATTTACAATATTCATTGATTTTTGCCAATGAAAAACGTCCAGAAATGTTTGAAGCTACTGACTGAATGAAAGGAGCTGGCATCTCACTCTATTTGAATCTTCTTTATCATGCTAGGATTAGCAGGAAAAAGCAAAAAATTTCAGCATTGCACCTTGCAATGTGGAGATATTACTGTTTGTGCATTTACAATATTCATTGATTTTTGCCATTGAAAAACGTCCAGAAATGTTTATACCAGAAATGTTTGAAGCTACTAACTGAAAGAAAGGAGCTGGCATCTCACTCTCTTTGAATCTTCTTTATCATGCTAAGAGGAGCAGGAAAAAGCAAAAAATTTCAGAATTGCACCTTGCAATGCGGAGAAATTACTGTTTGTGCATTTACAATATTCATTGATTTTTGCCATTGAAAAACGTCCAGAAATGACTGAAGCTACTGACTGAATGAAAGGAGCTGGCATCTCACTCTCTTTGAATCTTCTTTATCATGCTAAGAGGAGCAGGAAAAACCAAAAAATTTCAGAATTGCATCTTGCAATGCGGAGAAATTACTGTTTGTGCATTTACAATATTCATTGATTTTTGCCATTGAAAAACGTCCAGAAATGATTGAAGCTACTGACTGAATGAAAGGAGCTGGCATCTCACTCTCTTTGAATCTTCTTTATCATGCTAAGAGGAGCAGGAAAAAGCAAAAAATTTCAGAATTGCACCTTGCAATGCGGAGAAATTACTGTTTGTGCATTTACAATATTCATTGATTTTTGCCATTGAAAAACATCATGTTATTCATATACCAGAAATGATTGAAGCTACTGACTGAATGAAAGGAGCTGGCATCTCACTCTCTTTGAATCTTCTTTATCATGCTAAGAGGAGCAGGAAAAAGCAAAAAATTTCAGAATTGCACCTTGCAATGCGGAGAAATTACTGTTTGTGCATTTACAATATTCATTGATTTTTGCCATTGAAAAACGTCCAGAAATGATTGAAGCTACTGACTGAATGAAAGGAGCTGGCATCTCACTCTCTTTGAATCTTCTTTATCATGCTAAGAGGAGCAGGAAAAAGCAAAAAATTTCAGAATTGCACCTTGCAATGCGGAGAAATTACTGTTTGTGCATTTACAATATTCATTGATTTTTGCCATTGAAAAACGTCCAGAAATGATTGAAGCTACTGACTGAATGAAAGGAGCTGGCATCTCACTCTCTTTGAATCTTCTTTATCATGCTAGGATTAGCAGGAAAAAGCAAAAAATTTCAGAATTGCACCTGGCAATGTGGAGATATTACTGTTTGTGCATTTACAATATTCATTGAATTTTGCCATTGAAAAACGTCCAGAAATGTTTGAAGCTACTGACTGAATGAAAGGAGCTGGCATCTCACTCTATTTGAATCTTCTTTATCATGCTAGGATTAGCAGGAAAAAGCAAAAAATTTCAGAATTGCACCTTGCAATGTGGAGATATTACTGTTTGTGCATTTACAATATTCATTGATTTTTGCCATTGAAAAACGTCCAGAAATGTTTATACCAGAAATGTTTGAAGCTACTGACTGAATGAAAGGAGCTGGCATCTCACTCTCTTTGAATCTTCTTTATCATGCTAAGAGGAGCAGGAAAAAGCAAAAAATTTCAGAATTGCACCTTGCAATGCGGAGAAATTACTGTTTGTGCATTTACAATATTCATTGATTTTTGCCATTGAAAAACGTCCAGAAATGACTGAAGCTACTGACTGAATGAAAGGAGCTGGCATCTCACTCTCTTTGAATCTTCTTTATCATGCTAAGAGGAGCAGGAAAAAGCAAAAAATTTCAGAATTGCACCTTGCAATGCGGAGAAATTACAGTTTGTGCATTTACAATATTCATTGATTTTTGCCATTGAAAAACGTCCAGAAATGATTGAAGCTACTGACTGAATGAAAGGAGCTGGCATCTCACTCTCTTTGAATCTTCTTTATCATGCTAAGAGGAGCAGGAAAAAGCAAAAAATTTCAGAATTGCACCTTGCAATGCGGAGAAATTACTGTTTGTGCATTTACAATATTCATTGATTTTTGCCATTGAAAAACATCATGTTATTCATATACCAGAAATGATTGAAGCTACTGACTGAATGAAAGGAGCTGGCATCTCACTCTCTTTGAATCTTCTTTATCATGCTAAGAGGAGCAGGAAAAAGCAAAAAATTTCAGAATTGCACCTTGCAATGCGGAGAAATTACTGTTTGTGCATTTACAATATTCATTGATTTTTGCCATTGAAAAACGTCCAGAAATGACTGAAGCTACTGACTGAATGAAAGGAGCTTGCATCTCACTCTCTTTGAATCTTCTTTATCATGCTAAGAGGAGCAGGAAAAAGCAAAAAATTTCAGAATTGCACCTTGCAATGCGGAGAAATTACAGTTTGTGCATTTACAATATTCATTGATTTTTGCCATTGAAAAACGTCCAGAAATGATTGAAGCTACTGACTGAATGAAAGGAGCTGGCATCTCACTCTCTTTGAATCTTCTTTATCATGCTAAGAGGAGCAGGAAAAAGCAAAAAATTTCAGAATTGCACCTTGCAATGCGGAGAAATTACTGTTTGTGCATTTACAATATTCATTGATTTTTGCCATTGAAAAACATCATGTTATTCATATACCAGAAATGATTGAAGCTACTGACTGAATGAAAGGAGCTGGCATCTCACTCTCTTTGAATCTTCTTTATCATGCTAAGAGGAGCAGGAAAAAGCAAAAAATTTCAGAATTGCACCTTGCAATGCGGAGAAATTACTGTTTGTGCATTTACAATATTCATTGATTTTTGCCATTGAAAAACGTCCAGAAATGATTGAAGCTACTGACTGAATGAAAGGAGCTGGCATCTCACTCTCTTTGAATCTTCTTTATCATGCTAAGAGGAGCAGGAAAAAGCAAAAAATTTCAGAATTGCATCTTGCAATGCGGAGAAATTACTGTTTGTGCATTTACAATATTCATTGATTTTTGCCATTGAAAAACGTCCAGAAATGATTGAAGCTACTGACTGAATGAAAGGAGCTGGCATCTCACTCTCTTTGAATCTTCTTTATCATGCTAAGAGGAGCAGGAAAAAGCAAAACATTTCAGAATTGCACCTTGCAATGCGGAGAAATTACTGTTTGTGCATTTACAATATTCATTGATTTTTGCCATTGAAAAACGTCCAGAAATGATTGAAGCTACTGACTGAATGAAAGGAGCTGGAATCTCACTCTCTTTGAATCTTCTTTATCATGCTAAGAGGAGCAGGAAAAAGCAAAAAATTTCAGAATTGCAACTTGCAATGCGGAGAAATTACTGTTTGTGCATTTACAATATTCATTGATTTTTGCCATTGAAAAACATCATGTTATTCATATACCAGAAATGATTGAAGCTACTGACTGAATGAAAGGAGCTGGCATCTCACTCTCTTTGAATCTTCTTTATCATGCTAAGAGGAGCAGGAAAAAGCAAAAAATTTCAGAATTGCACCTTGCAATGCGGAGAAATTACTGTTTGTGCATTTACAATATTCATTGATTTTTGCCATTGAAAAACATCATGTTATTCATATACCAGAAATGATTGAAGCTACTGACTGAATGAAAGGAGCTGGCATCTCACTCTCTTTGAATCTTCTTTATCATGCTAAGAGGAGCAGGAAAAAGCAAAAAATTTCAGAATTGCACCTTGCAATGCGGAGAAATTACTGTTTGTGCAGTTACAATATTCATTGATTTTTGCCATTGAAAAACGTCCAG
This sequence comes from Phyllobates terribilis, assembly GCF_046119375.1. Lineage (NCBI taxonomy): Eukaryota > Metazoa > Chordata > Amphibia > Anura > Dendrobatidae > Phyllobates > Phyllobates terribilis. The sequence continues at coordinate 226,576 of NW_027363964.1, read as the reverse complement.
AAATGATTGAAGCTACTGACTGAATGAAAGGAGCTGGCATCTCACTCTCTTTGAATCTTCTTTATCATGCTAAGAGGAGCAGGAAAAAGCAAAAAATTTCAGAATTGCACCTTGCAATGCGGAGAAATTACTGTTTGTGCATTTACAATATTCATTGATTTTTGCCATTGAAAAACGTCCAGAAATGATTGAAGCTACTGACTGAATGAAAGGAGCTGGCATCTCACTCTCTTTGAATCTTCTTTATCATGCTAAGAGGAGCAGGAAAAAGCAAAAAATTTCAGAATTGCACCTTGCAATGCGGAGAAATTACTGTTTGTGCATTTACAATATTCATTGATTTTTGCCATTGAAAAACGTCCAGAAATGATTGAAGCTACTGACTGAATGAAAGGAGCTGGCATCTCACTCTCTTTGAATCTTCTTTATCATGCTAGGATTAGCAGGAAAAAGCAAAAAATTTCAGAATTGCACCTGGCAATGTGGAGATATTACTGTTTGTGCATTTACAATATTCATTGAATTTTGCCATTGAAAAACGTCCAGAAATGTTTGAAGCTACTGACTGAATGAAAGGAGCTGGCATCTCACTCTATTTGAATCTTCTTTATCATGCTAGGATTAGCAGGAAAAAGCAAAAAATTTCAGAATTGCACCTTGCAATGTGGAGATATTACTGTTTGTGCATTTACAATATTCATTGATTTTTGCCATTGAAAAACGTCCAGAAATGTTTATACCAGAAATGTTTGAAGCTACTGACTGAATGAAAGGAGCTGGCATCTCACTCTCTTTGAATCTTCTTTATCATGCTAAGAGGAGCAGGAAAAAGCAAAAAATTTCAGAATTGCACCTTGCAATGCGGAGAAATTACTGTTTGTGCATTTACAATATTCATTGATTTTTGCCATTGAAAAACGTCCAGAAATGACTGAAGCTACTGACTGAATGAAAGGAGCTGGCATCTCACTCTCTTTGAATCTTCTTTATCATGCTAAGAGGAGCAGGAAAAAGCAAAAAATTTCAGAATTGCACCTTGCAATGCGGAGAAATTACAGTTTGTGCATTTACAATATTCATTGATTTTTGCCATTGAAAAACGACCAGAAATGATTGAAGCTACTGACTGAATGAAAGGAGCTGGCATCTCACTCTCTTTGAATCTTCTTTATCATGCTAAGAGGAGCAGGAAAAAGCAAAAAATTTCAGAATTGCACCTTGCAATGCGGAGAAATTACTGTTTGTGCATTTACAATATTCATTGATTTTTGCCATTGAAAAACATCATGTTATTCATATACCAGAAATGATTGAAGCTACTGACTGAATGAAAGGAGCTGGCATCTCACTCTCTTTGAATCTTCTTTATCATGCTAAGAGAAGCAGGAAAAAGCAAAAAATTTCAGAATTGCACCTTGCAATGCGGAGAAATTACTGTTTGTGCATTTACAATATTCATTGATTTTTGCCATTGAAAAACGTCCAGAAATGATTGAAGCTACTGACTGAATGAAAGGAGCTGGCATCTCACTCTCTTTGAATCTTCTTTATCATGCTAAGAGGAGCAGGAAAAAGCAAAAAATTTCAGAATTGCACCTTGCAATGCGGAGAAATTACTGTTTGTGCATTTACAATATTCATTGATTTTTGCCATTGAAAAACATCATGTTATTCATATACCAGAAATGATTGAAGCTACTGACTGAATGAAAGGAGCTGGCATCTCACTCTCTTTGAATCTTCTTTATCATGCTAAGAGGAGCAGGAAAAAGCAAAAAATTTCAGAATTGCACCTTGCAATGCGGAGAAATTACTGTTTGTGCATTTACAATATTCATTGATTTTTGCCATTGAAAAACGTCCAGAAATGACTGAAGCTACTGACTGAATGAAAGGAGCTTGCATCTCACTCTCTTTGAATCTTCTTTATCATGCTAAGAGGAGCAGGAAAAAGCAAAAAATTTCAGAATTGCACCTTGCAATGCGGAGAAATTACAGTTTGTGCATTTACAATATTCATTGATTTTTGCCATTGAAAAACGTCCAGAAATGATTGAAGCTACTGACTGAATGAAAGGAGCTGGCATCTCACTCTCTTTGAATCTTCTTTATCATGCTAAGAGGAGCAGGAAAAAGCAAAAAATTTCAGAATTGCACCTTGCAATGCGGAGAAATTACTGTTTGTGCATTTACAATATTCATTGATTTTTGCCATTGAAAAACATCATGTTATTCATATACCAGAAATGATTGAAGCTACTGACTGAATGAAAGGAGCTGGCATCTCACTCTCTTTGAATCTTCTTTATCATGCTAAGAGGAGCAGGAAAAAGCAAAAAATTTCAGAATTGCACCTTGCAATGCGGAGAAATTACTGTTTGTGCATTTACAATATTCATTGATTTTTGCCATTGAAAAACGTCCAGAAATGATTGAAGCTACTGACTGAATGAAAGGAGCTGGCATCTCACTCTCTTTGAATCTTCTTTATCATGCTCAGAGGAGCAGGAAAAAGCAAAAAATTTCAGAATTGCATCTTGCAATGCGGAGAAATTACTGTTTGTGCATTTACAATATTCATTGATTTTTGCCATTGAAAAACGTCCAGAAATGATTGAAGCTACTGACTGAATGAAAGGAGCTGGCATCTCACTCTCTTTGAATCTTCTTTATCATGCTAAGAGGAGCAGGAAAAAGCAAAACATTTCAGAATTGCACCTTGCAATGCGGAGAAATTACTGTTTGTGCATTTACAATATTCATTGATTTTTGCCATTGAAAAACGTCCAGAAATGATTGAAGCTACTGACTGAATGAAAGGAGCTGGAATCTCACTCTCTTTGAATCTTCTTTATCATGCTAAGAGGAGCAGGAAAAAGCAAAAAATTTCAGAATTGCAACTTGCAATGCGGAGAAATTACTGTTTGTGCATTTACAATATTCATTGATTTTTGCCATTGAAAAACATCATGTTATTCATATACCAGAAATGATTGAAGCTACTGACTGAATGAAAGGAGCTGGCATCTCACTCTCTTTGAATCTTCTTTATCATGCTAAGAGGAGCAGGAAAAAGCAAAAAATTTCAGAATTGCACCTTGCAATGCGGAGAAATTACTGTTTGTGCATTTACAATATTCATTGATTTTTGCCATTGAAAAACATCATGTTATTCATATACCAGAAATGATTGAAGCTACTGACTGAATGAAAGGAGCTGGCATCTCACTCTCTTTGAATCTTCTTTATCATGCTAAGAGGAGCAGGAAAAAGCAAAAAATTTCAGAATTGCACCTTGCAATGCGGAGAAATTACTGTTTGTGCAGTTACAATATTCATTGATTTTTGCCATTGAAAAACGTCCAGAAATGATTGAAGCTACTGACTGAATGAAAGGAGCTGGCATCTCACTCTCTTTGAATCTTCTTTATCATGCTAAGAGGAGCAGGAAAAAGCAAAAAATTTCAGAATTGCACCTTGCAATGCGGAGAAATTACTGTTTGTGCATTTACAATATTCATTGATTTTTGCCATTGAAAAACGTCCAGAAATGATTGAAGCTACTGACTGAATGAAAGGAGCTGGCATCTCACTCTCTTTGAATCTTCTTTATCATGCTAAGAGGAGCAGGAAAAAGCAAAAAATTTCAGAATTGCACCTTGCAATGCGGAGAAATTACTGTTTGTGCATTTACAATATTCATTGATTTTTGCCATTGAAAAACGTCCAGAAATGATTGAAGCTACTGACTGAATGAAAGGAGCTGGCATCTCACTCTCTTTGAATCTTCTTTATCATGCTAGGATTAGCAGGAAAAAGCAAAAAATTTCAGAATTGCACCTGGCAATGTGGAGATATTACTGTTTGTGCATTTACAATATTCATTGAATTTTGCCATTGAAAAACGTCCAGAAATGTTTGAAGCTACTGACTGAATGAAAGGAGCTGGCATCTCACTCTATTTGAATCTTCTTTATCATGCTAGGATTAGCAGGAAAAAGCAAAAAATTTCAGAATTGCACCTTGCAATGTGGAGATATTACTGTTTGTGCATTTACAATATTCATTGATTTTTGCCATTGAAAAACGTCCAGAAATGTTTATACCAGAAATGTTTGAAGCTACTGACTGAATGAAAGGAGCTGGCATCTCACTCTCTTTGAATCTTCTTTATCATGCTAAGAGGAGCAGGAAAAAGCAAAAAATTTCAGAATTGCACCTTGCAATGCGGAGAAATTACTGTTTGTGCATTTACAATATTCATTGATTTTTGCCATTGAAAAACGTCCAGAAATGACTGAAGCTACTGACTGAATGAAAGGAGCTGGCATCTCACTCTCTTTGAATCTTCTTTATCATGCTAAGAGGAGCAGGAAAAAGCAAAAAATTTCAGAATTGCACCTTGCAATGCGGAGAAATTACAGTTTGTGCATTTACAATATTCATTGATTTTTGCCATTGAAAAACGACCAGAAATGATTGAAGCTACTGACTGAATGAAAGGAGCTGGCATCTCACTCTCTTTGAATCTTCTTTATCATGCTAAGAGGAGCAGGAAAAAGCAAAAAATTTCAGAATTGCACCTTGCAATGCGGAGAAATTACTGTTTGTGCATTTACAATATTCATTGATTTTTGGCATTGAAAAACATCATGTTATTCATATACCAGAAATGATTGAAGCTACTGACTGAATGAAAGGAGCTGGCATCTCACTCTCTTTGAATCTTCTTTATCATGCTAAGAGAAGCAGGAAAAAGCAAAAAATTTCAGAATTGCACCTTGCAATGCGGAGAAATTACTGTTTGTGCATTTACAATATTCATTGATTTTTGCCATTGAAAAACGTCCAGAAATGATTGAAGCTACTGACTGAATGAAAGGAGCTGGCATCTCACTCTCTTTGAATCTTCTTTATCATGCTAAGAGGAGCAGGAAAAAGCAAAAAATTTCAGAATTGCACCTTGCAATGCGGAGAAATTACTGTTTGTGCATTTACAATATTCATTGATTTTTGCCATTGAAAAACATCATGTTATTCATATACCAGAAATGATTGAAGCTACTGACTAAATGAAAGGAGCTGGCATCTCACTCTCTTTGAATCTTCTTTATCATGCTAAGAGGAGCAGGAAAAAGCAAAAAATTTCAGAATTGCACCTTGCAATGCGGAGAAATTACTGTTTGTGCTTTTACAATATTCATTGATTTTTGCCATTGAAAAACGTCCAGAAATGACTGAAGCTACTGACTGAATGAAAGGAGCTTGCATCTCACTCTCTTTGAATCTTCTTTATCATGCTAAGAGGAGCAGGAAAAAGCAAAAAATTTCAGAATTGCACCTTGCAATGCGGAGAAATTACAGTTTGTGCATTTACAATATTCATTGATTTTTGCCATTGAAAAACGTCCAGAAATGATTGAAGCTACTGACTGAATGAAAGGAGCTGGCATCTCACTCTCTTTGAATCTTCTTTATCATGCTAAGAGGAGCAGGAAAAAGCAAAAAATTTCAGAATTGCACCTTGCAATGCGGAGAAATTACTGTTTGTGCATTTACAATATTCATTGATTTTTGCCATTGAAAAACATCATGTTATTCATATACCAGAAATGATTGAAGCTACTGACTGAATGAAAGGAGCTGGCATCTCACTCTCTTTGAATCTTCTTTATCATGCTAAGAGGAGCAGGAAAAAGCAAAAAATTTCAGAATTGCACCTTGCAATGCGGAGAAATTACTGTTTGTGCATTTACAATATTCATTGATTTTTGCCATTGAAAAACATCCAGAAATGATTGAAGCTACTGACTGAATGAAAGGAGCTGGCATCTCACTCTCTTTGAATCTTCTTTATCATGCTAAGAGGAGCAGGAAAAAGCAAAAAATTTCAGAATTGCACCTTGCAATGCGGAGAAATTACTGTTTGTGCATTTACAATATTCATTGATTTTTGCCATTGAAAAACGTCCAGAAATGATTGAAGCTACTGACTGAATGAAAGGAGCTGGCATCTCACTCTCTTTGAATCTTCTTTATCATGCTAGGATTAGCAGGAAAAAGCAAAAAATTTCAGAATTGCACCTTGCAATGTGGAGATATTACTGTTTGTGCATTTACAATATTCATTGAATTTTGCCATTGAAAAACGTCCAGAAATGTTTGAAGCTACTGACTGAATGAAAGGAGCTGGCATCTCACTCTATTTGAATCTTCTTTATCATGCTAGGATTAGCAGGAAAAAGCAAAAAATTTCAGAATTGCACCTTGCAATGTGGAGATATTACTGTTTGTGCATTTACAATATTCATTGATTTTTGCCATTGAAAAACGTCCAGAAATGTTTATACCAGAAATGTTTGAAGCTACTGACTGAATGAAAGGAGCTGGCATCTCACTCTCTTTGAATCTTCTTTATCATGCTAAGAGGAGCAGGAAAAAGCAAAAAATTTCAGAATTGCACCTTGCAATGCGGAGAAATTACTTTTTGTGCATTTACAATATTCATTGATTTTTGCCATTGAAAAATGTCCAGAAATGACTGAAGCTACTGACTGAATGAAAGGAGCTGGCATCTCACTCTCTTTGAATCTTCTTTACCATGCTAAGAGGAGCAGGAAAAAGCAAAAAAATTCAGAATTGCACCTTGCAATGCGGAGAAATTACTTTTTGTGCATTTACAATATTCATTGATTTTTGCCATTGAAAAATGTCCAGAAATGACTGAAGCTACTGACTGAATGAAAGGAGCTGGCATCTCACTCTCTTTGAATCTTCTTTACAATGCTAAGAGGAGCAGGAAAAAGCAAAAAAATTCAGAATTGCACCTTGCAATGCGGAGAAATTACTGTTTGTGCATTTACAAAATTCATTGATTTTTGCCATTGAAAAACGTCCAGAAATGATTGAAGCTACTGACTGAATGAAAGGAGCTGGCATCTCACTCTCTTTGAATCTTCTTTATCATGCTAGGAGTAGCAGGAAAAAGCAAAAAATTTCAGAATTGCACCTTGCAATGTGGAGATATTACTGTTTGTGCATTTACAATATTCATTGATTTTTGCCATTGAAAAACGTCCAGAAATGTTTGAAGCTACTGACTGAATGAAAGGAGCTGGCATCTCACTCTCTTTGAATCTTCTTGATCATGCTAGGATTAGCAGGAAAAAGCAAAAAATTTCAGAATTGCACCTTGCAATGTGGAGATATTACTGTTTGTGCATTTACAATATTCATTGATTTTTGCCATTGAAAAACATCATGTTATTCATATACCAGAAATGTTTGAAGCTACTGACTGAATGAAAGGAGCTGACATCTCACTCTCTTTGAATCTTCTTTATCATGCTAGGATTAGCAGGAAAAAGCAAAAAATTTCAGAATTGCACCTTGCAATGTGGAGATATTACTGTTTGTGCATTTACAATATTCATTGATTTTTGCCAATGAAAAACGTCCAGAAATGTTTGAAGCTACTGACTGAATGAAAGGAGCTGGCATCTCACTCTATTTGAATCTTCTTTATCATGCTAGGATTAGCAGGAAAAAGCAAAAAATTTCAGCATTGCACCTTGCAATGTGGAGATATTACTGTTTGTGCATTTACAATATTCATTGATTTTTGCCATTGAAAAACGTCCAGAAATGTTTATACCAGAAATGTTTGAAGCTACTGACTGAAAGAAAGGAGCTGGCATCTCACTCTCTTTGAATCTTCTTTATCATGCTAAGAGGAGCAGGAAAAAGCAAAAAATTTCAGAATTGCACCTTGCAATGCGGAGAAATTACTGTTTGTGCATTTACAATATTCATTGATTTTTGCCATTGAAAAACGTCCAGAAATGACTGAAGCTACTGACTGAATGAAAGGAGCTGGCATCTCACTCTCTTTGAATCTTCTTTATCATGCTAAGAGGAGCAGGAAAAACCAAAAAATTTCAGAATTGCATCTTGCAATGCGGAGAAATTACTGTTTGTGCATTTACAATATTCATTGATTTTTGCCATTGAAAAACGTCCAGAAATGATTGAAGCTACTGACTGAATGAAAGGAGCTGGCATCTCACTCTCTTTGAATCTTCTTTATCATGCTAAGAGGAGCAGGAAAAAGCAAAAAATTTCAGAATTGCACCTTGCAATGCGGAGAAATTACTGTTTGTGCATTTACAATATTCATTGATTTTTGCCATTGAAAAACATCATGTTATTCATATACCAGAAATGATTGAAGCTACTGACTGAATGAAAGGAGCTGGCATCTCACTCTCTTTGAATCTTCTTTATCATGCTAAGAGGAGCAGGAAAAAGCAAAAAATTTCAGAATTGCACCTTGCAATGCGGAGAAATTACTGTTTGTGCATTTACAATATTCATTGATTTTTGCCATTGAAAAACGTCCAGAAATGATTGAAGCTACTGACTGAATGAAAGGAGCTGGCATCTCACTCTCTTTGAATCTTCTTTATCATGCTAAGAGGAGCAGGAAAAAGCAAAAAATTTCAGAATTGCACCTTGCAATGCGGAGAAATTACTGTTTGTGCATTTACAATATTCATTGATTTTTGCCATTGAAAAACGTCCAGAAATGATTGAAGCTACTGACTGAATGAAAGGAGCTGGCATCTCACTCTCTTTGAATCTTCTTTATCATGCTAGGATTAGCAGGAAAAAGCAAAAAATTTCAGAATTGCACCTGGCAATGTGGAGATATTACTGTTTGTGCATTTACAATATTCATTGAATTTTGCCATTGAAAAACGTCCAGAAATGTTTGAAGCTACTGACTGAATGAAAGGAGCTGGCATCTCACTCTATTTGAATCTTCTTTATCATGCTAGGATTAGCAGGAAAAAGCAAAAAATTTCAGAATTGCACCTTGCAATGTGGAGATATTACTGTTTGTGCATTTACAATATTCATTGATTTTTGCCATTGAAAAACGTCCAGAAATGTTTATACCAGAAATGTTTGAAGCTACTGACTGAATGAAAGGAGCTGGCATCTCACTCTCTTTGAATCTTCTTTATCATGCTAAGAGGAGCAGGAAAAAGCAAAAAATTTCAGAATTGCACCTTGCAATGCGGAGAAATTACTGTTTGTGCATTTACAATATTCATTGATTTTTGCCATTGAAAAACGTCCAGAAATGACTGAAGCTACTGACTGAATGAAAGGAGCTGGCATCTCACTCTCTTTGAATCTTCTTTATCATGCTAAGAGGAGCAGGAAAAAGCAAAAAATTTCAGAATTGCACCTTGCAATGCGGAGAAATTACAGTTTGTGCATTTACAATATTCATTGATTTTTGCCATTGAAAAACGTCCAGAAATGATTGAAGCTACTGACTGAATGAAAGGAGCTGGCATCTCACTCTCTTTGAATCTTCTTTATCATGCTAAGAGGAGCAGGAAAAAGCAAAAAATTTCAGAATTGCACCTTGCAATGCGGAGAAATTACTGTTTGTGCATTTACAATATTCATTGATTTTTGCCATTGAAAAACATCATGTTATTCATATACCAGAAATGATTGAAGCTACTGACTGAATGAAAGGAGCTGGCATCTCACTCTCTTTGAATCTTCTTTATCATGCTAAGAGAAGCAGGAAAAAGCAAAAAATTTCAGAATTGCACCTTGCAATGCGGAGAAATTACTGTTTGTGCATTTACAATATTCATTGATTTTTGCCATTGAAAAACGTCCAGAAATGATTGAAGCTACTGACTGAATGAAAGGAGCTGGCATCTCACTCTCTTTGAATCTTCTTTATCATGCTAAGAGGAGCAGGAAAAAGCAAAAAATTTCAGAATTGCACCTTGCAATGCGGAGAAATTACTGTTTGTGCATTTACAATATTCATTGATTTTTGCCATTGAAAAACATCATGTTATTCATATACCAGAAATGATTGAAGCTACTGACTGAATGAAAGGAGCTGGCATCTCACTCTCTTTGAATCTTCTTTATCATGCTAAGAGGAGCAGGAAAAAGCAAAAAATTTCAGAATTGCACCTTGCAATGCGGAGAAATTACTGTTTGTGCATTTACAATATTCGTTGATTTTTGCCATTGAAAAACGTCCAGAAATGACTGAAGCTACTGACTGAATGAAAGGAGCTTGCATCTCACTCTCTTTGAATCTTCTTTATCATGCTAAGAGGAGCAGGAAAAAGCAAAAAATTTCAGAATTGCACCTTGCAATGCGGAGAAATTACAGTTTGTGCATTTACAATATTCATTGATTTTTGCCATTGAAAAACGTCCAGAAATGATTGAAGCTACTGACTGAATGAAAGGAGCTGGCATCTCACTCTCTTTGAATCTTCTTTATCATGCTAAGAGGAGCAGGAAAAAGCAAAAAATTTCAGAATTGCACCTTGCAATGCGGAGAAATTACTGTTTGTGCATTTACAATATTCATTGATTTTTGCCATTGAAAAACATCATGTTATTCATATACCAGAAATGATTGAAGCTACTGACTGAATGAAAGGAGCTGGCATCTCACTCTCTTTGAATCTTCTTTATCATGCTAAGAGGAGCAGGAAAAAGCAAAAAATTTCAGAATTGCACCTTGCAATGCGGAGAAATTACTGTTTGTGCATTTACAATATTCATTGATTTTTGCCATTGAAAAACGTCCAGAAATGATTGAAGCTACTGACTGAATGAAAGGAGCTGGCATCTCACTCTCTTTGAATCTTCTTTATCATGCTAAGAGGAGCAGGAAAAAGCAAAAAATTTCAGAATTGCATCTTGCAATGCGGAGAAATTACTGTTTGTGCATTTACAATATTCATTGATTTTTGCCATTGAAAAACGTCCAGAAATGATTGAAGCTACTGACTGAATGAAAGGAGCTGGCATCTCACTCTCTTTGAATCTTCTTTATCATGCTAAGAGGAGCAGGAAAAAGCAAAACATTTCAGAATTGCACCTTGCAATGCGGAGAAATTACTGTTTGTGCATTTACAATATTCATTGATTTTTGCCATTGAAAAACGTCCAGAAATGATTGAAGCTACTGACTGAATGAAAGGAGCTGGAATCTCACTCTCTTTGAATCTTCTTTATCATGCTAAGAGGAGCAGGAAAAAGCAAAAAATTTCAGAATTGCAACTTGCAATGCGGAGAAATTACTGTTTGTGCATTTACAATATTCATTGATTTTTGCCATTGAAAAACATCATGTTATTCATATACCAGAAATGATTGAAGCTACTGACTGAATGAAAGGAGCTGGCATCTCACTCTCTTTGAATCTTCTTTATCATGCTAAGAGGAGCAGGAAAAAGCAAAAAATTTCAGAATTGCACCTTGCAATGCGGAGAAATTACTGTTTGTGCATTTTCAATATTCATTGATTTTTGCCATTGAAAAACATCATGTTATTCATATACCAGAAATGATTGAAGCTACTGACTGAATGAAAGGAGCTGGCATCTCACTCTCTTTGAATCTTCTTTATCATGCTAAGAGGAGCAGGAAAAAGCAAAAAATTTCAGAATTGCACCTTGCAATGCGGAGAAATTACTGTTTGTGCAGTTACAATATTCATTGATTTTTGCCATTGAAAAACGTCCAGAAATGATTGAAGCTACTGACTGAATGAAAGGAGCTGGCATCTCACTCTCTTTGAATCTTCTTTATCATGCTAAGAGGAGCAGGAAAAAGCAAAAAATTTCAGAATTGCACCTTGCAATGCGGAGAAATTACTGTTTGTGCATTTACAATATTCATTGATTTTTGCCATTGAAAAACGTCCAGAAATGATTGAAGCTACTGACTGAATGAAAGGAGCTGGCATCTCACTCTCTTTGAATCTTCTTTATCATGCTAAGAGGAGCAGGAAAAAGCAAAAAATTTCAGAATTGCACCTTGCAATGCGGAGAAATTACTGTTTGTGCATTTACAATATTCATTGATTTTTGCCATTGAAAAACGTCCAGAAATGATTGAAGCTACTGACTGAATGAAAGGAGCTGGCATCTCACTCTCTTTGAATCTTCTTTATCATGCTAGGATTAGCAGGAAAAAGCAAAAAATTTCAGAATTGCACCTGGCAATGTGGAGATATTACTGTTTGTGCATTTACAATATTCATTGAATTTTGCCATTGAAAAACGTCCAGAAATGTTTGAAGCTACTGACTGAATGAAAGGAGCTGGCATCTCACTCTATTTGAATCTTCTTTATCATGCTAGGATTAGCAGGAAAAAGCAAAAAATTTCAGAATTGCACCTTGCAATGTGGAGATATTACTGTTTGTGCATTTACAATATTCATTGATTTTTGCCATTGAAAAACGTCCAGAAATGTTTATACCAGAAATGTTTGAAGCTACTGACTGAATGAAAGGAGCTGGCATCTCACTCTCTTTGAATCTTCTTTATCATGCTAAGAGGAGCAGGAAAAAGCAAAAAATTTCAGAATTGCACCTTGCAATGCGGAGAAATTACTGTTTGTGCATTTACAATATTCATTGATTTTTGCCATTGAAAAACGTCCAGAAATGACTGAAGCTACTGACTGAATGAAAGGAGCTGGCATCTCACTCTCTTTGAATCTTCTTTATCATGCTAAGAGGAGCAGGAAAAAGCAAAAAATTTCAGAATTGCACCTTGCAATGCGGAGAAATTACAGTTTGTGCATTTACAATATTCATTGATTTTTGCCATTGAAAAACGACCAGAAATGATTGAAGCTACTGACTGAATGAAAGGAGCTGGCATCTCACTCTCTTTGAATCTTCTTTATCATGCTAAGAGGAGCAGGAAAAAGCAAAAAATTTCAGAATTGCACCTTGCAATGCGGAGAAATTACTGTTTGTGCATTTACAATATTCATTGATTTTTGCCATTGAAAAACATCATGTTATTCATATACCAGAAATGATTGAAGCTACTGACTGAATGAAAGGAGCTGGCATCTCACTCTCTTTGAATCTTCTTTATCATGCTAAGAGAAGCAGGAAAAAGCAAAAAATTTCAGAATTGCACCTTGCAATGCGGAGAAATTACTGTTTGTGCATTTACAATATTCATTGATTTTTGCCATTGAAAAACGTCCAGAAATGATTGAAGCTACTGACTGAATGGAAGGAGCTGGCATCTCACTCTCTTTGAATCTTCTTTATCATGCTAAGAGGAGCAGGAAAAAGCAAAAAATTTCAGAATTGCACCTTGCAATGCGGAGAAATTACTGTTTGTGCATTTACAATATTCATTGATTTTTGCCATTGAAAAACATCATGTTATTCATATACCAGAAATGATTGAAGCTACTGACTAAATGAAAGGAGCTGGCATCTCACTCTCTTTGAATCTTCTTTATCATGCTAAGAGGAGCAGGAAAAAGCAAAAAATTTCAGAATTGCACCTTGCAATGCGGAGAAATTACTGTTTGTGCTTTTACAATATTCATTGATTTTTGCCATTGAAAAACGTCCAGAAATGACTGAAGCTACTGACTGAATGAAAGGAGCTTGCATCTCACTCTCTTTGAATCTTCTTTATCATGCTAAGAGGAGCAGGAAAAAGCAAAAAATTTCAGAATTGCACCTTGCAATGCGGAGAAATTACAGTTTGTGCATTTACAATATTCATTGATTTTTGCCATTGAAAAACGTCCAGAAATGATTGAAGCTACTGACTGAATGAAAGGAGCTGGCATCTCACTCTCTTTGAATCTTCTTTATCATGCTAAGAGGAGCAGGAAAAAGCAAAAAATTTCAGAATTGCACCTTGCAATGCGGAGAAATTACTGTTTGTGCATTTACAATATTCATTGATTTTTGCCATTGAAAAACGTCCAGAAATGATTGAAGCTACTGACTGAATGAAAGGAGCTGGCATCTCACTCTCTTTGAATCTTCTTTATCATGCTAAGAGGAGCAGGAAAAAGCAAAAAATTTCAGAATTGCATCTTGCAATGCGGAGAAATTACTGTTTGTGCATTTACAATATTCATTGATTTTTGCCATTGAAAAACGTCCAGAAATGATTGAAGCTACTGACTGAATGAAAGGAGCTGGCATCTCACTCTCTTTGAATCTTCTTTATCATGCTAAGAGGAGCAGGAAAAAGCAAAACATTTCAGAATTGCACCTTGCAATGCGGAGAAATTACTGTTTGTGCATTTACAATATTCATTGATTTTTGCCATTGAAAAACGTCCAGAAATGATTGAAGCTACTGACTGAATGAAAGGAGCTGGAATCTCACTCTCTTTGAATCTTCTTTATCATGCTAAGAGGAGCAGGAAAAAGCAAAAAATTTCAGAATTGCAACTTGCAATGCGGAGAAATTACTGTTTGTGCATTTACAATATTCATTGATTTTTGCCATTGAAAAACATCATGTTATTCATATACCAGAAATGATTGAAGCTACTGACTGAATGAAAGGAGCTGGCATCTCACTCTCTTTGAATCTTCTTTATCATGCTAAGAGGAGCAGGAAAAAGCAAAAAATTTCAGAATTGCACCTTGCAATGCGGAGAAATTACTGTTTGTGCATTTACAATATTCATTGATTTTTGCCATTGAAAAACATCATGTTATTCATATACCAGAAATGATTGAAGCTACTGACTGAATGAAAGGAGCTGGCATCTCACTCTCTTTGAATCTTCTTTATCATGCTAAGAGGAGCAGGAAAAAGCATAAAATTTCAGAATTGCACCTTGCAATGCGGAGAAATTACTGTTTGTGCATTTACAATATTCATTGATTTTTGCCATTGAAAAACGTCCAGAAATGATTGAAGCTACTGACTGAATGAAAGGAGCTGGCATCTCACTCTCTTTGAATCTTCTTTATCATGCTAAGAGGAGCAGGAAAAAGCAAAAAATTTCAGAATTGCACCTTGCAATGCGGAGAAATTACTGTTTGTGCATTTACAATATTCATTGATTTTTGCCATTGAAAAACGTCCAGAAATGATTGAAGCTACTGACTGAATGAAAGGAGCTGGCATCTCACTCTCTTTGAATCTTCTTTATCATGCTAAGAGGAGCAGGAAAAAGCAAAAAATTTCAGAATTGCACCTTGCAATGCGGAGAAATTACTGTTTGTGCATTTACAATATTCATTAATTTTTGCCATTGAAAAACATCATGTTATTCATATCCCAGAAATGTTTGAAGCTACTGACTGAATGAAAGAAGCTGGCATCTCACTCTCTTTGAATCTTCTTTATCATGCTAAGAGGAGCAGGAAAAAGCAAAAAATTTCAGAATTGCACCTTGCAATGCGGAGAAATTACTGTTTGTGCATTTACAATATTCATTGATTTTTGCCATTGAAAAACGTCCAGAAATGATTGAAGCTACTGACTGAATGAAAGGAGCTGGCATCTCACTCTCTTTGAATCTTCTTTATCATGCTAAGAGGAGCAGGAAAAAGCAAAAAATTTCAGAATTGCACCTTGCAATGCAGAGAAATTACTGTTTGTGCATTTACAATATTCATTGATTTTTGCCATTGAAAAACATCATGTTATTCATATACCAGAAATGTTTGAAGCTACTGACTGAATGAAAGGAGCTGGCATCTCACTCTCTTTGAATCTTCTTTATCATGCTAAGAGGAGCAGGAAAAAGCAAAAAATTTCAGAATTGCACCTTGCAATGCGGAGAAATTACTGTTTGTGCATTTACAATATTCATTGATTTTTGCCATTGAAAAACGTCCAGAAATGACTGAAGCTACTGACTGAATGAAAGGAGCTTGCATCTCACTCTCTTTGAATCTTCTTTATCATGCTAAGAGGAGCAGGAAAAAGCAAAAAATTTCAGAATTGCACCTTGCAATGCGGAGAAATTACAGTTTGTGCATTTACAATATTCATTGATTTTTGCCATTGAAAAACGTCCAGAAATGATTGAAGCTACTGACTGAATGAAAGGAGCTGGCATCTCACTCTCTTTGAATCTTCTTTATCATGCTAAGAGGAGCAGGAAAAAGCAAAAAATTTCAGAATTGCACCTTGCAATGCGGAGAAATTACTGTTTGTGCATTTACAATATTCATTGATTTTTGCCATTGAAAAACATCATGTTATTCATATACCAGAAATGATTGAAGCTACTGACTGAATGAAAGGAGCTGGCATCTCACTCTCTTTGAATCTTCTTTATCATGCTAAGAGGAGCAGGAAAAAGCAAAAAATTTCAGAATTGCACCTTGCAATGCGGAGAAATTACTGTTTGTGCATTTACAATATTCATTGATTTTTGCCATTGAAAAACGTCCAGAAATGATTGAAGCTACTGACTGAATGAAAGGAGCTGGCATCTCACTCTCTTTGAATCTTCTTTATCATGCTAAGAGGAGCAGGAAAAAGCAAAAAATTTCAGAATTGCATCTTGCAATGCGGAGAAATTACTGTTTGTGCATTTACAATATTCATTGATTTTTGCCATTGAAAAACGTCCAGAAATGATTGAAGCTACTGACTGAATGAAAGGAGCTGGCATCTCACTCTCTTTGAATCTTCTTTATCATGCTAAGAGGAGCAGGAAAAAGCAAAACATTTCAGAATTGCACCTTGCAATGCGGAGAAATTACTGTTTGTGCATTTACAATATTCATTGATTTTTGCCATTGAAAAACGTCCAGAAATGATTGAAGCTACTGACTGAATGAAAGGAGCTGGAATCTCACTCTCTTTGAATCTTCTTTATCATGCTAAGAGGAGCAGGAAAAAGCAAAAAATTTCAGAATTGCAACTTGCAATGCGGAGAAATTACTGTTTGTGCATTTACAATATTCATTGATTTTTGCCATTGAAAAACATCATGTTATTCATATACCAGAAATGATTGAAGCTACTGACTGAATGAAAGGAGCTGGCATCTCACTCTCTTTGAATCTTCTTTATCATGCTAAGAGGAGCAGGAAAAAGCAAAAAATTTCAGAATTGCACCTTGCAATGCGGAGAAATTACTGTTTGTGCATTTACAATATTCATTGATTTTTGCCATTGAAAAACATCATGTTATTCATATACCAGAAATGATTGAAGCTACTGACTGAATGAAAGGAGCTGGCATCTCACTCTCTTTGAATCTTCTTTATCATGCTAAGAGGAGCAGGAAAAAGCATAAAATTTCAGAATTGCACCTTGCAATGCGGAGAAATTACTGTTTGTGCATTTACAATATTCATTGATTTTTGCCTTTGAAAAACGTCCAGAAATGATTGAAGCTACTGACTGAATGAAAGGAGCTGGCATCTCACTCTCTTTGAATCTTCTTTATCATGCTAAGAGGAGCAGGAAAAAGCAAAAAATTTCAGAATTGCACCTTGCAATGCGGAGAAATTACTGTTTGTGCATTTACAATATTCATTGATTTTTGCCATTGAAAAACGTCCAGAAATGATTGAAGCTACTGACTGAATGAAAGGAGCTGGCATCTCACTCTCTTTGAATCTTCTTTATCATGCTAAGAGGAGCAGGAAAAAGCAAAAAATTTCAGAATTGCACCTTGCAATGCGGAGAAATTACTGTTTGTGCATTTACAATATTCATTAATTTTTGCCATTGAAAAACATCATGTTATTCATATCCCAGAAATGTTTGAAGCTACTGACTGAATGAAAGAAGCTGGCATCTCACTCTCTTTGAATCTTCTTTATCATGCTAAGAGGAGCAGGAAAAAGCAAAAAATTTCAGAATTGCACCTTGCAATGCGGAGAAATTACTGTTTGTGCATTTACAATATTCATTGATTTTTGCCATTGAAAAACGTCCAGAAATGATTGAAGCTACTGACTGAATGAAAGGAGCTGGCATCTCACTCTCTTTGAATCTTCTTTATCATGCTAAGAGGAGCAGGAAAAAGCAAAAAATTTCAGAATTGCACCTTGCAATGCAGAGAAATTACTGTTTGTGCATTTACAATATTCATTGATTTTTGCCATTGAAAAACATCATGTTATTCATATACCAGAAATGTTTGAAGCTATTGACTGAATGAAAGGAGCTGGCATCTCACTCTCTTTGAATCTTCTTTATCATGCTAAGAGGAGCAGGAAAAAGCAAAAAATTTCAGAATTGCACCTTGCAATGCGGAGAAATTACTGTTTGTGCATTTACAATATTCATTGATTTTTGCCATTGAAAAACGTCCAGAAATGATTGAAGCTACTGACTGAATGAAAGGAGCTGGCATCTCATTCTCTTTGAATCTTCTTTATCATGCTAAGAGGAGCAGGAAAATGCAAGAAATTTCAGAATTGCACCTTGCAATGCGGAGAAATTACTGTTTGTGCATTTACAATATTCATTGATTTTTGCCATTGAAAAACATCCAGAAATGATTGAAGCTACTGACTGAATGAAAGGAGCTGGCATCTCACTCTCTTTGAATCTTCTTTATCATGCTAAGAGGAGCAGGAAAAAGCAAAAAATTTCAGAATTGCACCTTGCAATGCGGAGAAATTACTGTTTGTGCATTTACAATATTCATTGATTTTTGCCATTGAAAAACATCATGTTATTCATATACCAGAAATGATTGAAGCTACTGACTGAATGAAAGGAGCTGGCATCTCACTCTCTTTGAATCTTCTTTATCATGCTGAGGAGCAGGAAAAAGCAAAAAAATTCAGAATTGCACCTTGCAATGCGGAGAAATTACTGTTTGTGCATTTACAATATTCATTGATTTTTGCATTGAAAAACGTCCAGAAATGACTGAAGCTACTGACTGAATGAAAGGAGCTGGCATCTCACTCTCTTTGAATCTTCTTTATCATGCTAAGAGGAGCAGGAAAAAGCAAAAAATTTCAGAATTGCATCTTGCAATGCGGAGAAATTACTGTTTGTGCATTTACAATATTCATTGATTTTTGCCATTGAAAAACGTCCAGAAATGATTGAAGCTACTGACTGAATGAAAGGAGCTGGCATCTCACTCTCTTTGAATCTTCTTTATCATGCTAAGAGGAGCAGGAAAAAGCAAAAAATTTCAGAATTGCACCTTGCAATGCGGAGAAATTACTGTTTGTGCATTTACAATATTCATTGATTTTTGCCATTGAAAAACATCATGTTATTCATATACCAGAAATGATTGAAGCTACTGACTGAATGAAAGGAGCTGGCATCTCACTCTCTTTGAATCTTCTTTATCATGCTAAGAGGAGCAGGAAAAAGCAAAAAATTTCAGAATTGCACCTTGCAATGCGGAGAAATTACTGTTTGTGCATTTACAATATTCATTGATTTTTGCCATTGAAAAACGTCCAGAAATGATTGAAGCTACTGACTGAATGAAAGGAGCTGGCATCTCACTCTCTTTGAATCTTCTTTATCATGCTAAGAGGAGCAGGAAAAAGCAAAAAATTTCAGAATTGCACCTTGCAATGCGGAGAAATTACTGTTTGTGCATTTACAATATTCATTGATTTTTGCCATTGAAAAACGTCCAGAAATGATTGAAGCTACTGACTGAATGAAAGGAGCTGGCATCTCACTCTCTTTGAATCTTCTTTATCATGCTAGGATTAGCAGGAAAAAGCAAAAAATTTCAGAATTGCACCTGGCAATGTGGAGATATTACTGTTTGTGCATTTACAATATTCATTGAATTTTGCCATTGAAAAACGTCCAGAAATGTTTGAAGCTACTGACTGAATGAAAGGAGCTGGCATCTCACTCTATTTGAATCTTCTTTATCATGCTAGGATTAGCAGGAAAAAGCAAAAAATTTCAGAATTGCACCTTGCAATGTGGAGATATTACTGTTTGTGCATTTACAATATTCATTGATTTTTGCCATTGAAAAACGTCCAGAAATGTTTATACCAGAAATGTTTGAAGCTACTGACTGAATGAAAGGAGCTGGCATCTCACTCTCTTTGAATCTTCTTTATCATGCTAAGAGGAGCAGGAAAAAGCAAAAAATTTCAGAATTGCACCTTGCAATGCGGAGAAATTACTGTTTGTGCATTTACAATATTCATTGATTTTTGCCATTGAAAAACGTCCAGAAATGACTGAAGCTACTGACTGAATGAAAGGAGCTGGCATCTCACTCTCTTTGAATCTTCTTTATCATGCTAAGAGGAGCAGGAAAAAGCAAAAAATTTCAGAATTGCACCTTGCAATGCGGAGAAATTACTGTTTGTGCATTTACAATATTCATTGATTTTTGCCATTGAAAAACGTCCAGAAATGATTGAAGCTACTGACTGAATGAAAGGAGCTGGCATCTCACTCTCTTTGAATCTTCTTTATCATGCTAAGAGGAGCAGGAAAAAGCAAAAAATTTCAGAATTGCACCTTGCAATGCGGAGAAATTACTGTTTGTGCATTTACAATATTCATTGATTTTTGCCATTGAAAAACATCATGTTATTCATATACCAGAAATGATTGAAGCTACTGACTGAATGAAAGGAGCTGGCATCTCACTCTCTTTGAATCTTCTTTATCATGCTAAGAGGAGCAGGAAAAAGCAAAAAATTTCAGAATTGCACCTTGCAATGCGGAGAAATTACTGTTTGTGCATTTACAATATTCATTGATTTTTGCCATTGAAAAACGTCCAGAAATGATTGAAGCTACTGACTGAATGAAAGGAGCTGGCATCTCACTCTCTTTGAATCTTTTTTATCATGCTAAGAGGAGTAGGAAAAAGCAAAAAATTTCAGAATTGCATCTTGCAATGCGGAGAAATTACTGTTTGTGCATTTACAATATTCATTGATTTTTGCCATTGAAAAACGTCCAGAAATGATTGAAGCTACTGACTGAATGAAAGGAGCTGGCATCTCACTCTCTTTGAATCTTCTTTATCATGCTAAGAGGAGCAGGAAAAAGCAAAAAATTTCAGAATTGCACCTTGCAATGCGGAGAAATTACTGTTTGTGCATTTACAATATTCATTGATTTTTGCCATTGAAAAACGTCCAGAAATGATTGAAGCTACAGACTGAATGAAAGGAGCTGGAATCTCACTCTCTTTGAATCTTCTTTATCATGCTAAGAGGAGCAGGAAAAAGCAAAAAATTTCAGAATTGCAACTTGCAATGCGGAGAAATTACTGTTTGTGCATTTACAATATTCATTGATTTTTGCCATTGAAAAACATCATGTTATTCATATACCAGAAATGATTGAAGCTACTGACTGAATGAAAGGAGCTGGCATCTCACTCTCTTTGAATCTTCTTTATCATGCTAAGAGGAGCAGGAAAAAGCAAAAAATTTCAGAATTGCACCTTGCAATGCGGAGAAATTACTGTTTGTGCATTTACAATATTCATTGATTTTTGCCATTGAAAAACGTCCAGAAATGATTGAAGCTACTGACTGAATGAAAGGAGCTGGCATCTCACTCTCTTTGAATCTTCTTTATCATGCTAAGAGGAGCAGGAAAAAACAAAAAATTTCAGAATTGCACCTTGCAATGCGGAGAAATTACTGTTTGTGCATTTACAATATTCATTGATTTTTGCCATTGAAAAACGTCCAGAAATGATTGAAGCTACTGACTGAATGAAAGGAGCTGGCATCTCACTCTCTTTGAATCTTCTTTATCATGCTAAGAGGAGCAGGAAAAAGCAAAAAATTTCAGAATTGCACCTTGCAATGCGGAGAAATTACTGTTTGTGCATTTACAATATTCATTAATTTTTGCCATTGAAAAACATCATGTTATTCATATCCCAGAAATGTTTGAAGCTACTGACTGAATGAAAGAAGCTGGCATCTCACTCTCTTTGAATCTTCTTTATCATGCTAAGAGGAGCAGGAAAAAGCAAAAAATTTCAGAATTGCACCTTGCAATGCGGAGAAATTACTGTTTGTGCATTTACAATATTCATTGATTTTTGCCATTGAAAAACGTCCAGAAATGATTGAAGCTACTGACTGAATGAAAGGAGCTGGCATCTCACTCTCTTTGAATCTTCTTTATCATGCTAAGAGGAGCAGGAAAAAGCAAAAAATTTCAGAATTGCACCTTGCAATGCGGAGAAATTACTGTTTGTGCATTTACAATATTCATTGATTTTTGCCATTGAAAAACATCATGTTATTCATATACCAGAAATGTTTGAAGCTACTGACTGAATGAAAGGAGCTGGCATCTCACTCTCTTTGAATCTTCTTTATCATGCTAAGAGGAGCAGGAAAAAGCAAAAAATTTCAGAATTGCACCTTGCAATGCGGAGAAATTACTGTTTGTGCATTTACAATATTCATTGATTTTTGCCATTGAAAAACGTCCAGAAATGATTGAAGCTACTGACTGAATGAAAGGAGCTGGCATCTCACTCTCTTTGAATCTTCTTTATCATGCTAAGAGGAGCAGGAAAATGCAAGAA
Source organism: Phyllobates terribilis (assembly GCF_046119375.1). Taxonomy (NCBI): domain Eukaryota; kingdom Metazoa; phylum Chordata; class Amphibia; order Anura; family Dendrobatidae; genus Phyllobates; species Phyllobates terribilis. The sequence goes on along the minus strand of NW_027363964.1, from coordinate 204,241 downwards.
ATTTCAGAATTGCACCTTGCAATGCGGAGAAATTACTGTTTGTGCATTTACAATATTCATTGATTTTTGCCATTGAAAAACATCCAGAAATGATTGAAGCTACTGACTGAATGAAAGGAGCTGGCATCTCACTCTCTTTGAATCTTCTTTATCATGCTAAGAGGAGCAGGAAAAAGCCAAAAATTTCAGAATTGCACCTTGCAATGCGGAGAAATTACTGTTTGTGCATTTACAATATTCATTGATTTTTGCCATTGAAAAACATCATGTTATTCATATACCAGAAATGATTGAAGCTACTGACTGAATGAAAGGAGCTGGCATCTCACTCTCTTTGAATCTTCTTTATCATGCAAAGAGGAGCAGGAAAAAGCAAAAAATTTCAGAATTGCACCTTGCAATGCGGAGAAATTACTGTTTGTGCATTTACAATATTCATTGATTTTTGCCATTGAAAAACGTCCAGAAATGATTGAAGCTACTGACTGAATGAAAGGAGCTGGCATCTCACTCTCTTTGAATCTTCTTTATCATGCTAAGAGGAGCAGGAAAAAGCAAAAAATTTCAGAATTGCACCTTGCAATGCGGAGAAATTACTGTTTGTGCATTTACAATATTCACTGATTTTTGCCATTGAAAAACGTCCAGAAATGATTGAAGAAACTGACTGAATGAAAGGAGCTGGCATCTCACTCTCTTTGAATCTTCTTTATCATGCTAAGAGGAGCAGGAAAAAGCAAAAAATTTCAGAATTGCACCTTGCAATGCGGAGAAATTACTGTTTGTGCATTTACAATATTCATTGATTTTTGCCATTGAAAAACGTCCAGAAATAATTGAAGCTACTGACTGAATGAAAGGAGCTGGCATCTCACTCTCTTTGAATCTTCTTTATCATGCTAAGAGGAGCAGGAAAAAGCAAAAAATTTCAGAATTGCAACTTGCAATGCGGAGAAATTACTGTTTGTGCATTTACAATATTCATTGATTTTTGCCATTGAAAAACATCATGTTATTCATATACCAGAAATGATTGAAGCTACTGACTGAATGAAAGGAGCTGGCATCTCACTCTCTTTGAATCTTCTTTATCATGCTAAGAGGAGCAGGAAAAAGCAAAAAATTTCAGAATTGCACCTTGCAATGCGGAGAAATTACTGTTTGTGCATTTACAATATTCATTGATTTTTGCCATTGAAAAACGTCCAGAAATGATTGAAGCTACTGACTGAATGAAAGGAGCTGGCATCTCACTCTCTTTGAATCTTCTTTATCATGCTAAGAGGAGCAGGAAAAAGCAAAAAATTTCAGAATTGCACCTTGCAATGCGGAGAAATTACTGTTTGTGCTTTTACAATATTCATTGATTTTTGCCATTGAAAAACATCATGTTATTCATATACCAGAAATGTTTGAAGCTACTGACTGAATGAAAGGAGCTGGCATCTCACTCTCTTTGAATCTTCTTTATCATGCTAAGAGGAGCAGGAAAAAGCAAAAAATTTCAGAATTGCACCTTGCAATGCGGAGAAATTACTGTTTGTGCATTTACAATATTCATTGATTTTTGCCATTGAAAAATGTCCAGAAATGATTGAAGCTGCTGACTGAATGAAAGGAGCTGGCATCTCACTCTCTTTGAATCTTCTTTATCATGCTAAGAGGAGCAGGAAAAAGCAAAAAATTTCAGAATTGCACCTTGCAATGCGGAGAAATTACTGTTTGTGCATTTACAATATTCATTGATTTTTGCCATTGAAAAACATCATGTTATTCATATACCAGAAATGATTGAAGCTACTGACTGAATGAAAGGAGCTGGCATCTCACTCTCTTTGAATCTTCTTTATCATGCTAAGAGGAGCAGGAAAAAGCAAAAAATTTCAGAATTGCACCTTGCAATGCGGAGAAATTACTGTTTGTGCATTTACAATATTCATTGATTTTTGCCATTGAAAAACGTCCAGAAATGATTGAAGCTACTGACTGAATGAAAGGAGCTGGCATCTCACTCTCTTTTAATCTTCTTTATCATGCTAAGAGGAGCAGGAAAAAGCAAAAAATTTCAGAATTGCATCTTGCAATGCGGAGAAATTACTGTTTGTGCATTTACAATATTCATTGATTTTTGCCATTGAAAAACGTCCAGAAATGATTGAAGCTACTGACTGAATGAAAGGAGCTGGCATCTCACTCTCTTTGAATCTTCTTTATCATGCTAAGAGGAGCAGGAAAAAGCAAAAAATTTCAGAATTGCACCTTGCAATGCGGAGAAATTACTGTTTGTGCATTTACAATATTCATTGATTTTTGCCATTGAAAAACATCATGTTATTCATATACCAGAAATGTTTGAAGCTACTGACTGAATGAAAGGAGCTGGCATCTCACTCTCTTTGAATCTTCTTTATCATGCTAAGAGGAGCAGGAAAAAGCAAAAAATTTCAGAATTGCACCTTGCAATGCGGAGAAATTACTGTTTGTGCATTTACAATATTCATTGATTTTTGCCATTGAAAAACGTCCAGAAATGATTGAAGCTACTGACTGAATGAAAGGAGCTGGCATCTCACTCTCTTTGAATCTTCTTTATCATGCTAAGAGGAGCAGGAAAAAGCAAAAAATTTCAGAATTGCACCTTGCAATGTGGAGAAATTACTGTTTGTGCATTTACAATATTCATTGATTTTTGCCATTGAAAAACATCATGTTATTCATATACCAGAAATGATTGAAGCTACTGACTGAATGAAAGGAGCTGGCATCTCACTCTCTTTGAATCTTCTTTATCATGCTAAGAGGAGCAGGAAAAAGCAAAAAATTTCAGAATTGCACCTTGCAATGCGGAGAAATTACTGTTTGTGCTTTTACAATATTCATTGATTTTTGCCATTGAAAAACATCATGTTATTCATATACCAGAAATGTTTGAAGCTACTGAATGAATGAAAGGAGCTGGCATCTCACTCTCTTTGAATCTTCTTTATCATGCTAAGAGGAGCAGGAAAAAGCAAAAAATTTCAGAATTGCACCTTGCAATGCGGAGAAATTACTGTTTGTGCATTTACAATATTCATTGATTTTTGCCATTGAAAAACGTCCAGAAATGATTGAAGCTACTGACTGAATGAAAGGAGCTGGCATCTCACTCTCTTTGAATCTTCTTTATCATGCTAAGAGGAGCAGGAAAAAGCAAAAAATTTCAGAATTGCACCTTGCAATGCGGAGAAATTACTGTTTGTGCATTTACAATATTCATTGATTTTTGCCATTGAAAAACGTCCAGAAATGATTGAAGCTACTGACTGAATGAAAGGAGCTGGCATCTCAGTCTCTTTGAATCTTCTTTATCATGCTAAGAGGAGCAGGAAAAAGCAAAAAATTTCAGAATTGCAACTTGCAATGCGGAGAAATTACTGTTTGTGCATTTACAATATTCATTGATTTTTGCCATTGAAAAACATCATGTTATTCATATACCAGAAATGATTGAAGCTACTGACTGAATGAAAGGAGCTGGCATCTCACTCTCTTTGAATCTTCTTTATCATGCTAAGAGGAGCAGGAAAAAGCAAAAAATTTCAGAATTGCACCTTGCAATGCGGAGAAATTACTGTTTGTGCATTTACAATATTCATTGATTTTTGCCATTGAAAAACATCATGTTATTCATATACCAGAAATGTTTGAAGCTACTGACTGAATGAAAGGAGCTGGCATCGCACTCTCTTTGAATCTTCTTTATCATGCTAAGAGGAGCAGGAAAAAGCAAAAAATTTCAGAATTGCACCTTGCAATGCGGAGAAATTACTGTTTGTGCATTTACAATATTCATTGATTTTTGCCATTGAAAAACGTCCAGAAATGATTGAAGCTACTGACTGAATGAAAGGAGCTGGCATCTCACTCTCTTTGAATCTTCTTTATCATGCTAAGAGGAGCAGGAAAATGCAAGAAATTTCAGAATTGCACCTTGCAATGCGGAGAAATTACTGTTTGTGCATTTACAATATTCATTGATTTTTGCCATTGAAAAACATCCAGAAATGATTGAAGCTACTGACTGAATGAAAGGAGCTGGCATCTCACTCTCTTTGAATCTTCTTTATCATGCTAAGAGGAGCAGGAAAAAGCCAAAAATTTCAGAATTGCACCTTGCAATGCGGAGAAATTACTGTTTGTGCATTTACAATATTCATTGATTTTTGCCATTGAAAAACATCATGTTATTCATATACTAGAAATGATTGAAGCTACTGACTGAATGAAAGGAGCTGGCATCTCACTCTCTTTGAATCTTCTTTATCATGCAAAGAGGAGCAGGAAAAAGCAAAAAATTTCAGAATTGCACCTTGCAATGCGGAGAAATTACTGTTTGTGCATTTACAATATTCATTGATTTTTGCCATTGAAAAACGTCCAGAAATGATTGAAGCTACTGACTGAATGAAAGGAGCTGGCATCTCACTCTCTTTGAATCTTCTTTATCATGCTAAGTGGAGCAGGAAAAAGCAAAAAATTTCAGAATTGCACCTTGCAATGCGGAGAAATTACTGTTTGTGCATTTACAATATTCACTGATTTTTGCCATTGAAAAACGTCCAGAAATGATTGAAGCAACTGACTGAAAGAAAGGAGCTGGCATCTCACTCTCTTTGAATCTTCTTTATCATGCTAAGAGGAGCAGGAAAAAGCAAAAAATTTCAGAATTGCACCTTGCAATGCGGAGAAATTACTGTTTGTGCATTTACAATATTCATTGATTTTTGCCATTGAAAAACGTCCAGAAATAATTGAAGCTACTGACTGAATGAAAGGAGCTGGCATCTCACTCTCTTTGAATCTTCTTTATCATGCTAAGAGGAGCAGGAAAAAGCAAAAAATTTCAGAATTGCAACTTGCAATGCGGAGAAATTACTGTTTGTGCATTTACAATATTCATTGATTTTTGCCATTGAAAAACATCATGTTATTCATATACCAGAAATGATTGAAGCTACTGACTGAATGAAAGGAGCTGGAATCTCACTCTCTTTGAATCTTCTTTATCATGCTAAGAGGAGCAGGAAAAAGCAAAAAATTTCAGAATGGCACCTTGCAATGCGGAGAAATTACTGTTTGTGCATTTACAATATTCATTGATTTTTGCCATTGAAAAACGTCCAGAAATGATTGAAGCTACTGACTGAATGAAAGGAGCTGGCATCTCACTCTCTTTGAATCTTCTTTATCATGCTAAGAGGAGCAGGAAAAAGCAAAAAATTTCAGAATTGCACCTTGCAATGCGGAGAAATTACTGTTTGTGCTTTTACAATATTCATTGATTTTTGCCATTGAAACACATCATGTTATTCATATACCAGAAATGTTTGAAGCTACTGACTGAATGAAAGGAGCTGGCATCTCACTCTCTTTGAATCTTCTTTATCATGCTAAGAGGAGCAGGAAAAAGCAAAACATTTCAGAATTGCACCTTGCAATGCGGAGAAATTACTGTTTGTGCATTTACAATATTCATTGATTTTTGCCATTGAAAAATGTCCAGAAATGATTGAAGCTGCTGACTGAATGAAAGGAGCTGGCATCTCACTCTCTTTGAATCTTCTTTATCATGCTAAGAGGAGCAGGAAAAAGCAAAAAATTTCAGAATTGCACCTTGCAATGCGGAGAAATTACTGTTTGTGCATTTACAATATTCATTGATTTTTGCCATTGAAAAACATCATGTTATTCATATACCAGAAATGTTTGAAGCTACTGACTGAATGAAAGGAGCTGGCATCTCACTCTCTTTGAATCTTCTTTATCATGCTAAGAGGAGCAGGAAAAAGCAAAAAATTTCAGAATTGCACCTTGCAATGCGGAGAAATTACTGTTTGTGCATTTACAATATTCATTGATTTTTGCCATTGAAAAACGTCCAGAAATGATTGAAGCTACTGACTGAATGAAAGGAGCTGGCATCTCACTCTCTTTGAATCTTCTTTATCATGCTAAGAGGAGCAGGAAAAAGCAAAAAATTTCAGAATTGCACCTTGCAATGCGGAGAAATTACTGTTTGTGCATTTACAATATTCATTGATTTTTGCCATTGAAAAACGTCCAGAAATGATTGAAGCTACTGACTGAATGAAAGGAGCTGGCATCTCACTCTCTTTGAATCTTCTTTATCATGCTAAGAGGAGCAGGAAAATGCAAGAAATTTCAGAATTGCACCTTGCAATGCGGAGAAATTACTGTTTGTGCATTTACAATATTCATTGATTTTTGCCATTGAAAAACATCCAGAAATGATTGAAGCTACTGACTGAATGAAAGGAGCTGGCATCTCACTCTCTTTGAATCTTCTTTATCATGCTAAGAGGAGCAGGAAAAAGCCAAAAATTTCAGAATTGCACCTTGCAATGCGGAGAAATTACTGTTTGTGCATTTACAATATTCATTGATTTTTGCCATTGAAAAACATCATGTTATTCATATACCAGAAATGATTGAAGCTACTGACTGAATGAAAGGAGCTGGCATCTCACTCTCTTTGAATCTTCTTTATCATGCAAAGAGGAGCAGGAAAAAGCAAAAAATTTCAGAATTGCACCTTGCAATGCGGAGAAATTACTGTTTGTGCATTTACAATATTCATTGATTTTTGCCATTGAAAAACGTCCAGAAATGATTGAAGCTACTGACTGAATGAAAGGAGCTGGCATCTCACTCTCTTTGAATCTTCTTTATCATGCTAAGAGGAGCAGGAAAAAGCAAAAAATTTCAGAATTGCACCTTGCAATGCGGAGAAATTACTGTTTGTGCATTTACAATATTCACTGATTTTTGCCATTGAAAAACGTCCAGAAATGATTGAAGCAACTGACTGAAAGAAAGGAGCTGGCATCTCACTCTCTTTGAATCTTCTTTATCATGCTAAGAGGAGCAGGAAAAAGCAAAAAAATTCAGAATTGCACCTTGCAATGCGGAGAAATTACTGTTTGTGCATTTACAATATTCATTGATTTTTGCCATTGAAAAACGTCCAGAAATAATTGAAGCTACTGACTGAATGAAAGGAGCTGGCATCTCACTCTCTTTGAATCTTCTTTATCATGCTAAGAGGAGCAGGAAAAAGCAAAAAATTTCAGAATTGCAACTTGCAATGCGGAGAAATTACTGTTTGTGCATTTACAATATTCATTGATTTTTGCCATTGAAAAACATCATGTTATTCATATACCAGAAATGATTGAAGCTACTGACTGAATGAAAGGAGCTGGAATCTCACTCTCTTTGAATCTTCTTTATCATGCTAAGAGGAGCAGGAAAAAGCAAAAAATTTCAGAATGGCACCTTGCAATGCGGAGAAATTACTGTTTGTGCATTTACAATATTCATTGATTTTTGCCATTGAAAAACGTCCAGAAATGATTGAAGCTACTGACTGAATGAAAGGAGCTGGCATCTCACTCTCTTTGAATCTTCTTTATCATGCTAAGAGGAGCAGGAAAAAGCAAAAAATTTCAGAATTGCACCTTGCAATGCGGAGAAATTACTGTTTGTGCTTTTACAATATTCATTGATTTTTGCCATTGAAACACATCATATTATTCATATACCAGAAATGTTTGAAGCTACTGACTGAATGAAAGGAGCTGGCATCTCACTCTCTTTGAATCTTCTTTATCATGCTAAGAGGAGCAGGAAAAAGCAAAACATTTCAGAATTGCACCTTGCAATGCGGAGAAATTACTGTTGTGCATTTACAATATTCATTGATTTTTGCCATTGAAAAATGTCCAGAAATGATTGAAGCTGCTGACTGAATGAAAGGAGCTGGCATCTCACTCTCTTTGAATCTTCTTTATCATGCTAAGAGGAGCAGGAAAAAGCAAAAAATTTCAGAATTGCACCTTGCAATGCGGAGAAAATACTGTTTGTGCATTTACAATATTCATTGATTTTTGCCATTGAAAAACATCATGTTATTCATATACCAGAAATGATTGAAGCTACTGACTGAATGAAAGGAGCTGGCATCTCACTCTCTTTGAATCTTCTTTATCATGCTAAGAGGAGCAGGAAAAAGCAAAAAATTTCAGAATTGCACCTTGCAATGCGGAGAAATTACTGTTTGTGCATTTACAATATTCATTGATTTTTGCCATTGAAAAACGTCCAGAAATGATTGAAGCTACTGACTGAATGAAAGGAGCTGGCATCTCACTCTCTTTGAATCTTCTTTATCATGCTAAGAGGAGCAGGAAAAAGCAAAAAATTTCAGAATTGCACCTTGCAATGCGGAGAAATTACTGTTTGTGCATTTACAATATTCATTGATTTTTGCCATTGAAAAACGTCCAGAAATGATTGAAGCTACTGACTGAATGAAAGGAGCTGGCATCTCACTCTCTTTGAATCTTCTTTATCATGCTAAGAGGAGCAGGAAAAAGCAAAAAATTTCAGAATTGCACCTTGCAATGCGGAGAAATTACTGTTTGTGCATTTACAATATTCATTGATTTTTGCCATTGAAAAACATCATGTTATTCATATACCAGAAATGTTTGAAGCTACTGACTGAATGAAAGGAGCTGGCATCTCACTCTCTTTGAATCTTCTTTATCATGCTAAGAGGAGCAGGAAAAAGCAAAAAATTTCAGAATTGCACCTTGCAATGCGGAGAAATTACTGTTTGTGCATTTACAATATTCATTGATTTTTGCCATTGAAAAACGTCCAGAAATGATTGAAGCTACTGACTGAATGAAAGGAGCTGGCATCTCACTCTCTTTGAATCTTCTTTATCATGCTAAGAGGAGCAGGAAAAAGCAAAAAATTTCAGAATTGCACCTTGCAATGCGGAGAAATTACTGTTTGTGCATTTACAATATTCATTGATTTTTGCCATTGAAAAACGTCCAGAAATGATTGAAGCTACTGACTGAATGAAAGGAGCTGGCATCTCACTCTCTTTGAATCTTCTTTATCATGCTAAGAGGAGCAGGAAAAAGCAAAAAATTTCAGAATTGCACCTTGCAATGCGGAGAAATTACTGTTTGTGCATTTACAATATTCATTGATTTTTGCCATTGAAAAACATCATGTTATTCATATACCAGAAATGTTTGAAGCTACTGACTGAATGAAAGGAGCTGGCATCTCACTCTCTTTGAATCTTCTTTATCATGCTAAGAGGAGCAGGAAAAAGCAAAAAATTTCAGAATTGCACCTTGCAATGCGGAGAAATTACTGTTTGTGCATTTACAATATTCATTGATTTTTGCCATTGAAAAATGTCCAGAAATGATTGAAGCTACTGACTGAATGAAAGGAGCTGGCATCTCACTCTCTTTGAATCTTCTTTATCATGCTAAGAGGAGCAGGAAAAAGCAAAAAATTTCAGAATTGCACCTTGCAATGCGGAGAAATTACAGTTTGTGCATTTACAATATTCATTGATTTTTGCCATTGAAAAACATCCAGAAATGATTGAAGCTACTGACTGAATGAAAGGAGCTGGCATCTCACTCTCTTTGAATATTCTTTATCATGCTAAGAGGAGCAGGAAAAAGCAAAAAATTTCAGAATTGCACCTTGCAATGCGGAGAAATTACTGTTTGTGCATTTACAATATTCATTGATTTTTGCCATTGAAAAACATCATGTTATTCATATACCAGAAATGTTTGAAGCTACTGACTGAATGAAAGGAGCTGGCATCTCACTCTCTTTGAATCTTCTTTATCATGCTAAGAGGAGCAGGAAAAAGCAAAAAATTTCAGAATTGCACCTTGCAATGCGGAGAAATTACTGTTTGTGCATTTACAATATTCATTGATTTTTGCCATTGAAAAACATCATGTTATTCATATACCAGAAATGTTTGAAGCTACTGACTGAATGAAAGGAGCTGGCATCTCACTCTCTTTGAATCTTCTTTATCATGCTAAGAGGAGCAGGAAAAAGCAAAAAATTTCAGAATTGCACCTTGCAATGTGGAGAAATTACTGTTTGTGCATTTACAATATTCATTGATTTTTACCATTGAAAAACGTCCAGAAATGATTGAAGCTACTGACTGAATGAAAGTAGCTGGCATCTCACTCTCTTTGAATCTTCTTTATCATGCTAAGAGGAGCAGGAAAAAGCAAAAAATTTCAGAATTGCACCTTGCAATGCAGAGAAATTACTGTTTGTGCATTTACAATATTCATTGATTTTTGCCATTGAAAAACATCATGTTATTCATATACCAGAAATGTTTGAAGCTACTGACTGAATGAAAGGAGCTGGCATCTCACTCTCTTTGAATCTTCTTTATCATGCTAAGAGGAGCAGGAAAAAGCAAAAAATTTCAGAATTGCACCTTGCAATGTGGAGAAATTACTGTTTGTGCATTTACAATATTCATTGATTTTTACCATTGAAAAACGTCCAGAAATGATTGAAGCTACTGACTGAATGAAAGTAGCTGGCATCTCACTCTCTTTGAATCTTCTTTATCATGCTAAGAGGAGCAGGAAAAAGCAAAAAATTTCAGACTTGCACCTTGCAATGCGGAGAAATTACTGTTTGTGCATTTACAATATTCATTGATTTTTGCCATTGAAAAACATCATGTTATTCATATACCAGAAATGTTTGAAGCTACTGACTGAATGAAAGGAGCTGGCATCTCACTCTCTTTGAATCTTCTTTATCATGCTAAGAGGAGCAGGAAAAAGCAAAAAATTTCAGAATTGCACCTTGCAATGCGGAGAAATTACTGTTTGCGCATTTACAATATTCATTGATTTTTGCCATTGAAAAACGTCCAGAAATGATTGAAGCTACTGACTGAATGAAAGGAGCTGGCATCTCACTCTCTTTGAATCTTGTTTATCATGCTAAGAGGAGCAGGAAAAAGCAAAAAATTTCAGAATTGCACCTTGCAATGCGGAGAAATTACTGTTTGTGCATTTACAATATTCATTGATTTTTGCCATTGAAAAACGTCCAGAAATGATTGAAGCTACTGACTGAATGAAAGGAGCTGGCATCTCACTCTCTTTGAATCTTCTTTATCATGCTAAGAGGAGCAGGAAAAAGCAAAAAATTTCAGAATTGCACCTTGCAATGCGGAGAAATTACTGTTTGTGCATTTACAATATTCATTGATTTCTGCCATTGAAAAACATCATGTTATTCATATACCAGAAATGATTGAAGCTACTGACTGAATGAAAGGAGCTGGCATCTCACTCTCTTTGAATCTTCTTTATCATGCTAAGAGGAGCAGGAAAAAGCAAAAAATTTCAGAATTGCACCTTGCAATGCGGAGAAATTACTGTTTGTGCATTTACAATATTCATTGATTTTTGCCATTGAAAAACGTCCAGAAATGATTGAAGCTACTGACTGAATGAAAGGAACTGGCATCTCACTCTCTTTGAATCTTCTTTATCATGCTAAGAGGAGCAGGAAAAAGCAAAAAATTTCAGAATTGCACCTTGCAATGCGGAGAAATTACTGTTTGTGCATTTACAAAATTCATTGATTTTTGCCATTGAAAAACATCATGTTATTCATATACCAGAAATGTTTGAAGCTACTGACTGAATGAAAGGAGCTGACATCTCACTCTCTTTGAATCTTCTTTATCATGCTAAGAGGAGCAGGAAAAAGCAAAAAATTTCAGAATTGCACCTTGCAATGCGGAGAAATTACTGTTTGTGCATTTACAATATTCATTGATTTTTGCCATTGAAAAACGTCCAGAAATGATTGAAGCTACTGACTGAATGAAAGGAGCTGGCATCTCACTCTCTTTGAATCTTCTTTATCATGCTAAGAGGAGCAGGAAAAAGCAAAAAATTTCAGAATTGCACCTTGCAATGCGGAGAAATTACTGTTTGTGCATTTACAATATTCATTGATTTTTGCCATTGAAAAACGTCCAGAAATGATTGAAGCTACTGACTGAATGAAAGGAGCTGGCATCTCACTCTCTTTGAATCTTCTTTATCATGCTAAGAGGAGCAGGAAAAAGCAAAAAATTTCAGAATTGCACCTTGCAATGTGGAGAAATTACTGTTTGTGCATTTACAATATTCATTGATTTTTGCCATTGAAAAACATCATGTTATTCATATACCAGAAATGATTGAAGCTACTGACTGAATGAAAGGAGCTGGCATCTCACTCTCTTTGAATCTTCTTTATCATGCTAAGAGGAGCAGGAAAAAGCAAAAAATTTCAGAATTGCACCTTGCAATGCGGAGAAATTACTGTTTGTGCATTTACAATATTCATTGATTTTTGCCATTGAAAAACGTCCAGAAATGATTGAAGCTACTGACTGAATGAAAGGAACTGGCATCTCACTCTCTTTGAATCTTCTTTATCATGCTAAGAGGAGCAGGAAAAAGCAAAAAATTTCAGAATTGCACCTTGCAATGCGGAGAAATTACTGTTTGTGCATTTACAAAATTCATTGATTTTTGCCATTGAAAAACATCATGTTATTCATATACCAGAAATGTTTGAAGCTACTGACTGAATGAAAGGAGCTGACATCTCACTCTCTTTGAATCTTCTTTATCATGCTAAGAGGAGCAGGAAAAAGCAAAAAATTTCAGAATTGCACCTTGCAATGCGGAGAAATTACTGTTTGTGCATTTACAATATTCATTGATTTTTGCCATTGAAAAACGTCCAGAAATGATTGAAGCTACTGACTGAATGAAAGGAGCTGGCATCTCACTCTCTTTGAATCTTCTTTATCATGCTAAGAGGAGCAGGAAAAAGCAAAAAATTTCAGAATTGCACCTTGCAATGCGGAGAAATTACTGTTTGTGCATTTACAATATTCATTGATTTTTGCCATTGAAAAACATCATGTTATTCATATACCAGAAATGATTGAAGCTACTGACTGAATGAAAGGAGCTGGCATCTCACTCTCTTTGAATCTTCTTTATCATGCTAAGAGGAGCAGGAAAAAGCAAAAAATTTCAGAATTGCACCTTGCAATGTGGAGAAATTACTGTTTGTGCATTTACAATATTCATTGATTTTTACCATTGAAAAACGTCCAGAAATGATTGAAGCTACTGACTGAATGAAAGTAGCTGGCATCTCACTCTCTTTGAATCTTCTTTATCATGCTAAGAGGAGCAGGAAAAAGCAAAAAATTTCAGACTTGCACCTTGCAATGCGGAGAAATTACTGTTTGTGCATTTACAATATTCATTGATTTTTGCCATTGAAAAACATCATGTTATTCATATACCAGAAATGTTTGAAGCTACTGACTGAATGAAAGGAGCTGGCATCTCACTCTCTTTGAATCTTCTTTATCATGCTAAGAGGAGCAGGAAAAAGCAAAAAATTTCAGAATTGCACCTTGCAATGCGGAGAAATTACTGTTTGTGCATTTACAATATTCATTGATTTTTGCCATTGAAAAACGTCCAGAAATGATTGAAGCTACTGACTGAATGAAAGGAGCTGGCATCTCACTCTCTTTGAATCTTGTTTATCATGCTAAGAGGAGCAGGAAAAAGCAAAAAATTTCAGAATTGCACCTTGCAATGCGGAGAAATTACTGTTTGTGCATTTACAATATTCATTGATTTTTGCCATTGAAAAACGTCCAGAAATGATTGAAGCTACTGACTGAATGAAAGGAGCTGGCATCTCACTCTCTTTGAATCTTCTTTATCATGCTAAGAGGAGCAGGAAAAAGCAAAAAAATTCAGAATTGCACCTTGCAATGCGGAGAAATTACTGTTTGTGCATTTACAATATTCATTGATTTTTGCCATTGAAAAACATCATGTTATTCATATACCAGAAATGATTGAAGCTACTGACTGAATGAAAGGAGCTGGCATCTCACTCTCTTTGAGTCTTCTTTATCATGCTAAGAGGAGCAGGAAAAAGCAAAAAATTTCAGAATTGCACCTTGCAATGCGGAGAAATTACTGTTTGTGCATTTACAATATTCATTGATTTTTGCCATTGAAAAACGTCCAGAAATGATTGAAGCTACTGACTGAATGAAAGGAGCTGGCATCTCACTCTCTTTGAATCTTCTTTATCATGCTAAGAGGAGCAGGAAAAAGCAAAAAATTTCAGAATTGCACCTTGCAATGCGGAGAAATTACTGTTTGTGCATTTACAATATTCATTGATTTTTGCCATTGAAAAACATCATGTTATTCATATACCAGAAATGTTTGAAGCTACTGACTGAATGAAAGGAGCTGGCATCTCACTCTCTTTGAATCTTCTTTATCATGCTAAGAGGAGCAGGAAAAAGCAAAAAATTTCAGAATTGCACCTTGCAATGCGGAGAAATTACTGTTTGTGCATTTACAATATTCATTGATTTTTGCCATTGAAAAACGTCCAGAAATGATTGAAGCTACTGACTGAATGAAAGGAGCTGGCATCTCACTCTCTTTGAATCTTCTTTATCATGCTAAGAGGAGCAGGAAAAAGCAAAAAATTTCAGAATTGCACCTTGCAATGCGGAGAAATTACTGTTTGTGCATTTACAATATTCATTGATTTTTGCCATTGAAAAACGTCCAGAAATGATTGAAGCTACTGACTGAATGAAAGGAGCTGGCATCTCACTCTCTTTGAATCTTCTTTATCATGCTAAGAGGAGCAGGAAAAAGCAAAAAATTTCAGAATTGCAACTTGCAATGCGGAGAAATTACTGTTTGTGCATTTACAATATTCATTGATTTTTGCCATTGAAAAACATCATGTTATTCATATACCAGAAATGATTGAAGCTACTGACTGAATGAAAGGAGCTGGCATCTCACTCTCTTTGAATCTTCTTTATCATGCTAAGAGGAGCAGGAAAAAGCAAAAAATTTCAGAATTGCACCTTGCAATGCGGAGAAATTACTGTTTGTGCATTTACAATATTCATTGATTTTTGCCATTGAAAAACGTCCAGAAATGATTGAAGCTACTGACTGAATGAAAGGAGCTGGCATCTCACTCTCTTTGAATCTTCTTTATCATGCTAAGAGGAGCAGGAAAAAGCAAAAAATTTCAGAATTGCACCTTGCAATGCGGAGAAATTACTGTTTGTGCTTTTACAATATTCATTGATTTTTGCCATTGAAAAACATCATATTATTCATATACCAGAAATGTTTGAAGCTACTGACTGAATGAAAGGAGCTGGCATCTCACTCTCTTTGAATCTTCTTTATCATGCTAAGAGGAGCAGGAAAAAGCAAAAAATTTCAGAATTGCACCTTGCAATGCGGAGAAATTACTGTTTGTGCATTTACAATATTCATTGATTTTTGCCATTGAAAAACGTCCAGAAATGATTGAAGCTACTGACTGAATGAAAGGAGCTGGCATCTCACTCTCTTTGAATCTTCTTTATCATGCTAAGAGGAGCAGGAAAAAGCAAAAAATTTCAGAATTGCACCTTGCAATGCGGAGAAATTACTGTTTGTGCATTTACAATATTCATTGATTTTTGCCATTGAAAAACGTCCAGAAATGATTGAAGCTACTGACTGAATGAAAGGAGCTGGCATCTCACTCTCTTTGAATCTTCTTTATCATGCTAAGAGGAGCAGGAAAAAGCAAAAAATTTCAGAATTGCACCTTGCAATGCGGAGAAATTACTGTTTGTGCATTTACAATATTCATTGATTTTTGCCATTGAAAAACGTCCAGAAATGATTGAAGCTACTGACTGAATGAAAGGAGCTGGCATCTCACTCTCTTTGAATCTTCTTTATCATGCTAAGAGGAGCAGGAAAAAGCAAAAAATTTCAGAATTGCACCTTGCAATGCGGAGAAATTACTGTTTGTGCATTTACAATATTCATTGATTTTTGCCATTGAAAAACATCATGTTATTCATATACCAGAAATGTTTGTAGCTACTGACTGAATGAAAGGAGCTGGCATCTCACTCTCTTTGAATCTTCTTTATCATGCTAAGAGGAGCAGGAAAAAGCAAAAAATTTCAGAATTGCACCTTGCAATGCGGAGAAATTACTGTTTGTGCATTTACAATATTCATTGATTTTTGCCATTGAAAAACGTCCAGAAATGATTGAAGCTACTGACTGAATGAAAGGAGCTGGCATCTCACTCTCTTTGAATCTTCTTTATCATGCTAAGAGGAGCAGGAAAAAGCAAAAAATTTCAGAATTGCACCTTGCAATGCGGAGAAATTACTGTTTGTGCATTTACAATATTCATTGATTTTTGCCATTGAAAAACGTCCAGAAATGATTGAAGCTACTGACTGAATGAAAGGAGCTGGCATCTCACTCTCTTTGAATCTTCTTTATCATGCTAAGAGGAGCAGGAAAAAGCAAAAAATTTCAGAATTGCACCTTGCAATGCGGAGAAATTACTCTTTGTGCATTTACAATATTCATTGATTTTTGCCATTGAAAAACATCATGTTATTCATATACCAGAAATGTTTGAAGCTACTGACTGAATGAAAGGAGCTGGCATCTCACTCTCTTTGAATCTTCTTTATCGTGCTAAGAGGAGCAGGAAAAAGCAAAAAATTTCAGAATTGCACCTTGCAATGCGGAGAAATTACTGTTTGTGCATTTACAATATTCATTGATTTTTGCCATTGAAAAACGTCCAGAAATGATTGAAGCTACTGACTGAATGAAAGGAGCTGGCATCTCACTCTCTTTGAATCTTCTTTATCATGCTAAGAGGAGCAGGAAAAAGCAAAAAATTTCAGAATTGCACCTTGCAATGTGGAGAAATTACTGTTTGTGCATTTACCATATTCATTGATTTTTGCCATTGAAAAACATCATGTTATTCATATACCAGAAATGTTTGTAGCTACTGACTGAATGAAAGGAGCTGGCATCTCACTCTCTTTGAATCTTCTTTATCATGCTAAGAGGAGCAGGAAAAAGCAAAAAATTTCAGAATTGCACCTTGCAATGCGGAGAAATTACTGTTTGTGCATTTACAATATTCATTGATTTTTGCCATTGAAAAACGTCCAGAAATGATTGAAGCTACTGACTGAATGAAAGGAGCTGGCATCTCACTCTCTTTGAATCTTCTTTATCATGCTAAGAGGAGCAGGAAAAAGCAAAAAATTTCAGAATTGCACCTTGCAATGCGGAGAAATTACTGTTTGTGCATTTACAATATTCATTGATTTTTGCCATTGAAAAACGTCCAGAAATGATTGAAGCTACTGACTGAATGAAAGGAGCTGGCATCTCACTCTCTTTGAATCTTCTTTATCATGCTAAGAGGAGCAGGAAAAAGCAAAAAATTTCAGAATTGCACCTTGCAATGCGGAGAAATTACTCTTTGTGCATTTACAATATTCATTGATTTTTGCCATTGAAAAACATCATGTTATTCATATACCAGAAATGTTTGAAGCTACTGACTGAATGAAAGGAGCTGGCATCTCACTCTCTTTGAATCTTCTTTATCATGCTGAGGAGCAGGAAAAAGCAAAAAATTTTAGAATTGCACCTTGCAATGCGGAGAAATTACTGTTTGTGCATTTACAATATTCATTGATTTTTGCCATTGAAAAACGTCCAGAAATGATTGAAGCTACTGACTGAATGAAAGGAGCTGGCATCTCACTCTCTTTGAATCTTCTTTATCATGCTAAGAGGAGCAGGAAAAAGCAAAAAATTTCAGAATTGCACCTTGCAATGCGGAGAAATTACTGTTTGTGCATTTACAATATTCATTGATTTTTGCCATTGAAAAACATCATGTTATTCATATACCAGAAATGTTTGAAGCTACTGACTGAATGAAAGGAGCTGGCATCTCACTCTCTTTGAATCTTCTTTATCATGCTGAGGAGCAGGAAAAAGCAAAAAATTTCAGAATTGCACCTTGCAATGTGGAGAAATTACTGTTTGTGCATTTACAATATTCATTGATTTTTACCATTGAAAAACGTCCAGAAATGATTGAAGCTACTGACTGAATGAAAGTAGCTGGCATCTCACTCTCTTTGAATCTTCTTTATCATGCTAAGAGGAGCAGGAAAAAGCAAAAAATTTCAGACTTGCACCTTGCAATGCGGAGAAATTACTGTTTGTGCATTTACAATATTCATTGATTTTTGCCATTGAAAAACATCATGTTATTCATATACCAGAAATGTTTGAAGCTACTGACTGAATGAAAGGAGCTGGCATCTCACTCTCTTTGAATCTTCTTTATCATGCTAAGAGGAGCAGGAAAAAGCAAAAAATTTCAGAATTGCACCTTGCAATGCGGAGAAATTACTGTTTGTGCATTTACAATATTCATTGATTTTTGCCATTGAAAAACGTCCAGAAATGATTGAAGCTACTGACTGAATGAAAGGAGCTGGCATCTCACTCTCTTTGAATCTTCTTTATCATGCT
Organism: Phyllobates terribilis; assembly: GCF_046119375.1. Classification (NCBI taxonomy): domain Eukaryota; kingdom Metazoa; phylum Chordata; class Amphibia; order Anura; family Dendrobatidae; genus Phyllobates; species Phyllobates terribilis. The sequence continues at coordinate 185,849 of NW_027363964.1, read as the reverse complement.
AAGAGGAGCAGGAAAAAGCAAAAAATTTCAGAATTGCACCTTGCAATGCGGAGAAATTACTGTTTGTGCATTTACAATATTCATTGATTTTTGCCATTGAAAAACGTCCAGAAATGATTGAAGCTACTGACTGAATGAAAGGAGCTGGCATCTCACTCTCTTTGAATCTTCTTTATCATGCTAAGAGGAGCAGGAAAAAGCAAAAAATTTCAGAATTGCAACTTGCAATGCGGAGAAATTACTGTTTGTGCATTTACAATATTCATTGATTTTTGCCATTGAAAAACATCATGTTATTCATATACCAGAAATGATTGAAGCTACTGACTGAATGAAAGGAGCTGGCATCTCACTCTCTTTGAATCTTCTTTATCATGCTAAGAGGAGCAGGAAAAAGCAAAAAATTTCAGAATTGCACCTTGCAATGCGGAGAAATTACTGTTTGTGCATTTACAATATTCATTGATTTTTGCCATTGAAAAACGTCCAGAAATGATTGAAGCTACTGACTGAATGAAAGGAGCTGGCATCTCACTCTCTTTGAATCTTCTTTATCATGCTAAGAGGAGCAGGAAAAAGCAAAAAATTTCAGAATTGCACCTTGCAATGCGGAGAAATTACTGTTTGTGCTTTTACAATATTCATTGATTTTTGCCATTGAAAAACATCATATTATTCATATACCAGAAATGTTTGAAGCTACTGACTGAATGAAAGGAGCTGGCATCTCACTCTCTTTGAATCTTCTTTATCATGCTAAGAGGAGCAGGAAAAAGCAAAAAATTTCAGAATTGCACCTTGCAATGCGGAGAAATTACTGTTTGTGCATTTACAATATTCATTGATTTTTGCCATTGAAAAACGTCCAGAAATGATTGAAGCTACTGACTGAATGAAAGGAGCTGGCATCTCACTCTCTTTGAATCTTCTTTATCATGCTAAGAGGAGCAGGAAAAAGCAAAAAATTTCAGAATTGCACCTTGCAATGCGGAGAAATTACTGTTTGTGCATTTACAATATTCATTGATTTTTGCCATTGAAAAACGTCCAGAAATGATTGAAGCTACTGACTGAATGAAAGGAGCTGGCATCTCACTCTCTTTGAATCTTCTTTATCATGCTAAGAGGAGCAGGAAAAAGCAAAAAATTTCAGAATTGCACCTTGCAATGCGGAGAAATTACTGTTTGTGCATTTACAATATTCATTGATTTTTGCCATTGAAAAACATCATGTTATTCATATACCAGAAATGATTGAAGCTACTGACTGAATGAAAGGAGCTGGCATCTTACTCTCTTTGAATCTTCTTTGTCATGCTAAGAGGAGCAGGAAAAAGCAAAAAATTTCAGAATTGCACCTTGCAATGCGGAGAAATTACTGTTTGTGCATTTACAATATTCATTGATTTTTGCCATTGAAAAACGTCCAGAAATGATTGAAGCTACTGACTGAATGAAAGGAGCTGGCATCTCACTCTCTTTGAATCTTCTTTATCATGCTAAGAGGAGCAGGAAAAAGCAAAAAATTTCAGAATTGCACCTTGCAATGCGGAGAAATTACTGTTTGTGCATTTACAATATTCATTGATTTTTGCCATTGAAAAACATCATGTTATTCATATACCAGAAATGTTTGTAGCTACTGACTGAATGAAAGGAGCTGGCATCTCACTCTCTTTGAATCTTCTTTATCATGCTAAGAGGAGCAGGAAAAAGCAAAAAATTTCAGAATTGCACCTTGCAATGCGGAGAAATTACTGTTTGTGCATTTACAATATTCATTGATTTTTGCCATTGAAAAACGTCCAGAAATGATTGAAGCTACTGACTGAATGAAAGGAGCTGGCATCTCACTCTCTTTGAATCTTCTTTATCATGCTAAGAGGAGCAGGAAAAAGCAAAAAATTTCAGAATTGCACCTTGCAATGCGGAGAAATTACTGTTTGTGCATTTACAATATTCATTGATTTTTGCCATTGAAAAACGTCCAGAAATGATTGAAGCTACTGACTGAATGAAAGGAGCTGGCATCTCACTCTCTTTGAATCTTCTTTATCATGCTAAGAGGAGCAGGAAAAAGCAAAAAATTTCAGAATTGCACCTTGCAATGCGGAGAAATTACTCTTTGTGCATTTACAATATTCATTGATTTTTGCCATTGAAAAACATCATGTTATTCATATACCAGAAATGTTTGAAGCTACTGACTGAATGAAATGAGCTGGCATCTCACTCTCTTTGAATCTTCTTTATCATGCTAAGAGGAGCAGGAAAAAGCAAAAAATTTCAGAATTGCACCTTGCAATGCGGAGAAATTACTGTTTGTGCATTTACAATATTCATTGATTTTTGCCATTGAAAAACGTCCAGAAATGATTGAAGCTACTGACTGAATGAAAGGAGCTGGCATCTCACTCTCTTTGAATCTTCTTTATCATGCTAAGAGGAGCAGGAAAAAGCAAAAAATTTCAGAATTGCACCTTGCAATGTGGAGAAATTACTGTTTGTGCATTTACAATATTCATTGATTTTTGCCATTGAAAAACATCATGTTATTCATATACCAGAAATGTTTGTAGCTACTGACTGAATGAAAGGAGCTGGCATCTCACTCTCTTTGAATCTTCTTTATCATGCTAAGAGGAGCAGGAAAAAGCAAAAAATTTCAGAATTGCACCTTGCAATGCGGAGAAATTACTGTTTGTGCATTTACAATATTCATTGATTTTTGCCATTGAAAAACGTCCAGAAATGATTGAAGCTACTGACTGAATGAAAGGAGCTGGCATCTCACTCTCTTTGAATCTTCTTTATCATGCTAAGAGGAGCAGGAAAAAGCAAAAAATTTCAGAATTGCACCTTGCAATGCGGAGAAATTACTGTTTGTGCATTTACAATATTCATTGATTTTTGCCATTGAAAAACGTCCAGAAATGATTGAAGCTACTGACTGAATGAAAGGAGCTGGCATCTCACTCTCTTTGAATCTTCTTTATCATGCTAAGAGGAGCAGGAAAAAGCAAAAAATTTCAGAATTGCACCTTGCAATGCGGAGAAATTACTCTTTGTGCATTTACAATATTCATTGATTTTTGCCATTGAAAAACATCATGTTATTCATATACCAGAAATGTTTGAAGCTACTGACTGAATGAAAGGAGCTGGCATCTCACTCTCTTTGAATCTTCTTTATCATGCTGAGGAGCAGGAAAAAGCAAAAAATTTTAGAATTGCACCTTGCAATGCGGAGAAATTACTGTTTGTGCATTTACAATATTCATTGATTTTTGCCATTGAAAAACGTCCAGAAATGATTGAAGCTACTGACTGAATGAAAGGAGCTGGCATCTCACTCTCTTTGAATCTTCTTTATCATGCTAAGAGGAGCAGGAAAAAGCAAAAAATTTCAGAATTGCACCTTGCAATGCGGAGAAATTACTGTTTGTGCATTTACAATATTCATTGATTTTTGCCATTGAAAAACATCATGTTATTCATATACCAGAAATGTTTGAAGCTACTGACTGAATGAAAGGAGCTGGCATCTCACTCTCTTTGAATCTTCTTTATCATGCTGAGGAGCAGGAAAAAGCAAAAAATTTCAGAATTGCACCTTGCAATGTGGAGAAATTACTGTTTGTGCATTTACAATATTCATTGATTTTTACCATTGAAAAACGTCCAGAAATGATTGAAGCTACTGACTGAATGAAAGTAGCTGGCATCTCACTCTCTTTGAATCTTCTTTATCATGCTAAGAGGAGCAGGAAAAAGCAAAAAATTTCAGACTTGCACCTTGCAATGCGGAGAAATTACTGTTTGTGCATTTACAATATTCATTGATTTTTGCCATTGAAAAACATCATGTTATTCATATACCAGAAATGTTTGAAGCTACTGACTGAATGAAAGGAGCTGGCATCTCACTCTCTTTGAATCTTCTTTATCATGCTAAGAGGAGCAGGAAAAAGCAAAAAATTTTAGAATTGCACCTTGCAATGCGGAGAAATTACTGTTTGTGCATTTACAATATTCATTGATTTTTGCCATTGAAAAACGTCCAGAAATGATTGAAGCTACTGACTGAATGAAAGGAGCTGGCATCTCACTCTCTTTGAATCTTCTTTATCATGCTAAGAGGAGCAGGAAAAAGCAAAAAATTTCAGAATTGCACCTTGCAATGCGGAGAAATTACTGTTTGTGCATTTACAATATTCATTGATTTTTGCCATTGAAAAACGTCCAGAAATGATTGAAGCTACTGACTGAATGAAAGGAGCTGGCATCTCACTCTCTTTGAATCTTCTTTATCATGCTAAGAGGAGCAGGAAAAATCAAAAAATTTCAGAATTGCACCTTGCAATGCGGAGAAATTACTGTTTGTGCATTTACAATATTCAATGATTTTTGCCATTGAAAAACATGTTATTCATATACCAGAAATGTTTGAAGCTACTGACTGAATGAAAGGAGCTGGCACCTCACTCTCTTTGAATCTTCTTTATCATGCTAAGAGGAGCGGGAAAAAGCAAAAAATTTCAGAATTGCACCTTGCAATGCGGAGAAATTACTGTTTGTGCATTTACAATATTCATTGATTTTTGCCATTGAAAAACATCCAGAAATGATTGAAGGTACTGACTGAATGAAAGGAGCTGGCATCTCACTCTCTTTGAATCTTCTTTATCATGCTAAGAGGAGCAGGAAAAAGCAAAAAATTTCAGAATTGCACCTTGCAATGCGGAGAAATTACTGTTTGTGCATTTACAATATTCATTGATTTTTGCCATTGAAAAACGTCCAGAAATGATTGAAGCTACTGACTGAATGAAAGGAGCTGGCATCTCACTCTCTTTGAATCTTCTTTATCATGCTAAGAGGAGCAGGAAAAAGCCAAAAATTTCAGAATTGCACCTTGCAATGCGGAGAAATTACAGTTTGTGCATTTACAATATTCATTGATTTTTGCCATTGAAAAACATCCAGAAATGATTGAAGCTACTGACTGAATGAAAGGAGCTGGCATCTCACTCTCTTTGAATATTCTTTATCATGCTAAGAGGAGCAGGAAAAAGCAAAAAATTTCAGAATTGCACCTTGCAATGCGGAGAAATTACTGTTTGTGCATTTACAATATTCATTGATTTTTGCCATTGAAAAACATCATGTTATTCATATACCAGAAATGTTTGAAGCTACTGACTGAATGAAAGGAGCTGGCATCTCACTCTTTGAATCTTCTTTATCATGCTAAGAGGAGCAGGAAAAAGCAAAAAATTTCAGAATTGCATCTTGCAATGCGGAGAAATTACTGTTTGTGCATTTACAATATTCATTGATTTTTGCCATTGAAAAACATCATGTTATTCATATACCAGAAATGTTTGAAGCTACTGACTGAATGAAAGGAGCTGGCATCTCACTCTCTTTGAATCTTCTTTATCATGCTAAGAGGAGCAGGAAAAAGCAAAAAATTTCAGAATTGCACCTTGCAATGTGGAGAAATTACTGTTTGTGCATTTACAATATTCATTGATTTTTATCATTGAAAAACGTCCAGAAATGATTGAAGCTACTGACTGAATGAAAGTAGCTGGCATCTCACTCTCTTTGAATCTTCTTTATCATGCTAAGAGGAGCAGGAAAAAGCAAAAAATTTCAGAATTGCACCTTGCAATGCAGAGAAATTACTGTTTGTGCATTTACAATATTCATTGATTTTTGCCATTGAAAAACATCATGTTATTCATATACCAGAAATGTTTGAAGCTACTGACTGAATGAAAGGAGCTGGCATCTCACTCTCTTTGAATCTTCTTTATCATGCTAAGAGGAGCAGGAAAAAGCAAAAAATTTCAGAATTGCACCTTGCAATGTGGAGAAATTACTGTTTGTGCATTTACAATATTCATTGATTTTTGCCATTGAAAAACGTCCAGAAATGATTGAAGCTACTGACTGAATGAAAGGAGCTGGCATCTCACTCTCTTTGAATCTTCTTTATCATGCTAAGAGGAGCAGGAAAAAGCAAAAAATTTCAGAATTGCACCTTGCAATGTGGAGAAATTACTGTTTGTGCATTTACAATATTCATTGATTTTTGCCATTGAAAAACATCATGTTATTCATATACCAGAAATGTTTGTAGCTACTGACTGAATGAAAGGAGCTGGCATCTCACTCTCTTTGAATCTTCTTTATCATGCTAAGAGGAGCAGGAAAAAGCAAAAAATTTCAGAATTGCACCTTGCAATGCGGAGAAATTACTGTTTGTGCATTTACAATATTCATTGATTTTTGCCATTGAAAAACGTCCAGAAATGATTGAAGCTACTGACTGAATGAAAGGAGCTGGCATCTCACTCTCTTTGAATCTTCTTTATCATGCTAAGAGGAGCAGGAAAAAGCAAAAAATTTCAGAATTGCACCTTGCAATGCGGAGAAATTACTGTTTGTGCATTTACAATATTCATTGATTTTTGCCATTGAAAAACGTCCAGAAATGATTGAAGCTACTGACTGAATGAAAGGAGCTGGCATCTCACTCTCTTTGAATCTTCTTTATCATGCTAAGAGGAGCAGGAAAAAGCAAAAAATTTCAGAATTGCACCTTGCAATGCGGAGAAATTACTCTTTGTGCATTTACAATATTCATTGATTTTTGCCATTGAAAAACATCATGTTATTCATATACCAGAAATGTTTGAAGCTACTGACTGAATGAAAGGAGCTGGCATCTCACTCTCTTTGAATCTTCTTTATCATGCTGAGGAGCAGGAAAAAGCAAAAAATTTTAGAATTGCACCTTGCAATGCGGAGAAATTACTGTTTGTGCATTTACAATATTCATTGATTTTTGCCATTGAAAAACGTCCAGAAATGATTGAAGCTACTGACTGAATGAAAGGAGCTGGCATCTCACTCTCTTTGAATCTTCTTTATCATGCTAAGAGGAGCAGGAAAAAGCAAAAAATTTCAGAATTGCACCTTGCAATGCGGAGAAATTACTGTTTGTGCATTTACAATATTCATTGATTTTTGCCATTGAAAAACATCATGTTATTCATATACCAGAAATGTTTGAAGCTACTGACTGAATGAAAGGAGCTGGCATCTCACTCTCTTTGAATCTTCTTTATCATGCTGAGGAGCAGGAAAAAGCAAAAAATTTCAGAATTGCACCTTGCAATGTGGAGAAATTACTGTTTGTGCATTTACAATATTCATTGATTTTTACCATTGAAAAACGTCCAGAAATGATTGAAGCTACTGACTGAATGAAAGTAGCTGGCATCTCACTCTCTTTGAATCTTCTTTATCATGCTAAGAGGAGCAGGAAAAAGCAAAAAATTTCAGACTTGCACCTTGCAATGCGGAGAAATTACTGTTTGTGCATTTACAATATTCATTGATTTTTGCCATTGAAAAACATCATGTTATTCATATACCAGAAATGTTTGAAGCTACTGACTGAATGAAAGGAGCTGGCATCTCACTCTCTTTGAATCTTCTTTATCATGCTAAGAGGAGCAGGAAAAAGCAAAAAATTTTAGAATTGCACCTTGCAATGCGGAGAAATTACTGTTTGTGCATTTACAATATTCATTGATTTTTGCCATTGAAAAACGTCCAGAAATGATTGAAGCTACTGACTGAATGAAAGGAGCTGGCATCTCACTCTCTTTGAATCTTCTTTATCATGCTAAGAGGAGCAGGAAAAAGCAAAAAATTTCAGAATTGCACCTTGCAATGCGGAGAAATTACTGTTTGTGCATTTACAATATTCATTGATTTTTGCCATTGAAAAACGTCCAGAAATGATTGAAGCTACTGACTGAATGAAAGGAGCTGGCATCTCACTCTCTTTGAATCTTCTTTATCATGCTAAGAGGAGCAGGAAAAATCAAAAAATTTCAGAATTGCACCTTGCAATGCGGAGAAATTACTGTTTGTGCATTTACAATATTCAATGATTTTTGCCATTGAAAAACATGTTATTCATATACCAGAAATGTTTGAAGCTACTGACTGAATGAAAGGAGCTGGCACCTCACTCTCTTTGAATCTTCTTTATCATGCTAAGAGGAGTGGGAAAAAGCAAAAAATTTCAGAATTGCACCTTGCAATGCGGAGAAATTACTGTTTGTGCATTTACAATATTCATTGATTTTTGCCATTGAAAAACATCCAGAAATGATTGAAGGTACTGACTGAATGAAAGGAGCTGGCATCTCACTCTCTTTGAATCTTCTTTATCATGCTAAGAGGAGCAGGAAAAAGCAAAAAATTTCAGAATTGCACCTTGCAATGCGGAGAAATTACTGTTTGTGCATTTACAATATTCATTGATTTTTGCCATTGAAAAACGTCCAGAAATGATTGAAGCTACTGACTGAATGAAAGGAGCTGGCATCTCACTCTCTTTGAATCTTCTTTATCATGCTAAGAGGAGCAGGAAAAAGCCAAAAATTTCAGAATTGCACCTTGCAATGCGGAGAAATTACAGTTTGTGCATTTACAATATTCATTGATTTTTGCCATTGAAAAACATCCAGAAATGATTGAAGCTACTGACTGAATGAAAGGAGCTGGCATCTCACTCTCTTTGAATATTCTTTATCATGCTAAGAGGAGCAGGAAAAAGCAAAAAATTTCAGAATTGCACCTTGCAATGCGGAGAAATTACTGTTTGTGCATTTACAATATTCATTGATTTTTGCCATTGAAAAACATCATGTTATTCATATACCAGAAATGTTTGAAGCTACTGACTGAATGAAAGGAGCTGGCATCTCACTCTCTTTGAATCTTCTTTATCATGCTAAGAGGAGCAGGAAAAAGCAAAAAATTTCAGAATTGCATCTTGCAATGCGGAGAAATTACTGTTTGTGCATTTACAATATTCATTGATTTTTGCCATTGAAAAACATCATGTTATTCATATACCAGAAATGTTTGAAGCTACTGACTGAATGAAAGGAGCTGGCATCTCACTCTCTTTGAATCTTCTTTATCATGCTAAGAGGAGCAGGAAAAAGCAAAAAATTTCAGAATTGCACCTTGCAATGTGGAGAAATTACTGTTTGTGCATTTACAATATTCATTGATTTTTATCATTGAAAAACGTCCAGAAATGATTGAAGCTACTGACTGAATGAAAGTAGCTGGCATCTCACTCTCTTTGAATCTTCTTTATCATGCTAAGAGGAGCAGGAAAAAGCAAAAAATTTCAGAATTGCACCTTGCAATGCAGAGAAATTACTGTTTGTGCATTTACAATATTCATTGATTTTTGCCATTGAAAAACATCATGTTATTCATATACCAGAAATGTTTGAAGCTACTGACTGAATGAAAGGAGCTGGCATCTCACTCTCTTTGAATCTTCTTTATCATGCTAAGAGGAGCAGGAAAAAGCAAAAAATTTCAGAATTGCACCTTGCAATGTGGAGAAATTACTGTTTGTGCATTTACAATATTCATTGATTTTTACCATTGAAAAACGTCCAGAAATGATTGAAGCTACTGACTGAATGAAAGTAGCTGGCATCTCACTCTCTTTGAATCTTCTTTATCATGCTAAGAGGAGCAGGAAAAAGCAAAAAATTTCAGACTTGCACCTTGCAATGCGGAGAAATTACTGTTTGTGCATTTACAATATTCATTGATTTTTGCCATTGAAAAACGTCCAGAAATGATTGAAGCTACTGACTGAATGAAAGGAGCTGGCATCTCACTCTCTTTGAATCTTGTTTATCATGCTAAGAGGAGCAGGAAAAAGCAAAAAATTTCAGAATTGCACCTTGCAATGCGGAGAAATTACTGTTTGTGCATTTACAATATTCATTGATTTTTGCCATTGAAAAACGTCCAGAAATGATTGAAGCTACTGACTGAATGAAAGGAGCTGGCATCTCACTCTCTTTGAATCTTCTTTATCATGCTAAGAGGAGCAGGAAAAAGCAAAAAATTTCAGAATTGCACCTTGCAATGCGGAGAAATTACTGTTTGTGCATTTACAATATTCATTGATTTTTGCCATTGAAAAACATCATGTTATTCATATACCAGAAATGATTGAAGCTACTGACTGAATGAAAGGAGCTGGCATCTCACTCTCTTTGAATCTTCTTTATCATGCTAAGAGGAGCAGGAAAAAGCAAAAAATTTCAGAATTGCACCTTGCAATGCGGAGAAATTACTGTTTGTGCATTTACAATATTCATTGATTTTTGCCATTGAAAAACGTCCAGAAATGATTGAAGCTACTGACTGAATGAAAGGAACTGGCATCTCACTCTCTTTGAATCTTCTTTATCATGCTAAGAGGAGCAGGAAAAAGCAAAAAATTTCAGAATTGCACCTTGCAATGCGGAGAAATTACTGTTTGTGCATTTACAAAATTCATTGATTTTTGCCATTGAAAATCATCATGTTATTCATATACCAGAAATGTTTGAAGCTACTGACTGAATGAAAGGAGCTGACATCTCACTCTCTTTGAATCTTCTTTATCATGCTAAGAGGAGCAGGAAAAAGCAAAAAATTTCAGAATTGCACCTTGCAATGCGGAGAAATTACTGTTTGTGCATTTACAATATTCATTGATTTTTGCCATTGAAAAACGTCCAGAAATGATTGAAGCTACTGACTGAATGAAAGGAGCTGGCATCTCACTCTCTTTGAATCTTCTTTATCATGCTAAGAGGAGCAGGAAAAAGCAAAAAATTTCAGAATTGCACCTTGCAATGCGGAGAAATTACTGTTTGTGCATTTACAATATTCATTGATTTTTGCCATTGAAAAACGTCCAGAAATGATTGAAGCTACTGACTGAATGAAAGGAGCTGGCATCTCACTCTCTTTGAATCTTCTTTATCATGCTAAGAGGAGCAGGAAAAAGCAAAAAATTTCAGAATTGCACCTTGCAATGCGGAGAAATTACTGTTTGTGCATTTACAATATTCATTGATTTTTGCCATTGAAAAACATCATGTTATTCATATACCAGAAATGATTGAAGCTACTGACTGAATGAAAGGAGCTGGCATCTCACTCTCTTTGAATCTTCTTTATCATGCTAAGAGGAGCAGGAAAAAGCAAAAAATTTCAGAATTGCACCTTGCAATGCGGAGAAATTACTGTTTGTGCATTTACAATATTCATTGATTTTTGCCATTGAAAAACGTCCAGAAATGATTGAAGCTACTGACTGAATGAAAGGAACTGGCATCTCACTCTCTTTGAATCTTCTTTATCATGCTAAGAGGAGCAGGAAAAAGCAAAAAATTTCAGAATTGCACCTTGCAATGCGGAGAAATTACTGTTTGTGCATTTACAAAATTCATTGATTTTTGCCATTGAAAAACATCATGTTATTCATATACCAGAAATGTTTGAAGCTACTGACTGAATGAAAGGAGCTGACATCTCACTCTCTTTGAATCTTCTTTATCATGCTAAGAGGAGCAGGAAAAAGCAAAAAATTTCAGAATTGCACCTTGCAATGCGGAGAAATTACTGTTTGTGCATTTACAATATTCATTGATTTTTGCCATTGAAAAACGTCCAGAAATGATTGAAGCTACTGACTGAATGAAAGGAGCTGGCATCTCACTCTCTTTGAATCTTCTTTATCATGCTAAGAGGAGCAGGAAAAAGCAAAAAATTTCAGAATTGCACCTTGCAATGCGGAGAAATTACTGTTTGTGCATTTACAATATTCATTGATTTTTGCCATTGAAAAACATCATGTTATTCATATACCAGAAATGATTGAAGCTACTGACTGAATGAAAGGAGCTGGCATCTCACTCTCTTTGAATCTTCTTTATCATGCTAAGAGGAGCAGGAAAAAGCAAAAAATTTCAGAATTGCACCTTGCAATGTGGAGAAATTACTGTTTGTGCATTTACAATATTCATTGATTTTTACCATTGAAAAACGTCCAGAAATGATTGAAGCTACTGACTGAATGAAAGTAGCTGGCATCTCACTCTCTTTGAATCTTCTTTATCATGCTAAGAGGAGCAGGAAAAAGCAAAAAATTTCAGACTTGCACCTTGCAATGCGCAGAAATTACTGTTTGTGCATTTACAATATTCATTGATTTTTGCCATTGAAAAACATCATGTTATTCATATACCAGAAATGTTTGAAGCTACTGACTGAATGAAAGGAGCTGGCATCTCACTCTCTTTGAATCTTCTTTATCATGCTAAGAGGAGCAGGAAAAAGCAAAAAATTTCAGAATTGCACCTTGCAATGCGGAGAAATTACTGTTTGTGCATTTACAATATTCATTGATTTTTGCCATTGAAAAACGTCCAGAAATGATTGAAGCTACTGACTGAATGAAAGGAGCTGGCATCTCACTCTCTTTGAATCTTGTTTATCATGCTAAGAGGAGCAGGAAAAAGCAAAAAATTTCAGAATTGCACCTTGCAATGCGGAGAAATTACTGTTTGTGCATTTACAATATTCATTGATTTTTGCCATTGAAAAACGTCCAGAAATGATTGAAGCTACTGACTGAATGAAAGGAGCTGGCATCTCACTCTCTTTGAAACTTCTTTATCATGCTAAGAGGAGCAGGAAAAAGCAAAAAAATTCAGAATTGCACCTTGCAATGCGGAGAAATTACTGTTTGTGCATTTACAATATTCATTGATTTTTGCCATTGAAAAACATCATGTTATTCATATACCAGAAATGATTGAAGCTACTGACTGAATGAAAGGAGCTGGCATCTCACTCTCTTTGAATCTTCTTTATCATGCTAAGAGGAGCAGGAAAAAGCAAAAAATTTCAGAATTGCACCTTGCAATGCGGAGAAATTACTGTTTGTGCATTTACAATATTCATTGATTTTTGCCATTGAAAAACGTCCAGAAATGATTGAAGCTACTGACTGAATGAAAGGAACTGGCATCTCACTCTCTTTGAATCTTCTTTATCATGCTAAGAGGAGCAGGAAAAAGCAAAAAATTTCAGAATTGCACCTTGCAATGCGGAGAAATTACTGTTTGTGCATTTACAAAATTCATTGATTTTTGCCATTGAAAAACATCATGTTATTCATATACCAGAAATGTTTGAAGCTACTGACTGAATGAAAGGAGCTGACATCTCACTCTCTTTGAATCTTCTTTATCATGCTAAGAGGAGCAGGAAAAAGCAAAAAATTTCAGAATTGCACCTTGCAATGCGGAGAAATTACTGTTTGTGCATTTACAATATTCATTGATTTTTGCCATTGAAAAACGTCCAGAAATGATTGAAGCTACTGACTGAATGAAAGGAGCTGGCATCTCACTCTCTTTGAATCTTCTTTATCATGCTAAGAGGAGCAGGAAAAAGCAAAAAATTTCAGAATTGCACCTTGCAATGCCGAGAAATTACTGTTTGTGCATTTACAATATTCATTGATTTTTGCCATTGAAAAACATCATGTTATTCATATACCAGAAATGTTTGAAGCTACTGACTGAATGAAAGGAGCTGGCATCTCACTCTCTTTGAATCTTCTTTATCATGCTAAGAGGAGCAGGAAAAAGCAAAAAATTTCAGAATTGCACCTTGCAATGCGGAGAAATTACTGTTTGTGCATTTACAATATTCATTGATTTTTGCCATTGAAAAACATCATGTTATTCATATACCAGAAATGATTGAAGCTACTGACTGAATGAAAGGAGCTGGCATCTCACTCTCTTTGAATCTTCTTTATCATGCTAAGAGGAGCAGGAAAAAGCAAAAAATTTCAGAATTGCACCTTGCAATGCGGAGAAATTACTGTTTGTGCATTTACAATATTCATTGATTTTTGCCATTGAAAAACGTCCAGAAATGATTGAAGCTACTGACTGAATGAAAGGAGCTGGCATCTCACTCTCTTTGAATCTTCTTTATCATGCTAAGAGGAGCAGGAAAAAGCAAAAAATTTCAGAATTGCACCTTGCAATGCGGAGAAATTACTGTTTGTGCATTTACAATATTCATTGATTTTTGCCATTGAAAAACGTCCAGAAATGATTGAAGCTACTGACTGAATGAAAGGAACTGGCATCTCACTCTCTTTGAATCTTCTTTATCATGCTAAGAGGAGCAGGAAAAAGCAAAAAATTTCAGAATTGCACCTTGCAATGCGGAGAAATTACTGTTTGTGCATTTACAAAATTCATTGATTTTTGCCATTGAAAAACATCATGTTATTCATATACCAGAAATGTTTGAAGCTACTGACTGAATGAAAGGAGCTGGCATCTCACTCTCTTTGAATCTTCTTTATCATGCTAAGAGGAGCAGGAAAAAGCAAAAAATTTCAGAATTGCACCTTGCAATGCGGAGAAATTACTGTTTGTGCATTTACAATATTCATTGATTTTTGCCATTGAAAAACGTCCAGAAATGATTGAAGCTACTGACTGAATGAAAGGAGCTGGCATCTCACTCTCTTTGAATCTTCTTTATCATGCTAAGAGGAGCAGGAAAAAGCAAAAAATTTCAGAATTGCACCTTGCAATGCGGAGAAATTACTGTTTGTGCATTTACAATATTCATTGATTTTTGCCATTGAAAAACGTCCAGAAATGATTGAAGCTACTGACTGAATGAAAGGAACTGGCATCTCACTCTCTTTGAATCTTCTTTATCATGCTAAGAGGAGCAGGAAAAAGCAAAAAATTTCAGAATTGCACCTTGCAATGCGGAGAAATTACTGTTTGTGCATTTACAAAATTCATTGATTTTTGCCATTGAAAAACATCATGTTATTCATATACCAGAAATGTTTGAAGCTACTGACTGAATGAAAGGAGCTGACATCTCACTCTCTTTGAATCTTCTTTATCATGCTAAGAGGAGCAGGAAAAAGCAAAAAATTTCAGAATTGCACCTTGCAATGCGGAGAAATTACTGTTTGTGCATTTACAATATTCATTGATTTTTGCCATTGAAAAACGTCCAGAAATGATTGAAGCTACTGACTGAATGAAAGGAGCTGGCATCTCACTCTCTTTGAATCTTCTTTATCATGCTAAGAGGAGCAGGAAAAAGCAAAAAATTTCAGAATTGCACCTTGCAATGCGGAGAAATTACTGTTTGTGCATTTACAATATTCATTGATTTTTGCCATTGAAAAACATCATGTTATTCATATACCAGAAATGTTTGAAGCTACTGACTGAATGAAAGGAGCTGGCATCTCACTCTCTTTGAATCTTCTTTATCATGCTAAGAGGAGCAGGAAAAAGCAAAAAATTTCAGAATTGCACCTTGCAATGCGGAGAAATTACTGTTTGTGCATTTACAATATTCATTGATTTTTGCCATTGAAAAACATCATGTTATTCATATACCAGAAATGATTGAAGCTACTGACTGAATGAAAGGAGCTGGCATCTCACTCTCTTTGAATCTTCTTTATCATGCTAAGAGGAGCAGGAAAAAGCAAAAAATTTCAGAATTGCACCTTGCAATGCGGAGAAATTACTGTTTGTGCATTTACAATATTCATTGATTTTTGCCATTGAAAAACGTCCAGAAATGATTGAAGCTACTGACTGAATGAAAGGAGCTGGCATCTCACTCTCTTTGAATCTTCTTTATCATGCTAAGAGGAGCAGGAAAAAGCAAAAAATTTCAGAATTGCACCTTGCAATGCGGAGAAATTACTGTTTGTGCATTTACAATATTCATTGATTTTTGCCATTGAAAAACATCATGTTATTCATATACCAGAAATGTTTGAAGCTACTGACTGAATGAAAGGAGCTGGCATCTCACTCTCTTTGAATCTTCTTTATCATGCTAAGAGGAGCAGGAAAAAGCAAAAAATTTCAGAATTGCACCTTGCAATGCGGAGAAATTACTGTTTGTGCATTTACAATATTCATTGATTTTTGCCATTGAAAAACGTCCAGAAATAATTGAAGCTACTGACTGAATGAAAGGAGCTGGCATCTCACTCTCTTTGAATCTTCTTTATCATGCTAAGAGGAGCAGGAAAAAGCAAAAAATTTCACAATTGCACCTTGCAATTCGGAGAAATTACTGTTTGTGCATTTACAATATTCATTGATTTTTGCCATTGAAAAACATCATGTTATTCATATACCAGAAATGATTGAAGCTACTGACTGAATGAAAGGAGCTGGCATCTCGCTCTCTTTGAATCTTCTTTATCATGCTAAGAGGAGCAGGAAAAAGCAAAAAATTTCAGAATTGCACCTTGCAATGCGGAGAAATTACTGTTTGTGCATTTACAATATTCATTGATTTTTGCCATTGAAAAACGTCCAGAAATGATTGAAGCTACTGACTGAATGAAAGGAGCTGGCATCTCACTCTCTTTGAATCTTCTTTATCATGCTAAGAGGAGCAGGAAAAAGCAAAAAATTTCAGAATTGCACCTTGCAATGTGGAGAAATTACTGTTTGTGCATTTACAATATTCATTGATTTTTGCCATTGAAAAACATCATGTTATTCATATACCAGAAATGATTGAAGCTACTGACTGAATGAAAGGAGCTGGCATCTCACTCTCTTTGAATCTTCTTTATCATGCTAAGAGGAGCAGGAAAAAGCAAAAAATTTCAGAATTGCACCTTGCAATGCGGAGAAATTACTGTTTGTGCATTTACAATATTCATTGATTTTTGCCATTGAAAAACGTCCAGAAATGATTGAAGCTACTGACTGAATGAAAGGAGCTGGCATCTCACTCTCTTTGAATCTTCTTTATCATGCTAAGAGGAGCAGGAAAAAGCAAAAAATTTCAGAATTGCACCTTGCAATGCGGAGAAATTACTGTTTGTGCTTTTACAATATTCATTGATTTTTGCCATTGAAAAACATCATGTTATTCATATACCAGAAATGTTTGAAGCTACTGACTGAATGAAAGGAGCTGGCATCTAACTCTCTTTGAATCTTCTTTATCATGCTAAGAGGAGCAGGAAAAAGCAAAAAATTTCAGAATTGCACCTTGCAATGCGGAGAAATTACTGTTTGTGCATTTACAATATTCATTGATTTTTGCCATTGAAAAACGTCCAGAAATGATTGAAGCTACTGACTGAATGAAAGGAACTGGCATCTCACTCTCTTTGAATCTTCTTTATCATGCTAAGAGGAGCAGGAAAAAGCAAAAAATTTCAGAATTGCACCTTGCAATGCGGAGAAATTACTGTTTGTGCATTTACAATATTCATTGATTTTTGCCATTGAAAAACATCATGTTATTCATATACCAGAAATGTTTGAAGCTACTGACTGAATGAAAGGAGCTGGCATCTCACTCTCTTTGAATCTTCTTTATCATGCTAAGAGGAGCAGGAAAAAGCAAAAAATTTCAGAATTGCAACTTGCAATGCGGAGAAATTACTGTTTGTATATTTACAATATTCATTGATTTTTGCCATTGAAAAACATCATGTTATTCATATACCAGAAATGATTGAAGCTACTGACTGAATGAAAGGAGCTGGCATCTCACTCTCTTTGAATCTTCTTTATCATGCTAAGAGGAGCAGGAAAAAGCAAAAAATTTCAGAATTGCACCTTGCAATGCGGAGAAATTACTGTTTGTGCATTTACAATATTCATTGATTTTTGCCATTGAAAAACGTCAAGAAATGATTGAAGCTACTGACTGAATGAAAGGAGCTGGCATCTCACTCTCTTTGAATCTTCTTTATCATGCTAAGAGGAGCAGGAAAAAGCAAAAAATTTCAGAATTGCACCTTGCAATGCGGAGAAATTACTGTTTGTGCTTTTACAATATTCATTGATTTTTGCCATTGAAAAACATCATGTTATTCATATACAAGAAATGTTTGAAGCTACTGACTGAATGAAAGGAGCTGGCATCTCACTCTCTTTGAATCTTCTTTATCATGCTAAGAGGAGCAGGAAAAAGCAAAAAATTTCAGAATTGCACCTTGCAATGCGGAGAAATTACTGTTTGTGCATTTACAATATTCATTGATTTTTGCCATTGAAAAACGTCCAGAAATGATTGAAGCTACTGACTGAATGAAAGGAGCTGGCATCTCACTCTCTTTGAATCTTCTTTATCATGCTAAGAGGAGCAGGAAAAAGCAAAAAATTTCAGAATTGCACCTTGCAATGCGGAGAAATTACTGTTTGTGCATTTACAATATTCATTGATTTTTGCCATTGAAAAACGTCCAGAAATGATTGAAGCTACTGACTGAATGAAAGGAGCTGGCATCTCACTCTCTTTGAATCTTCTTTATCATGCTAAGAGGAGCAGGAAAAAGCAAAAAATTTCAGAATTGCACCTTGCAATGCGGAGAAATTACTGTTTGTGCATTTACAATATTCATTGATTTTTGCCATTGAAAAACATCATGTTATTCATATACCAGAAATGATTGAAGCTACTGACTGAATGAAAGGAGCTGGCATCTTACTCTCTTTGAATCTTCTTTGTCATGCTAAGAGGAGCAGGAAAAAGCAAAAAATTTCAGAATTGCACCTTGCAATGCGGAGAAATTACTGTTTGTGCATTTACAATATTCATTGATTTTTGCAATTGAAAAACGTCCAGAAATGATTGAAGCTACTGACTGAATGAAAGGAGCTGGCATCTCACTCTCTTTGAATCTTCTTTATCATGCTAAGAGGAGCAGGAAAAAGCAAAAAATTTCAGAATTGCACCTTGCAATGCGGAGAAATTACTGTTTGTGCATTTACAATATTCATTGATTTTTGCCATTGAAAAACGTCCAGAAATGATTGAAGCTACTGACTGAATGAAAGGAGCTGGCATCTCACTCTCTTTGAATCTTCTTTATCATGCTAAGAGGAGCAGGAAAAAGCAAAAAATTTCAGAATTGCACCTTGCAATGCGGAGAAATTACTGTTTGTGCATTTACAATATTCATTGATTTTTGCCATTGAAAAACGTCCAGAAATGATTGAAGCTACTGACTGAATGAAAGGAGCTGGCATCTCACTCTCTTTGAATCTTCTTTATCATGCTAAGAGGAGCAGGAAAAAGCAAAAAATTTCAGAATTGCACCTTGCAATGCGGAGAAATTACTGTTTGTGAATTTACAATATTCATTGATTTTTGCCATTGAAAAACATCATGTTATTCATATACCAGAAATGTTTGAAGCTACTGACTGAATGAAAGGAGCTGGCATCTCACTCTCTTTGAATCTTCTTTATCATGCTAAGAGGAGCAGGAAAAAGCAAAAAATTTCAGAATTGCACCTTGCAATGCGGAGAAATTACTGTTTGTGCATTTACAATATTCATTGATTTTTGCCATTGAAAAACATCATGTTATTCATATACCAGAAATGTTTGAAGCTACTGACTGAATGAAAGGAGCTGGCATCTCACTCTCTTTGAATCTTCTTTATCATGCTAAGAGGAGCAGGAAAAAGCAAAAAATTTCAGAATTGCACCTTGCAATGTGGAGAAATTACTGTTTGTGCATTTACAATATTCATTGATTTTTACCATTGAAAAACGTCCAGAAATGATTGAAGCTACTGACTGAATGAAAGTAGCTGGCATCTCACTCTCTTTGAATCTTCTTTACCATGCTAAGAGGAGCAGGAAAAAGCAAAAAATTTCAGACTTGCACCTTGCAATGCGGAGAAATTACTGTCTGTGCATTTACAATATTCATTGATTTTTGCCATTGAAAAACATCATGTTATTCATATACCGGAAATGTTTGAAGCTACTGACTGAATGAAAGGAGCTGGCATCTCACTCTCTTTGAATCTTCTTTATCATGCTAAGAGGAGCAGGAAAAAGCAAAAAATTTCAGAATTGCACCTTGCAATGCGGAGAAATTACTGTTTGTGCATTTACAATATTCATTGATTTTTGCCATTGAAAAACGTCCAGAAATGATTGAAGCTACTGACTGAATGAAAGGAGCTGGCATCTCACTCTCTTTGAATCTTCTTTATCATGCTAAGAGGAGCAGGAAAAAGCAAAAAATTTCAGAATTGCACCTTGCAATGCGGAGAAATTACTGTTTGTGCATTTACAATATTCATTGATTTTTGCCATTGAAAAACGTCCAGAAATGATTGAAGCTACTGACTGAATGAAAGGAGCTGGCATCTCACTCTCTTTGAATCTTCTTTATCATGCTAAGAGGAGCAGGAAAAATCAAAAAATTTCAGAATTGCACCTTGCAATGCGGAGAAATTACTGTTTGTGCATTTACAATATTCATTGATTTTTGCCATTGAAAAACATGTTATTCATATACCAGAAATGTTTGAAGCTACTGACTGAATGAAAGGAGCTGGCACCTCACTCTCTTTGAATCTTCTTTATCATGCTAAGAGGAGCGATAAAAAGCAAAAAATTTCAGAATTGCACCTTGCAATGCGGAGAAATTACTGTTTGTGCATTTACAATATTCATTGATTTTTGCCATTGAAAAACATCCAGAAATGATTGAAGGTACTGACTGAATGAAAGGAGCTGGCATCTCACTCTCTTTGAATCTTCTTTATCATGCTAAGAGGAGCAGGAAAAAGCAAAAAATTTCAGAATTGCACCTTGCAATGCGGAGAAATTACTGTTTGTGCATTTACAATATTCATTGATTTTTGCCATTGAAAAACGTCCAGAAATGATTGAAGCTACTGACTGAATGAAAGGAGCTGGCATCTCACTCTCTTTGAATCTTCTTTATCATGCTAAGAGGAGCAGGAAAAAGCAAAAAATTTCAGAATTGCACCTTGCAATGCGGAGAAATTACTGTTTGTGCTTTTACAATATTCATTGATTTTTGCCATTGAAAAACATCATGTTATTCATATACCAGAAATGTTTGAAGCTACTGACTGAATGAAAGGAGCTGGCATCTAACTCTCTTTGAATCTTCTTTATCATGCTAAGAGGAGCAGGAAAAAGCAAAAAATTTCAGAATTGCACCTTGCAATGCGGAGAAATTACTGTTTGTGCATTTACAATATTCATTGATTTTTGCCATTGAAAAACGTCCAGAAATGATTGAAGCTACTGACTGAATGAAAGGAGCTGGCATCTCACTCTCTTTGAATCTTCTTTATCATGCTAAGAGGAGCAGGAAAAAGCAAAAAATTTCAGAATTGCACCTTGCAATGCGGAGAACTTACTGTTTGTGCATTTACAATATTCATTGATTTTTGCCATTGAAAAACGTCCAGAAATGATTGAAGCTACTGACTGAATGAAAGGAGCTGGCATCTCACTCTCTTTGAATCTTCTTTATCATGCTAAGAGGAGCAGGAAAAAGCAAAAAATTTCAGAATTGCAACTTGCAATGCGGAGAAATTACTGTTTGTGCATTTACAATATTCATTGATTTTTGCCATTGAAAAACATCATGTTATTCATATACCAGAAATGATTGAAGCTACTGACTGAATGAAAGGAGCTGGCATCTCACTCTCTTTGAATCTTCTTTATCATGCTAAGAGGAGCAGGAAAAAGCAAAAAATTTCAGAATTGCACCTTGCAATGCGGAGAAATTACTGTTTGTGCATTTACAATATTCATTGATTTTTGCCATTGAAAAACGTCCAGAAATGATTGAAGCTACTGACTGAATGAAAGGAGCTGGCATCTCACTCTCTTTGAATCTTCTTTATCATGCTAAGAGGAGCAGGAAAAAGCAAAAAATTTCAGAATTGCACCTTGCAATGCGGAGAAATTACTGTTTGTGCTTTTACAATATTCATTGATTTTTGCCATTGAAAAACATCATGTTATTCATATACAAGAAATGTTTGAAGCTACTGACTGAATGAAAGGAGCTGGCATCTCACTCTCTTTGAATCTTCTTTATCATGCTAAGAGGAGCAGGAAAAAGCAAAAAATTTCAGAATTGCACCTTGCAATGCGGAGAAATTACTGTTTGTGCATTTACAATATTCATTGATTTTTGCCATTGAAAAACGTCCAGAAATGATTGAAGCTACTGACTGAATGAAAGGAGCTGGCATCTCACTCTCTTTGAATCTTCTTTATCATGCTAAGAGGAGCAGGAAAAAGCAAAAAATTTCAGAATTGCACCTTGCAATGCGGAGAAATTACTGTTTGTGCATTTACAATATTCATTGATTTTTGCCATTGAAAAACGTCCAGAAATGATTGAAGCTACTGACTGAATGAAAGGAGCTGGCATCTCACTCTCTTTGAATCTTCTTTATCATGCTAAGAGGAGCAGGAAAAAGCAAAAAATTTCAGAATTGCACCTTGCAATGCGGAGAAATTACTGTTTGTGCATTTACAATATTCATTGATTTTTGCCATTGAAAAACATCATGTTATTCATATACCAGAAATGATTGAAGCTACTGACTGAATGAAAGGAGCTGGCATCTTACTCTCTTTGAATCTTCTTTGTCATGCTAAGAGGAGCAGGAAAAAGCAAAAAATTTCAGAATTGCACCTTGCAATGCGGAGAAATTACTGTTTGTGCATTTACAATATTCATTGATTTTTGCCATTGAAAAACGTCCAGAAATGATTGAAGCTACTGACTGAATGAAAGGAGCTGGCATCTCACTCTCTTTGAATCTTCTTTATCATGCTAAGAGGAGCAGGAAAAAGCAAAAAATTTCAGAATTGCACCTTGCAATGCGGAGAAATTACTGTTTGTGCATTTACAATATTCATTGATTTTTGCCATTGAAAAACGTCCAGAAATGATTGAAGCTACTGACTGAATGAAAGGAGCTGGCATCTCACTCTCTTTGAATCTTCTTTATCATGCTAAGAGGAGCAGGAAAAAGCAAAAAATTTCAGAATTGCACCTTGCAATGCGGAGAAATTACTGTTTGTGCATTTACAATATTCATTGATTTTTGCCATTGAAAAACGTCCAGAAATGATTGAAGCTACTGACTGAATGAAAGGAGCTGGCATCTCACTCTCTTTGAATCTTCTTTATCATGCTAAGAGGAGCAGGAAAAAGCAAAAAATTTTAGAATTGCACCTTGCAATGCGGAGAAATTACTGTTTGTGCATTTACAATATTCATTGATTTTTGCCATTGAAAAACGTCCAGAAATGATTGAAGCTACTGACTGAATGAAAGGAGCTGGCATCTCACTCTCTTTGAATCTTCTTTATCATGCTAAGAGGAGCAGGAAAAAGCAAAAAATATCAGAATTGCACCTTGCAATGCGGAGAAATTACTGTTTGTGCATTTACAATATTCATTGATTTTTGCCATTGAAAAACATCATGTTATTCATATACCAGAAATGTTTGAAGCTACTGACTGAATGAAAGGAGCTGGCATCTCACTCTCTTTGAATCTTCTTTATCATGCTAAGAGGAGCAGGAAAAAGCAAAAAATTTCAGAATTGCACCTTGCAATGCGGAGAAATTACTGTTTGTGCATTTACAATATTCATTGATTTTTGCCATTGAAAAACATCATGTTATTCATATACCAGAAATGTTTGAAGCTACTGACTGAATGAAAGGAGCTGGCATCTCACTCTCTTTGAATCTTCTTTATCATGCTAAGAGGAGCAGGAAAAAGCAAAAAATTTCAGAATTGCACCTTGCAATGTGGAGAAATTACTGTTTGTGCATTTACAATATTCATTGATTTTTACCATTGAAAAACGTCCAGAAATGATTGAAGCTACTGACTGAATGAAAGTAGCTGGCATCTCACTCTCTTTGAATCTTCTTTACCATGCTAAGAGGAGCAGGAAAAAGCAAAAAATTTCAGACTTGCACCTTGCAATGCGGAGAAATTACTGTTTGTGCATTTACAATATTCATTGATTTTTGCCATTGAAAAACATCATGTTATTCATATACCAGAAATGTTTGAAGCTACTGACTGAATGAAAGGAGCTGGCATCTCACTCTCTTTGAATCTTCTTTATCATGCTAAGAGGAGCAGGAAAAAGCAAAAAATTTCAGAATTGCACCTTGCAATGCGGAGAAATTACTGTTTGTGCATTTACAATATTCATTGATTTTTGCCATTGAAAAACGTCCAGAAATGATTGAAGCTACTGACTGAATGAAAGGAGCTGGCATCTCACTCTCTTTGAATCTTCTTTATCATGCTAAGAGGAGCAGGAAAAAGCAAAAAATTTCAGAATTGCACCTTGCAATGCGGAGAAATTACTGTTTGTGCATTTACAATATTCATTGATTTTTGCCATTGAAAAACGTCCAGAAATGATTGAAGCTACTGACTGAATGAAAGGAGCTGGCATCTCACTCTCTTTGAATCTTCTTTATCATGCTAAGAGGAGCAGGAAAAATCAAAAAATTTCAGAATTGCACCTTGCAATGCGGAGAAATTACTGTTTGTGCATTTACAATATTCATTGATTTTTGCCATTGAAAAACATGTTATTCATATACCAGAAATGTTTGAAGCTACTGACTGAATGAAAGGAGCTGGCACCTCACTCTCTTTGAATCTTCTTTATCATGCTAAGAGGAGCGGGAAAAAGCAAAAAATTTCAGAATTGCACCTTGCAATGCGGAGAAATTACTGTTTGTGCATTTACAATATTCATTGATTTTTGCCATTGAAAAACATCCAGAAATGATTGAAGGTACTGACTGAATGAAAGGAGCTGGCATCTCACTCTCTTTGAATCTTCTTTATCATGCTAAGAGGAGCAGGAAAAAGCAAAAAATTTCAGAATTGCACCTTGCAATGCGGAGAAATTACTGTTTGTGCATTTACAATATTCATTGATTTTTGCCATTGAAAAACGTCCAGAAATGATTGAAGCTACTGACTGAATGAAAGGAGCTGGCATCTCACTCTCTTTGAATCTTCTTTATCATGCTAAGAGGAGCAGGAAAAAACAAAAAATTTCAGAATTGCACCTTGCAATGCGGAGAAATTACAGTTTGTGCATTTACAATATTCATTGATTTTTGCCATTGAAAAACATCCAGAAATGATTGAAGCTACTGACTGAATGAAAGGAGCTGGCATCTCACTCTCTTTGAATATTCTTTATCATGCTAAGAGGAGCAGGAAAAAGCAAAAAATTTCAGAATTGCACCTTGCAATGCGGAGAAATTACTGTTTGTGCATTTACAATATTCATTGATTTTTGCCATTGAAAAACATCATGTTATTCATATACCAGAAATGTTTGAAGCTACTGACTGAATGAAAGGAGCTGGCATCTCACTCTCTTTGAATCTTCTTTATCATGCTAAGAGGAGCAGGAAAAAGCAAAAAATTTCAGAATTGCACCTTGCAATGCGGAGAAATTACTGTTTGTGCATTTACAATATTCATTGATTTTTGCCATTGAAAAACATCATGTTATTCATATACCAGAAATGTTTGAAGCTACTGACTGAATGAAAGGAGCTGGCATCTCACTCTCTTTGAATCTTCTTTATCATGCTAAGAGGAGCAGGAAAAAGCAAAACATTTCAGAATTGCACCTTGCAATGTGGAGAAATTACTGTTTGTGCATTTACAATATTCATTGATTTTTACGATTGAAAAACATCCAGAAATGATTGAAGCTACTGACTGAATGAAAGTAGCTGGCATCTCACTCTCTTTGAATCTTCTTTATCATGCTAAGAGGAGCAGGAAAAAGCAAAAAATTTCAGAATTGCACCTTGCAATGCGGAGAAATTACTGTTTGTGCTTTTACAATATTCATTGATTTTTGCCATTGAAAAACATCATGTTATTCATATACAAGAAATGTTTGAAGCTACTGACTGAATGAAAGGAGCTGGCATCTCACTCTCTTTGAATCTTCTTTATCATGCTAAGAGGAGCAGGAAAAAGCAAAAAATTTCAGAATTGCACCTTGCAATGCGGAGAAATTACTGTTTGTGCATTTACAATATTCATTGATTTTTGCCATTGAAAAACGTCCAGAAATGATTGAAGCTACTGACTGAATGAAAGGAGCTGGCATCTCACTCTCTTTGAATCTTCTTTATCATGCTAAGAGGAGCAGGAAAAAGCAAAAAATTTCAGAATTGCACCTTGCAATGCGGAGAAATTACTGTTTGTGCATTTACAATATTCATTGATTTTTGCCATTGAAAAACGTCCAGAAATGATTGAAGCTACTGACTGAATGAAAGGAGCTGGCATCTCACTCTCTTTGAATCTTCTTTATCATGCTAAGAGGAGCAGGAAAAAGCAAAAAATTTCAGAATTGCACCTTGCAATGCGGAGAAATTACTGTTTGTGCATTTACAATATTCATTGATTTTTGCCATTGAAAAACATCATGTTATTCATATACCAGAAATGATTGAAGCTACTGACTGAATGAAAGGAGCTGGCATCTTACTCTCTTTGAATCTTCTTTGTCATGCTAAGAGGAGCAGGAAAAAGCAAAAAATTTCAGAATTGCACCTTGCAATGCGGAGAAATTACTGTTTGTGCATTTACAATATTCATTGATTTTTGCCATTGAAAAACGTCCAGAAATGATTGAAGCTACTGACTGAATGAAAGGAGCTGGCATCTCACTCTCTTTGAATCTTCTTTATCATGCTAAGAGGAGCAGGAAAAAGCAAAAAATTTCAGAATTGCACCTTGCAATGCGGAGAAATTACTGTTTGTGCATTTACAATATTCATTGATTTTTGCCATTGAAAAACGTCCAGAAATGATTGAAGCTACTGACTGAATGAAAGGAGCTGGCATCTCACTCTCTTTGAATCTTCTTTATCATGCTAAGAGGAGCAGGAAAAAGCAAAAAATTTCAGAATTGCACCTTGCAATGCGGAGAAATTACTGTTTGTGCATTTACAATATTCATTGATTTTTGCCATTGAAAAACGTCCAGAAATGATTGAAGCTACTGACTGAATGAAAGGAGCTGGCATCTCACTCTCTTTGAATCTTCTTTATCATGCTAAGAGGAGCAGGAAAAAGCAAAAAATTTTAGAATTGCACCTTGCAATGCGGAGAAATTACTGTTTGTGCATTTACAATATTCATTGATTTTTGCCATTGAAAAACGTCCAGAAATGATTGAAGCTACTGACTGAATGAAAGGAGCTGGCATCTCACTCTCTTTGAATCTTCTTTATCATGCTAAGAGGAGCAGGAAAAAGCAAAAAATATCAGAATTGCACCTTGCAATGCGGAGAAATTACTGTTTGTGCATTTACAATATTCATTGATTTTTGCCATTGAAAAACATCATGTTATTCATATACCAGAAATGTTTGAAGCTACTGACTGAATGAAAGGAGCTGGCATCTCACTCTCTTTGAATCTTCTTTATCATGCTAAGAGGAGCAGGAAAAAGCAAAAAATTTCAGAATTGCACCTTGCAATGCGGAGAAATTACTGTTTGTGCATTTACAATATTCATTGATTTTTGCCATTGAAAAACATCATGTTATTCATATACCAGAAATGTTTGAAGCTACTGACTGAATGAAAGGAGCTGGCATCTCACTCTCTTTGAATCTTCTTTATCATGCTAAGAGGAGCAGGAAAAAGCAAAAAATTTCAGAATTGCACCTTGCAATGTGGAGAAATTACTGTTTGTGCATTTACAATATTCATTGATTTTTACCATTGAAAAACGTCCAGAAATGATTGAAGCTACTGACTGAATGAAAGTAGCTGGCATCTCACTCTCTTTGAATCTTCTTTACCATGCTAAGAGGAGCAGGAAAAAGCAAAAAATTTCAGACTTGCACCTTGCAATGCGGAGAAATTACTGTTTGTGCATTTACAATATTCATTGATTTTTGCCATTGAAAAACATCATGTTATTCATATACCAGAAATGTTTGAAGCTACTGACTGAATGAAAGGAGCTGGCATCTCACTCTCTTTGAATCTTCTTTATCATGCTAAGAGGAGCAGGAAAAAGCAAAAAATTTCAGAATTGCACCTTGCAATGCGGAGAAATTACTGTTTGTGCATTTACAATATTCATTGATTTTTGCCATTGAAAAACGTCCAGAAATGATTGAAGCTACTGACTGAATGAAAGGAGCTGGCATCTCACTCTCTTTGAATCTTCTTTATCATGCTAAGAGGAGCAGGAAAAAGCAAAAAATTTCAGAATTGCACCTTGCAATGCGGAGAAATTACTGTTTGTGCATTTACAATATTCATTGATTTTTGCCATTGAAAAACGTCCAGAAATGATTGAAGCTACTGACTGAATGAAAGGAGCTGGCATCTCACTCTCTTTGAATCTTCTTTATCATGCTAAGAGGAGCAGGAAAAATCAAAAAATTTCAGAATTGCACCTTGCAATGCGGAGAAATTACTGTTTGTGCATTTACAATATTCATTGATTTTTGCCATTGAAAAACATGTTATTCATATACCAGAAATGTTTGAAGCTACTGACTGAATGAAAGGAGCTGGCACCTCACTCTCTTTGAATCTTCTTTATCATGCTAAGAGGAGCGGGAAAAAGCAAAAAATTTCAGAATTGCACCTTGCAATGCGGAGAAATTACTGTTTGTGCATTTACAATATTCATTGATTTTTGCCATTGAAAAACATCCAGAAATGATTGAAGGTACTGACTGAATGAAAGGAGCTGGCATCTCACTCTCTTTGAATCTTCTTTATCATGCTAAGAGGAGCAGGAAAAAGCAAAAAATTTCAGAATTGCACCTTGCAATGCGGAGAAATTACTGTTTGTGCATTTACAATATTCATTGATTTTTGCCATTGAAAAACGTCCAGAAATGATTGAAGCTACTGACTGAATGAAAGGAGCTGGCATCTCACTCTCTTTGAATCTTCTTTATCATGCTAAGAGGAGCAGGAAAAAACAAAAAATTTCAGAATTGCACCTTGCAATGCGGAGAAATTACAGTTTGTGCATTTACAATATTCATTGATTTTTGCCATTGAAAAACATCCAGAAATGATTGAAGCTACTGACTGAATGAAAGGAGCTGGCATCTCACTCTCTTTGAATATTCTTTATCATGCTAAGAGGAGCAGGAAAAAGCAAAAAATTTCAGAATTGCACCTTGCAATGCGGAGAAATTACTGTTTGTGCATTTACAATATTCATTGATTTTTGCCATTGAAAAACATCATGTTATTCATATACCAGAAATGTTTGAAGCTACTGACTGAATGAAAGGAGCTGGCATCTCACTCTCTTTGAATCTTCTTTATCATGCTAAGAGGAGCAGGAAAAAGCAAAAAATTTCAGAATTGCACCTTGCAATGCGGAGAAATTACTGTTTGTGCATTTACAATATTCATTGATTTTTGCCATTGAAAAACATCATGTTATTCATATACCAGAAATGTTTGAAGCTACTGACTGAATGAAAGGAGCTGGCATCTCACTCTCTTTGAATCTTCTTTATCATGCTAAGAGGAGCAGGAAAAAGCAAAACATTTCAGAATTGCACCTTGCAATGTGGAGAAATTACTGTTTGTGCATTTACAATATTCATTGATTTTTACGATTGAAAAACATCCAGAAATGATTGAAGCTACTGACTGAATGAAAGTAGCTGACATCTCACTCTCTTTGAATCTTCTTTATCATGCTAAGAGGAGCAGGAAAAAGCAAAAAATTTCAGAATTGCACCTTGCAATGCAGAGAAATTACTGTTTGTGCATTTACAATATTCATTGATTTTTGCCATTGAAAAACATCATGTTATTCATATACCAGAAATGTTTGAAGCTACTGACTGAATGAAAGGAGCTGGCATATCACTCTCTTTGAATCTTTATCATGCTAAGAGGAGCAGGAAAAAGCAAAAAATTTCAGAATTGCACCTTGCAATGTGGAGAAATTACTGTTTGTGCATTTACAATATTCATTGATTTTTACCATTGAAAAACATCCAGAAATGATTGAAGCTACTGACTGAATGAAAGTAGCTGGCATCTCACTCTCTTTGTATCTTCTTTATCATGCTAAGAGGAGCAGGAAAAAGCAAAAAATTTCAGACTTGCACCTTGCAATGCGGAGAAATTACTGTTTGTGCATTTACAATATTCATTGATTTTTGCCATTGAAAAACATCATGTTATTCATATACCAGAAATGTTTGAAGCTACTGACTGAATGAAAGGAGCTGGCATCTCACTCTCTTTGAATCTTCTTTATCATGCTAAGAGGAGCAGGAAAAAGCAAAAAATTTCAGAATTGCACCTTGCAATGCGGAGAAATTACTGTTTGTGCATTTACAATATTCATTGATTTTTGCCATTGAAAAACGTCCAGAAATGATTGAAGCTACTGACTGAATGAAAGGAGCTGGCATCTCACTCTCTTTGAATCTTGTTTATCATGCTAAGAGGAGCAGGAAAAAGCAAAAAATTTCAGAATTGCAACTTGCAATGCGGAGAAATTACTGTTTGTGCATTTACAATATTCATTGATTTTTGCCATTGAAAAACGTCCAGAAATGATTGAAGCTACTGACTGAATGAAAGGAGCTGGCATCTCACTCTCTTTGAATCTACTTTATCATGCTAAGAGGAGCAGGAAAAAGCAAAAAATTTCAGAATTGCACCTTGCAATGCGGAGAAATTACTGTTTGTGCATTTACAATATTCATTGATTTTTGCCATTGAAAAACATCATGTGATTCATATACCAGAAATGATTGAAGATACTGACTGAATGAAAGGAGCTGGCATCTCACTCTCTTTGAATCTTCTTTATCATGCTAAGAGGAGCAGGAAAAAGCAAAAAATTTCAGAATTGCACCTTGCAATGCGGAGAAATTACTGTTTGTGCATTTACAATATTCATTGATTTTTGCCATTGAAAAACGTCCAGAAATGATTGAAGCTACTGACTGAATGAAAGGAACTGGCATCTCACTCTCTTTGAATCTTCTTTATCATGCTAAGAGGAGCAGGAAAAAGCAAAAAATTTCAGAATTGCACCTTGCAATGCTGAGAAATTACTGTTTGTGCATTTACAAAATTCATTGATTTTTGCCATTGAAAAACATCATGTTATTCATATACCAGAAATGTTTGAAGCTACTGACTGAATGAAAGGAGCTGACATCTCACTCTCTTTGAATCTTCTTTACCATGCTAAGAGGAGCAGGAAAAAGCAAAAAATTTCAGAATTGCACCTTGCAATGCGGAGAAATTACTGTTTGTGCATTTACAATATTCATTGATTTTTGCCATTGAAAAACATCCAGAAATGATTGAAGCTACTGACTGAATGAAAGGAGCTGGCATCTCACTCTCTTTGAATCTTCTTTATCATGCTAAGAGGAGCAGGAAAAAGCAAAAAATTTCAGAATTGCACCTTGCAATGCGGAGAAATTACTGTTTGTGCATTTACAATATTCATTGATTTTTGCCATTGAAAAACATCATGTTATTCATATACTAGAAATGTTTGAAGCTACTGACTGAATGAAAGGAGCTGGCATCTCACTCTCTTTGAATCTTCTTTATCATGCTAAGAGGAGCAGGAAAAAGCAAAAAATTTCAGAATTGCACCTTGCAATGCGGAGAAATTACTGTTTGTGCATTTACAATATTCATTGATTTTTGCCATTGAAAAACATCATGTTATTCATATACCAGAAATGTTTGAAGCTACTGACTGAATGAAAGGAGCTGGCATCTCACTCTCTTTGAATCTTCTTTATCATGCTAAGAGGAGCAGGAAAAAGCAAAAAATTTCAGAATTGCACCTTGCAATGTGGAGAAATTACTGTTTGTGCATTTACAATATTCATTGATTTTTACCATTGAAAAAGGTCCAGAAATGATTGAAGCTACTGACTGAATGAAAGTAGCTGGCATCTCACTCTCTTTGAATCTTCTTTATCATGCTAAGAGGAGCAGGAAAAAGCAAAAAATTTCAGACTTGCACCTTGCAATGCGGAGAAATTACTGTTTGTGCATTTACAATATTAATTGATTTTTGCCATTGAAAAACATCATGTTATTCATATACCAGAAATGTTTGAAGCTACTGACTGAATGAAAGGAGCTGGCATCTCACTCTCTTTGAATCTTCTTTATCATGCTAAGAGGAGCAGGAAAAAGCAAAAAATTTCAGAATCGCACCTTGCAATGCGGAGAAATTACTGTTTGTGCATTTACAATTTTCATTGATTTTTGCCATTGAAAAACGTCCAGAAATGATTGAAGGTACTGACTGAATGAAAGGAGCTGGCATCTCACTCTCTTTGAATCTTCTTTATCATGCTAAGAGGAGCAGGAAAAAGCAAAAAATTTCAGAATTGCACCTTGCAATGCGGAGAAATTACTGTTTGTGCATTTACAATATTCATTGATTTTTGCCATTGAAAAACGTCCAGAAATGATTGAAGCTACTGACTGAATGAAAGGAGCTGGCATCTCACTCTCTTTGAATCTTCTTTATCATGCTAAGAGGAGCAGGAAAAAGCAAAAAATTTCAGAATTGCACCTTGCAATGCGGAGAAATTACAGTTTGTGCATTTACAATATTCATTGATTTTTGCCATTGAAAAACATCCAGAAATGATTGAAGCTACTGACTGAATGAAAGGAGCTGGCATCTCACTCTCTTTGAATCTTCTTTATCATGCTAAGAGGAGCAGGAAAAAGCAAAAAATTTCAGAATTGCACCTTGCAATGCGGAGAAATTACTGTTTGTGCATTTACAATATTCATTGATTTTTGCCATTGAAAAACATCATGTTATTCATATACCAGAAATGTTTGAAGCTACTGACTGAATGAAAGGAGCTGGCATCTCACTCTCTTTGAATCTTCTTTATCATGCTAAGAGGAGCAGGAAAAAGCAAAAAATTTCAGAATTGCACCTTGCAATGCGGAGAAATTACTGTTTGTGCATTTACAATATTCATTGATTTTTGCCATTGAAAAACATGTTATTCATATACCAGAAATGTTTGAAGCTACTGACTGAATGAAAGGAGCTGGCACCTCACTCTCTTTGAATCTTTATCATGCTAAGAGGAGCGAGAAAAAGCAAAAAATTTCAGAATTGCACCTTGCAATGCGGAGAAATTACTGTTTGTGCATTTACAATATTCATTGATTTTTGCCATTGAAAAACGTCCAGAAATGATTGAAGGTACTGACTGAATGAAAGGAGCTGGCATCTCACTCTCTTTGAATCTTCTTTATCATGCTAAGAGGAGCAGGAAAAAGCAAAAAATTTCAGAATTGCACCTTGCAATGCGGAGAAATTACTGTTTGTGCATTTACAATATTCATTGATTTTTGCCATTGAAAAACGTCCAGAAATGATTGAAGCTGCTGACTGAATGAAAGGAGCTGGCATCTCACTCTCTTTGAATCTTCTTTATTATGCTAAAAGGAGCAGGAAAAAGCAAAAAATTTCAGAATTGCACCTTGCAATGCGGAGAAATTACAGTTTGTGCATTTACAATATTCATTGATTTTTGCCATTGAAAAACATCCAGAAATGATTGAAGCTACTGACTGAATGAAAGGAGCTGGCATCTCACTCTCTTTGAATCTTCTTTATCATGCTAAGAGGAGCAGGAAAAAGCAAAAAATTTCAGAATTGCACCTTGCAATGCGGAGAAATTACTGTTTGTGCATTTACAATATTCATTGATTTTTGCCATTGAAAAACATCATGTTATTCATATACCAGAAATGTTTGAAGCTACTGACTGAATGAAAGGAGCTGGCATCTCACTCTCTTTGAATCTTCTTTATCATGCTAAGAGGAGCAGGAAAAAGCAAAAAATTTCAGAATTGCACCTTGCAATGTGGAGAAATTACTGTTTGTGCATTTACAATATTCATTGATTTTTACCATTGAAAAACGTCCAGAAATGATTGAAGCTACTGACTGAATGAAAGTAGCTGGCATCTCACTCTCTTTGAATCTTCTTTATCATGCTAAGAGGAGCAGGAAAAAGCAAAAAATTTCAGACTTGCACCTTGCAATGCGGAGAAATTACTGTTTGTGCATTTACAATATTCATTGATTTTTGCCATTGAAAAACATCATGTTATTCATATACCAGAAATGTTTGAAGCTACTGACTGAATGAAAGGAGCTGGCATCTCACTCTCTTTGAATCTTCTTTATCATGCTAAGAGGAGCAGGAAAAAGCAAAAAATTTCAGAATTGCACCTTGCAATGCGGAGAAATTACTGTTTGTGCATTTACAATATTCATTGATTTTTGCCATTGAAAAACGTCCAGAAATGATTGAAGCTACTGACTGAATGAAAGGAGCTGGCATCTCACTCTCTTTGAATCTTGTTTATCATGCTAAGAGGAGCAGGAAAAAGCAAAAAATTTCAGAATTGCACCTTGCAATGCGGAGAAATTACTGTTTGTGCATTTACAATATTCATTGATTTTTGCCATTGAAAAACATCCAGAAATGATTGAAGCTACTGACTGAATGAAAGGAGCTGGCATCTCACTCTCTTTGAATCTTCTTTATCATGCTAAGAGGAGCAGGAAAAAGCAAAAAATTTCAGAATTGCACCTTGCAATGCGGAGAAATTACTGTTTGTGCATTTACAATATTCATTGATTTTTGCCATTGAAAAACATCATGTTATTCATATACCAGAAATGTTTGAAGCTACTGACTGAATGAAAGGAGCTGGCATCTCACTCTCTTTGAATCTTCTTTATCATGCTAAGAGGAGCAGGAAAAAGCAAAAAATTTCAGAATTGCACCTTGCAATGTGGAGAAATTACTGTTTGTGCATTTACAATATTCATTGATTTTTACCATTAAAAAACGTCCAGAAATGATTGAAGCTACTGACTGAATGAAAGTAGCTGGCATCTCACTCTCTTTGAATCTTCTTTATCATGCTAAGAGGAGCAGGAAAAAGCAAAAAATTTCAGACTTGCACCTTGCAATGCGGAGAAATTACTGTTTGTGCATTTACAATATTCATTGATTTTTGCCATTGAAAAACATCATGTTATTCATATACCAGAAATGTTTGAAGCTACTGACTGAATGAAAGGAGCTGGCATCTCACTCTCTTTGAATCTTCTTTATCATGCTAAGAGGAGCAGGAAAAAGCAAAAAATTTCAGAATTGCACCTTGCAATGCGGAGAAATTACTGTTTGTGCATTTACAATATTCATTGATTTTTGCCATTGAAAAACGTCCAGAAATGATTGAAGCTACTGACTGAATGAAAGGAGCTGGCATCTCACTCTCTTTGAATCTTGTTTATCATGCTAAGAGGAGCAGGAAAAAGCAAAAAATTTCAGAATTGCACCTTGCAATGCGGAGAAATTACTGTTTGTGCATTTACAATATTCATTGATTTTTGCCATTGAAAAACATCCAGAAATGATTGAAGCTACTGACTGAATGAAAGGAGCTGGCATCTCACTCTCTTTGAATCTTCTTTATCATGCTAAGGGGAGCAGGAAAAAGCAAAAAAATTCAGAATTGCACCTTGCAATGCGGAGAAATTACTGTTTGTGCATTTACAAAATTCATTGATTTTTGCCATTGAAAAACATCATGTTATTCATATACCAGAAATGTTTGAAGCTACTGACTGAATGAAAGGAGCTGACATCTCACTCTCTTTGAATCTTCTTTATCATGCTAAGAGGAGCAGGAAAAAGCAAAAAATTTCAGAATTGCACCTTGCAATGCGGAGAAATTACTGTTTGTGCATTTACAATATTCATTGATTTTTGCCATTGAAAAACATCCAGAAATGATTGAAGCTACTGACTGAATGAAAGGAGCTGGCATCTCACTCTCTTTGAATCTTCTTTATCATGCTAAGAGGAGCAGGAAAAAGCAAAAAATTTCAGAATTGCACCTTGCAATGCGGAGAAATTACTGTTTGTGCATTTACAATATTCATTGATTTTTGCCATTGAAAAACATCATGTTATTCA
This sequence comes from Phyllobates terribilis, assembly GCF_046119375.1. Taxonomy (NCBI): domain Eukaryota; kingdom Metazoa; phylum Chordata; class Amphibia; order Anura; family Dendrobatidae; genus Phyllobates; species Phyllobates terribilis. Next base: position 150,000 of record NW_027363964.1, on the reverse strand, counting down.
TATACCAGAAATGTTTGAAGCTACTGACTGAATGAAAGGAGCTGGCATCTCACTCTCTTTGAATCTTCTTTATCATGCTAAGAGGAGCAGGAAAAAGCAAAAAATTTCAGAATTGCACCTTGCAATGCGGAGAAATTACTGTTTGTGCATTTACAATATTCATTGATTTTTGCCATTGAAAAACATCATGTTATTCATATACCAGAAATGTTTGAAGCTACTGACTGAATGAAAGGAGCTGGCATCTCACTCTCTTTGAATCTTCTTTATCATGCTAAGAGGAGCAGGAAAAAGCAAAAAATTTCAGAATTGCACCTTGCAATGTGGAGAAATTACTGTTTGTGCATTTACAATATTCATTGATTTTTACCATTGAAAAAGGTCCAGAAATGATTGAAGCTACTGACTGAATGAAAGTAGCTGGCATCTCACTCTCTTTGAATCTTCTTTATCATGCTAAGAGGAGCAGGAAAAAGCAAAAAATTTCAGACTTGCACCTTGCAATGCGGAGAAATTACTGTTTGTGCATTTACAATATTCATTGATTTTTGCCATTGAAAAACATCATGTTATTCATATACCAGAAATGTTTGAAGCTACTGACTGAATGAAAGGAGCTGGCATCTCACTCTCTTTGAATCTTCTTTATCATGCTAAGAGGAGCAGGAAAAAGCAAAAAATTTCAGAATCGCACCTTGCAATGCGGAGAAATTACTGTTTGTGCATTTACAATTTTCATTGATTTTTGCCATTGAAAAACGTCCAGAAATGATTGAAGGTACTGACTGAATGAAAGGAGCTGGCATCTCACTCTCTTTGAATCTTCTTTATCATGCTAAGAGGAGCAGGAAAAAGCAAAAAATTTCAGAATTGCACCTTGCAATGCGGAGAAATTACTGTTTGTGCATTTACAATATTCATTGATTTTTGCCATTGAAAAACGTCCAGAAATGATTGAAGCTACTGACTGAATGAAAGGAGCTGGCATCTCACTCTCTTTGAATCTTCTTTATCATGCTAAGAGGAGCAGGAAAAAGCAAAAAATTTCAGAATTGCACCTTGCAATGCGGAGAAATTACAGTTTGTGCATTTACAATATTCATTGATTTTTGCCATTGAAAAACATCCAGAAATGATTGAAGCTACTGACTGAATGAAAGGAGCTGGCATCTCACTCTCTTTGAATCTTCTTTATCATGCTAAGAGGAGCAGGAAAAAGCAAAAAATTTCAGAATTGCACCTTGCAATGCGGAGAAATTACTGTTTGTGCATTTACAATATTCATTGATTTTTGCCATTGAAAAACATCATGTTATTCATATACCAGAAATGTTTGAAGCTACTGACTGAATGAAAGGAGCTGGCATCTCACTCTCTTTGAATCTTCTTTATCATGCTAAGAGGAGCAGGAAAAAGCAAAAAATTTCAGAATTGCACCTTGCAATGCGGAGAAATTACTGTTTGTGCATTTACAATATTCATTGATTTTTGCCATTGAAAAACATCATGTTATTCATATACCAGAAATGTTTGAAGCTACTGACTGAATGAAAGGAGCTGGCACCTCACTCTCTTTGAATCTTTATCATGCTAAGAGGAGCGGGAAAAAGCAAAAAATTTCAGAATTGCACCTTGCAATGCGGAGAAATTACTGTTTGTGCATTTACAATATTCATTGATTTTTGCCATTGAAAAACGTCCAGAAATGATTGAAGGTACTGACTGAATGAAAGGAGCTGGCATCTCACTCTCTTTGAATCTTCTTTATCATGCTAAGAGGAGCAGGAAAAAGCAAAAAATTTCAGAATTGCACCTTGCAATGCGGAGAAATTACTGTTTGTGCATTTACAATATTCATTGATTTTTGCCATTGAAAAACGTCCAGAAATGATTGAAGCTACTGACTGAATGAAAGGAGCTGGCATCTCACTCTCTTTGAATCTTCTTTATCATGCTAAGAGGAGCAGGAAAAAGCAAAAAATTTCAGAATTGCACCTTGCAATGCGGAGAAATTACTGTTTGTGCATTTACAATATTCATTGATTTTTGCCATTGAAAAACGTCCAGAAATGATTGAAGCTACTGACTGAATGAAAGGAGCTGGCATCTCACTCTCTTTGAATCTTGTTTATCATGCTAAGAGGAGCAGGAAAAAGCAAAAAATTTCAGAATTGCACCTTGCAATGCGGAGAAATTACTGTTTGTGCATTTACAATATTCATTGATTTTTGCCATTGAAAAACATCCAGAAATGATTGAAGCTACTGACTGAATGAAAGGAGCTGGCATCTCACTCTCTTTGAATCTTCTTTATCATGCTAAGAGAAGCAGGAAAAAGCAAAAAATTTCAGAATTGCACCTTGCAATGCGGAGAAATTACTGTTTGTGCATTTACAATATTCATTGATTTTTGCCATTGAAAAACATCATGTTATTCATATACCAGAAATGTTTGAAGCTACTGACTGAATGAAAGGAGCTGGCATCTCACTCTCTTTGAATCTTCTTTATCATGCTAAGAGGAGCAGGAAAAAGCAAAAAATTTCAGAATTGCACCTTGCAATGTGGAGAAATTACTGTTTGTGCATTTACAATATTCATTGATTTTTACCATTAAAAAACGTCCAGAAATGATTGAAGCTACTGACTGAATGAAAGTAGCTGGCATCTCACTCTCTTTGAATCTTCTTTATCATGCTAAGAGGAGCAGGAAAAAGCAAAAAATTTCAGACTTGCACCTTGCAATGCGGAGAAATTACTGTTTGTGCATTTACAATATTCATTGATTTTTGCCATTGAAAAACATCATGTTATTCATATACCAGAAATGTTTGAAGCTACTGACTGAATGAAAGGAGCTGGCATCTCACTCTCTTTGAATCTTCTTTATCATGCTAAGAGGAGCAGGAAAAAGCAAAAAATTTCAGAATTGCACCTTGCAATGCGGAGAAATTACTGTTTGTGCATTTACAATATTCATTGATTTTTGCCATTGAAAAACGTCCAGAAATGATTGAAGCTACTGACTGAATGAAAGGAGCTGGCATCTCACTCTCTTTGAATCTTGTTTATCATGCTAAGAGGAGCAGGAAAAAGCAAAAAATTTCAGAATTGCACCTTGCAATGCGGAGAAATTACTGTTTGTGCATTTACAATATTCATTGATTTTTGCCATTGAAAAACATCCAGAAATGATTGAAGCTACTGACTGAATGAAAGGAGCTGGCATCTCACTCTCTTTGAATCTTCTTTATCATGCTAAGAGGAGCAGGAAAAAGCAAAAAAATTCAGAATTGCACCTTGCAATGCGGAGAAATTACTGTTTGTGCATTTACAAAATTCATTGATTTTTGCCATTGAAAAACATCATGTTATTCATATACCAGAAATGTTTGAAGCTACTGACTGAATGAAAGGAGCTGACATCTCACTCTCTTTGAATCTTCTTTATCATGCTAAGAGGAGCAGGAAAAAGCAAAAAATTTCAGAATTGCACCTTGCAATGCGGAGAAATTACTGTTTGTGCATTTACAATATTCATTGATTTTTGCCATTGAAAAACATCCAGAAATGATTGAAGCTACTGACTGAATGAAAGGAGCTGGCATCTCACTCTCTTTGAATCTTCTTTACCATGCTAAGAGGAGCAGGAAAAAGCAAAAAATTTCAGAATTGCACCTTGCAATGCGGAGAAATTACTGTTTGTGCATTTACAATATTCATTGATTTTTGCCATTGAAAAACATCATGTTATTCATATACCAGAAATGTTTGAAGCTACTGACTGAATGAAAGGAGCTGGCATCTCACTCTCTTTGAATCTTCTTTATCATGCTAAGAGGAGCAGGAAAAAGCAAAAAATTTCAGAATTGCACCTTGCAATGTGGAGAAATTACTGTTTGTGCATTTACAATATTCATTGATTTTTGCCATTGAAAAACATCCAGAAATGATTGAAGCTACTGACTGAATGAAAGGAGCTGGCATCTCACTCTCTTTGAATCTTCTTTATCATGCTAAGAGGAGCAGGAAAAAGCAAAAAATTTCAGAATTGCACCTTGCAATGCGGAGAAATTACTGTTTGTGCATTTACAATATTCATTGATTTTTGCCATTGAAAAACATCATGTTATTCATATACCAGAAATGTTTGAAGCTACTGACTGAATGAAAGGAGCTGGCATCTCACTCTCTTTGAATCTTCTTTATCATGCTAAGAGGAGCAGGAAAAAGCAAAAAATTTCAGAATTGCACCTTGCAATGCGGAGAAATTACTGTTTGTGCATTTACAATATTCATTGATTTTTGCCATTGAAAAACATCCAGAAATGATTGAAGCTACTGACTGAATGAAAGGAGCTGGCATCTCACTCTCTTTGAATCTTCTTTATCATGCTAAGAGGAGCAGGAAAAAGCAAAAAATTTCAGAATTGCACCTTGCAATGCGGAGAAATTACTGTTTGTGCATTTACAATATTCATTGATTTTTGCCATTGAAAAACATCATGTTATTCATATACCAGAAATGTTTGAAGCTACTGACTGAATGAAAGGAGCTGGCATCTCACTCTCTTTGAATCTTCTTTATCATGCTAAGAGGAGCAGGAAAAAGCAAAAAATTTCAGAATTGCACCTTGCAATGCGGAGAAATTACTGTTTGTGCATTTACAATATTCATTGATTTTTGCCATTGAAAAACATCATGTTATTCATATACCAGAAATGTTTGAAGCTACTGACTGAATGAAAGGAGCTGGCACCTCACTCTCTTTGAATCTTTATCATGCTAAGAGGAGCGGGAAAAAGCAAAAAATTTCAGAATTGCACCTTGCAATGCGGAGAAATTACTGTTTGTGCATTTACAATATTCATTGATTTTTGCCATTGAAAAACGTCCAGAAATGATTGAAGGTACTGACTGAATGAAAGGAGCTGGCATCTCACTCTCTTTGAATCTTCTTTATCATGCTAAGAGGAGCAGGAAAAAGCAAAAAATTTCAGAATTGCACCTTGCAATGCGGAGAAATTACTGTTTGTGCATTTACAATATTCATTGATTTTTGCCATTGAAAAACGTCCAGAAATGATTGAAGCTACTGACTGAATGAAAGGAGCTGGCATCTCACTCTCTTTGAATCTTCTTTATTATGCTAAGAGGAGCAGGAAAAAGCAAAAAATTTCAGAATTGCACCTTGCAATGCGGAGAAATTACAGTTTGTGCATTTACAATATTCATTGATTTTTGCCATTGAAAAACATCCAGAAATGATTGAAGCTACTGACTGAATGAAAGGAGCTGGCATCTCACTCTCTTTGAATCTTCTTTATCATGCTAAGAGGAGCAGGAAAAAGCAAAAAATTTCAGAATTGCACCTTGCAATGCGGAGAAATTACTGTTTGTGCATTTACAATATTCATTGATTTTTGCCATTGAAAAACATCATGTTATTCATATACCAGAAATGTTTGAAGCTACTGACTGAATGAAAGGAGCTGGCATCTCACTCTCTTTGAATCTTCTTTATCATGCTAAGAGGAGCAGGAAAAAGCAAAAAATTTCAGAATTGCACCTTGCAATGTGGAGAAATTACTGTTTGTGCATTTACAATATTCATTGATTTTTACCATTGAAAAACGTCCAGAAATGATTGAAGCTACTGACTGAATGAAAGTAGCTGGCATCTCACTCTCTTTGAATCTTCTTTATCATGCTAAGAGGAGCAGGAAAAAGCAAAAAATTTCAGACTTGCACCTTGCAATGCGGAGAAATTACTGTTTGTGCATTTACAATATTCATTGATTTTTGCCATTGAAAAACATCATGTTATTCATATACCAGAAATGTTTGAAGCTACTGACTGAATGAAAGGAGCTGGCATCTCACTCTCTTTGAATCTTCTTTATCATGCTAAGAGGAGCAGGAAAAAGCAAAAAATTTCAGAATTGCACCTTGCAATGCGGAGAAATTACTGTTTGTGCATTTACAATATTCATTGATTTTTGCCATTGAAAAACGTCCAGAAATGATTGAAGCTACTGACTGAATGAAAGGTGCTGGCATCTCACTCTCTTTGAATCTTGTTTATCATGCTAAGAGGAGCAGGAAAAAGCAAAAAATTTCAGAATTGCACCTTGCAATGCGGAGAAATTACTGTTTGTGCATTTACAATATTCATTGATTTTTGCCATTGAAAAACATCCAGAAATGATTGAAGCTACTGATTGAATGAAAGGAGCTGGCATCTCACTCTCTTTGAATCTTCTTTATCATGCTAAGAGGAGCAGGAAAAAGCAAAAAATTTCAGAATTGCACCTTGCAATGCGGAGAAATTACTGTTTGTGCATTTACAATATTCATTGATTTTTGCCATTGAAAAACATCATGTTATTCATATACCAGAAATGTTTGAAGCTACTGACTGAATGAAAGGAGCTGGCATCTCACTCTCTTTGAATCTTCTTTATCATGCTAAGAGGAGCAGGAAAAAGCAAAAAATTTCAGAATTGCACCTTGCAATGTGGAGAAATTACTGTTTGTGCATTTACAATATTCATTGATTTTTACCATTGAAAAACGTCCAGAAATGATTGAAGCTACTGACTGAATGAAAGTAGCTGGCATCTCACTCTCTTTGAATCTTCTTTATCATGCTAAGAGGAGCAGGAAAAAGCAAAAAATTTCAGACTTGCACCTTGCAATGCGGAGAAATTACTGTTTGTGCATTTACAATATTCATTGATTTTTGCCATTGAAAAACATCATGTTATTCATATACCAGAAATGTTTGAAGCTACTGACTGAATGAAAGGAGCTGGCATCTCACTCTCTTTGAATCTTCTTTATCATGCTAAGAGGAGCAGGAAAAAGCAAAAAATTTCAGAATTGCACCTTGCAATGCGGAGAAATTACTGTTTGTGCATTTACAATATTCATTGATTTTTGCCATTGAAAAACGTCCAGAAATGATTGAAGCTACTGACTGAATGAAAGGAGCTGGCATCTCACTCTCTTTGAATCTTGTTTATCATGCTAAGAGGAGCAGGAAAAAGCAAAAAATTTCAGAATTGCACCTTGCAATGCGGAGAAATTACTGTTTGTGCATTTACAATATTCATTGATTTTTGCCATTGAAAAACATCCAGAAATGATTGAAGCTACTGACTGAATGAAAGGAGCTGGCATCTCACTCTCTTTGAATCTTCTTTATCATGCTAAGAGGAGCAGGAAAAAGCAAAAAATTTCAGAATTGCACCTTGCAATGCGGAGAAATTACTGTTTGTGCATTTACAATATTCATTGATTTTTGCCATTGAAAAACATCATGTTATTCATATACCAGAAATGTTTGAAGCTACTGACTGAATGAAAGGAGCTGGCATCTCACTCTCTTTGAATCTTCTTTATCATGCTAAGAGGAGCAGGAAAAAGCAAAAAATTTCAGAATTGCACCTTGCAATGTGGAGAAATTACTGTTTGTGCATTTACAATATTCATTGATTTTTACCATTGAAAAACGTCCAGAAATGATTGAAGCTACTGACTGAATGAAAGTAGCTGGCATCTCACTCTCTTTGAATCTTCTTTATCATGCTAAGAGGAGCAGGAAAAAGCAAAAAATTTCAGAATTGCACCTTGCAATGCGGAGAAATTACTGTTTGTGCATTTACAATATTCATTGATTTTTGCCATTGAAAAACATCATGTTATTCATATACCAGAAATGTTTGAAGCTACTGACTGAATGAAAGGAGCTGGCATCTCACTCTCTTTGAATCTTCTTTATCATGCTAAGAGGAGCAGGAAAAAGCAAAAAATTTCAGAATTGCACCTTGCAATGTGGAGAAATTACTGTTTGTGCATTTACAATATTCATTGATTTTTACCATTGAAAAACGTCCAGAAATGATTGAAGCTACTGACTGAATGAAAGTAGCTGGCATCTCACTCTCTTTGAATCTTCTTTATCATGCTAAGAGGAGCAGGAAAAAGCAAAAAATTTCAGACTTGCACCTTGCAATGCGGAGAAATTACTGTTTGTGCATTTACAATCTTCATTGATTTTTGCCATTGAAAAACATCATGTTATTCATATACCAGAAATGTTTGAAGCTACTGACTGAATGAAAGGAGCTGGCATCTCACTCTCTTTGAATCTTCTTTATCATGCTAAGAGGAGCAGGAAAAAGCAAAAAATTTCAGAATTGCACCTTGCAATGCGGAGAAATTACTGTTTGTGCATTTACAATATTCATTGATTTTTGCCATTGAAAAACGTCCAGAAATGATTGAAGCTACTGACTGAATGAAAGGAGCTGGCATCTCACTCTCTTTGAATCTTGTTTATCATGCTAAGAGGAGCAGGAAAAAGCAAAAAATTTCAGAATTGCACCTTGCAATGCGGAGAAATTACTGTTTGTGCATTTACAATATTCATTGATTTTTGCCATTGAAAAACATCCAGAAATGATTGAAGCTACTGACTGAATGAAAGGAGCTGGCATCTCACTCTCTTTGAATCTTCTTTATCATGCTAAGAGGAGCAGGAAAAAGCAAAAAATTTCAGAATTGCACCTTGCAATGCGGAGAAATTACTGTTTGTGCATTTACAATATTCATTGATTTTTGCCATTGAAAAACATCATGTTATTCATATACCAGAAATGTTTGAAGCTACTGACTGAATGAAAGGAGCTGGCATCTCACTCTCTTTGAATCTTCTTTATCATGCTAAGAGGAACAGGAAAAAGCAAAAAATTTCAGAATTGCACCTTGCAATGTGGAGAAATTACTGTTTGTGCATTTACAATATTCATTGATTTTTACCATTGAAAAACGTCCAGAAATGATTGAAGCTACTGACTGAATGAAAGTAGCTGGCATCTCACTCTCTTTGAATCTTCTTTATCATGCTAAGAGGAGCAGGAAAAAGCAAAAAATTTCAGACTTGCACCTTGCAATGCGGAGAAATTACTGTTTGTGCATTTACAATATTCATTGATTTTTGCCATTGAAAAACATCATGTTATTCATATACCAGAAATGTTTGAAGCTACTGACTGAATGAACGGAGCTGGCATCTCACTCTCTTTGAATCTTCTTTATCATGCTAAGAGGAGCAGGAAAAAGCAAAAAATTTCAGAATTGCACCTTGCAATGCGGAGAAATTACTGTTTGTGCATTTACAATATTCATTGATTTTTGCCATTGAAAAACGTCCAGAAATGATTGAAGCTACTGACTGAATGAAAGGAGCTGGCATCTCACTCTCTTTGAATCTTGTTTATCATGCTAAGAGGAGCAGGAAAAAGCAAAAAATTTCAGAATTGCACCTTGCAATGCGGAGAAATTACTGTTTGTGCATTTACAATATTCATTGATTTTTGCCATTGAAAAACATCCAGAAATGATTGAAGCTACTGACTGAATGAAAGGAGCTGGCATCTCACTCTCTTTGAATCTTCTTTATCATGCTAAGAGGAGCAGGAAAAAGCAAAAAATTTCAGAATTGCACCTTGCAATGCGGAGAAATTACTGTTTGTGCATTTACAAAATTCATTGATTTTTGCCATTGAAAAACATCATGTTATTCATATACCAGAAATGTTTGAAGCTACTGACTGAATGAAAGGAGCTGACATCTCACTCTCTTTGAATCTTCTTTATCATGCTAAGAGGAGCAGGAAAAAGCAAAAAATTTCAGAATTGCACCTTGCAATGCGGAGAAATTACTGTTTGTGCATTTACAATATTCATTGATTTTTGCCATTGAAAAACATCCAGAAATGATTGAAGCTACTGACTGAATGAAAGGAGCTGGCATCTCACTCTCTTTGAATCTTCTTTATCATGCTAAGAGGAGCAGGAAAAAGCAAAAAATTTCAGAATTGCACCTTGCAATGCGGAGAAATTACTGTTTGTGCATTTACAATATTCATTGATTTTTGCCATTGAAAAACATCATGTTATTCATATACCAGAAATGTTTGAAGCTACTGACTGAATGAAAGGAGCTGGCATCTCACTCTCTTTGAATCTTCTTTATCATGCTAAGAGGAGCAGGAAAAAGCAAAAAATTTCAGAATTGCACCTTGCAATGCGGAGAAATTACTGTTTGTGCATTTACAATATTCATTGATTTTTGCCATTGAAAAACATCATGTTATTCATATACCAGAAATGTTTGAAGCTACTGACTGAATGAAAGGAGCTGGCATCTCACTCTCTTTGAATCTTCTTTATCATGCTAAGAGGAGCAGGAAAAAGCAAAAAATTTCAGAATTGCACCTTGCAATGTGGAGAAATTACTGTTTGTGCATTTACAATATTCATTGATTTTTACCATTGAAAAAGGTCCAGAAATGATTGAAGCTACTGACTGAATGAAAGTAGCTGGCATCTCACTCTCTTTGAATCTTCTTTATCATGCTAAGAGGAGCAGGAAAAAGCAAAAAATTTCAGACTTGCACCTTGCAATGCGGAGAAATTACTGTTTGTGCATTTACAATATTCATTGATTTTTGCCATTGAAAAACATCATGTTATTCATATACCAGAAATGTTTGAAGCTACTGACTGAATGAAAGGAGCTGGCATCTCACTCTCTTTGAATCTTCTTTATCATGCTAAGAGGAGCAGGAAAAAGCAAAAAATTTCAGAATCGCACCTTGCAATGCGGAGAAATTACTGTTTGTGCATTTACAATTTTCATTGATTTTTGCCATTGAAAAACGTCCAGAAATGATTGAAGGTACTGACTGAATGAAAGGAGCTGGCATCTCACTCTCTTTGAATCTTCTTTATCATGCTAAGAGGAGCAGGAAAAAGCAAAAAATTTCAGAATTGCACCTTGCAATGCGGAGAAATTACTGTTTGTGCATTTACAATATTCATTGATTTTTGCCATTGAAAAACGTCCAGAAATGATTGAAGCTACTGACTGAATGAAAGGAGCTGGCATCTCACTCTCTTTGAATCTTCTTTATCATGCTAAGAGGAGCAGGAAAAAGCAAAAAATTTCAGAATTGCACCTTGCAATGCGGAGAAATTACAGTTTGTGCATTTACAATATTCATTGATTTTTGCCATTGAAAAACATCCAGAAATGATTGAAGCTACTGACTGAATGAAAGGAGCTGGCATCTCACTCTCTTTGAATCTTCTTTATCATGCTAAGAGGAGCAGGAAAAAGCAAAAAATTTCAGAATTGCACCTTGCAATGCGGAGAAATTACTGTTTGTGCATTTACAATATTCATTGATTTTTGCCATTGAAAAACATCATGTTATTCATATACCAGAAATGTTTGAAGCTACTGACTGAATGAAAGGAGCTGGCATCTCACTCTCTTTGAATCTTCTTTATCATGCTAAGAGGAGCAGGAAAAAGCAAAAAATTTCAGAATTGCACCTTGCAATGCGGAGAAATTACTGTTTGTGCATTTACAATATTCATTGATTTTTGCCATTGAAAAACATGTTATTCATATACCAGAAATGTTTGAAGCTACTGACTGAATGAAAGGAGCTGGCACCTCACTCTCTTTGAATCTTTATCATGCTAAGAGGAGCGGGAAAAAGCAAAAAATTTCAGAATTGCACCTTGCAATGCGGAGAAATTACTGTTTGTGCATTTACAATATTCATTGATTTTTGCCATTGAAAAACGTCCAGAAATGATTGAAGGTACTGACTGAATGAAAGGAGCTGGCATCTCACTCTCTTTGAATCTTCTTTATCATGCTAAGAGGAGCAGGAAAAAGCAAAAAATTTCAGAATTGCACCTTGCAATGCGGAGAAATTACTGTTTGTGCATTTACAATATTCATTGATTTTTGCCATTGAAAAACGTCCAGAAATGATTGAAGCTACTGACTGAATGAAAGGAGCTGGCATCTCACTCTCTTTGAATCTTCTTTATTATGCTAAGAGGAGCAGGAAAAAGCAAAAAATTTCAGAATTGCACCTTGCAATGCGGAGAAATTACAGTTTGTGCATTTACAATATTCATTGATTTTTGCCATTGAAAAACATCCAGAAATGATTGAAGCTACTGACTGAATGAAAGGAGCTGGCATCTCACTCTCTTTGAATCTTCTTTATCATGCTAAGAGGAGCAGGAAAAAGCAAAAAATTTCAGAATTGCACCTTGCAATGCGGAGAAATTACTGTTTGTGCATTTACAATATTCATTGATTTTTGCCATTGAAAAACATCATGTTATTCATATACCAGAAATGTTTGAAGCTACTGACTGAATGAAAGGAGCTGGCATCTCACTCTCTTTGAATCTTCTTTATCATGCTAAGAGGAGCAGGAAAAAGCAAAAAATTTCAGAATTGCACCTTGCAATGTGGAGAAATTACTGTCTGTGCATTTACAATATTCATTGATTTTTACCATTGAAAAACATCCAGAAATGATTGAAGCTACTGACTGAATGAAAGTAGCTGGCATCTCACTCTCTTTGAATCTTCTTTATCATGCTAAGAGGAGCAGGAAAAAGCAAAAAATTTCAGACTTGCACCTTGCAATGCGGAGAAATTACTGTTTGTGCATTTACAATATTCATTGATTTTTGCCATTGAAAAACATCATGTTATTCATATACCAGAAATGTTTGAAGCTACTGACTGAATGAAAGGAGCTGGCATCTCACTCTCTTTGAATCTTCTTTATCATGCTAAGAGGAGCAGGAAAAAGCAAAAAATTTCAGAATTGCACCTTGCAATGCGGAGAAATTACTGTTTGTGCATTTACAATATTCATTGATTTTTGCCATTGAAAAACGTCCAGAAATGATTGAAGCTACTGACTGAATGAAAGGAGCTGGCATCTCACTCTCTTTGAATCTTGTTTATCATGCTAAGAGGAGCAGGAAAAAGCAAAAAATTTCAGAATTGCACCTTGCAATGCGGAGAAATTACTGTTTGTGCATTTACAATATTCATTGATTTTTGCCATTGAAAAACATCCAGAAATGATTGAAGCTACTGACTGAATGAAAGGAGCTGGCATCTCACTCTCTTTGAATCTTCTTTATCATGCTAAGAGGAGCAGGAAAAAGCAAAAAATTTCAGAATTGCACCTTGCAATGCGGAGAAATTACTGTTTGTGCATTTACAATATTCATTGATTTTTGCCATTGAAAAACATCATGTTATTCATATACCAGAAATGTTTGAAGCTACTGACTGAATGAAAGGAGCTGGCATCTCACTCTCTTTGAATCTTCTTTATCATGCTAAGAGGAGCAGGAAAAAGCAAAAAATTTCAGAATTGCACCTTGCAATGTGGAGAAATTACTGTTTGTGCATTTACAATATTCATTGATTTTTACCATTGAAAAACGTCCAGAAATGATTGAAGCTACTGACTGAATGAAAGTAGCTGGCATCTCACTCTCTTTGAATCTTCTTTATCATGCTAAGAGGAGCAGGAAAAAGCAAAAAATTTCAGACTTGCACCTTGCAATGCGGAGAAATTACTGTTTGTGCATTTACAATATTCATTGATTTTTGCCATTGAAAAACATCATGTTATTCATATACCAGAAATGTTTGAAGCTAATGACTGAATGAAAGGAGCTGGCATCTCACTCTCTTTGAATCTTCTTTATCATGCTAAGAGGAGCAGGAAAAAGCAAAAAATTTCAGAATTGCACCTTGCAATGCGGAGAAATTACTGTTTGTGCATTTACAATATTCATTGATTTTTGCCATTGAAAAACGTCCAGAAATGATTGAAGCTACTGACTGAATGAAAGGAGCTGGCATCTCACTCTCTTTGAATCTTGTTTATCATGCTAAGAGGAGCAGGAAAAAGCAAAAAATTTCAGAATTGCACCTTGCAATGCGGAGAAATTACTGTTTGTGCATTTACAATATTCATTGATTTTTGCCATTGAAAAACATCCAGAAATGATTGAAGCTACTGACTGAATGAAAGGAGCTGGCATCTCACTCTCTTTGAATCTTCTTTATCATGCTAAGAGGAGCAGGAAAAAGCAAAAAATTTCAGAATTGCACCTTGCAATGCGGAGAAATTACTGTTTGTGCATTTACAATATTCATTGATTTTTGCCATTGAAAAACATCATGTTATTCATATACCAGAAATGTTTGAAGCTACTGACTGAATGAAAGGAGCTGGCATCTCACTCTCTTTGAATCTTCTTTATCATGCTAAGAGGAGCAGGAAAAAGCAAAAAATTTCATAATTGCACCTTGCAATGCGGAGAAATTACTGTTTGTGCATTTACAATATTCATTGATTTTTGCCATTGAAAAACGTCCAGAAATGATTGAAGCTACTGACTGAATGAAAGGAGCTGGCATCTCACTCTCTTTGAATCATGTTTATCATGCTAAGAGGAGCAGGAAAAAGCAAAAAATTTCAGAATTGCACCTTGCAATGCGGAGAAATTACTGTTTGTGCATTTACAATATTCATTGATTTTTGCCATTGAAAAACGTCCAGAAATTATTGAAGCTACTGACTGAATGAAAGGAGCTGGCATCTCACTCTCTTTGAATCTTCTTTATCATGCTAAGAGGAGCAGGAAAAAGCAAAAAATTTCAGAATTGCACCTTGCAATGCGGAGAAATTACTGTTTGTGCATTTACAATATTCATTGATTTTTGCCATTGAAAAACCTCATGTTATTCATATACCAGAAATGATTGAAGCTACTGACTGAATGAAAGGAGCTGGCATCTCACTCTCTTTGAATCTTCTTTATCATGCTAAGAGGAGCAGGAAAAAGTAAAAAATTTCAGAATTGCACTATGCAATGCGGAGAAATTACTGTTTGTGCATTTATAATATTCAATGATTTTTGCCATTGAAAAACGTCCAGAAATGATTGAAGCTACTGACTGAACGAAAGGAGCTGGCATCTCACTCTCTTTGAATCTTCTTTATCATGCTAAGAGGAGCAGGAAAAAGCAAAAAATTTCAGAATTGCACCTTGCAATGCGGAGAAATTACTGTTTGTGCATTTACAATATTCATTGATTTTTGCCATTGAAAAACATCATGTTATTCATATACCAGAAATGTTTGAAGCTACTGACTGAATGAAAGGAGCTGGCATCTCACTCTCTTTGAATCTTCTTTATCATGCTAAGAGGAGCAGGAAAAAGCAAAAAATTTCAGAATTGCAACTTGCAATGCGGAGAAATTACTGTTTGTGCATTTACAATATTCATTGATTTTTGCCATTGAAAAACGTCCAGAAATGATTGAAGCTACTGACTGAATGAAAGGAGCTGGCATCTCACTCTCTTTGAATCTTCTTTATCATGCTAAGAGGAGCAGGTAAAAGCAAAAAATTTCAGAATTGCACCTTGCAATGCGGAGAAATTACTGTTTGTGCATTTACAATATTCATTGATTTTTGCCATTGAAAAACGTCCAGAAATGTTTGAAGCTACTGACTGAATGAAAGGAGCTGGCATCTCACTCTCTTTGAATCTTGTTTATCATGCTAAGAGGAGCAGGAAAAAGCAAAAAATTTCAGAATTGCACCTTGCAATGCGGAGAAATTACTGTTTGTGCATTTGCAATATTCATTGATTTTTGCCATTGAAAAACGTCCAGAAATGATTGAAGCTACTGACTGAATGAAAGGAGCTGGCATCTCACTCTCTTTGAATCTTCTTTATCATGCTAAGAGGAGCAGGAAAAAGCAAAAAATTTCAGAATTGCACCTTGCAATGCGGAGAAATTACTGTTTGTGCATTTACAATATTCATTGATTTTTGCCATTGAAAAACATCATGTTATTCATATACCAGAAATGATTGAAGCTACTGACTGAATGAAAGGAGCTGGCATCTCACTCTCTTTGAATCTTCTTTATCATGCTAAGAGGAGCAGGAAAAAGCAAAAAATTTCAGAATTGCACCTTGCAATGCGGAGAAATTACTGTTTGTGCATTTACAATATTCATTGATTTTTGCCATTGAAAAACATCATGTTATTCATATACCAGAAATGTTTGAAGCTACTGACTGAATGAAAGGAGCTGGCATCTCACTCTCTTTGAATCTTCTTTATCATGCTAAGAGGAGCAGTAAAAAGCAAAAAATTTCACAATTGCACCTTGCAATGCGGAGAAATTACTGTTTGTGCATTTACAATATTCATTGATTTTTACCATTGAAAAACGTCCAGAAATGATTGAGGCTACTGACTGAACGAAAGGAGCTGGCATCTCACTCTCTTTGAATCTTCTTTAACATGCTAAGAGGAGCAGGAAAAAGCAAAAAATTTCAGAATTGCACCTTGCAATGCGGAGAAATTACTGTTTGTGCATTTACAATATTCATTGATTTTTGCCATTGAAAAACATCATGTTATTCATATACCAGAAATGTTTGAAGCTACTGACTGAATGAAAGGAGCTGGCATCTCACTCTCTTTGAATCTTCTTTATCATGCTAAGAGGAGCAGGAAAAAACAAAAAATTTCAGAATTGCACCTTGCAATGCGGAGAAATTACTGTTTGTGCATTTACAATATTCATTGATTTTTGCCATTGAAAAACATCATGTTATTCATATACCAGAAATGATTGAAGCTACTGACTGAATGAAAGGAGCTGGCATCTCACTCTCTTTGAATCTTCTTTATCATGCTAAGAGGAGCAGGAAAAAGTAAAAAATTTCAGAATTGCACCTTGCAATGCGGAGAAATTACTGTTTGTGCATTTACAATATTCAATGATTTTTGCCATTGAAAAAAGTCCAGAAATGATTGAAGCTACTGACTCAATGAAAGGAGCTGGCATCTCACTCTCTTTGAATCTTCTTTATCATGCTAAGAGGAGCAGGAAAAAGCAAAAAATTTCAGAATTGCACCTTGCAATGCGGAGAAATTACTGTTTGTGCATTTACAATATTCATTGATTTTTGCCATTGAAAAACATCATGTTATTCATATACCAGAAATGTTTGAAGCTACTGACTGAATGAAAGGAGCTGGCATCTCACTCTCTTTGAATCTTCTTTATCATGCTAAGAGGAGCAGGAAAAAGCAAAAAATTTCAGAATTGCACCTTGCAATGCGGAGAAATTACTGTTTGTGCATTTACAATATTCATTGATTTTTGCCATTGAAAAACATCATGTTATTCATATACCAGAAATGTTTGAAGCTACTGACTGAATGAAAGGAGCTGGCATCTCACTCTCTTTGAATCTTCTTTATCATGCTAAGAGGAGCAGGAAAAAGCAAAAAATTTCAGAATTGCACCTTGCAATGCGGAGAAATTACTGTTTGTGCATTTACAATATTCATTGATTTTTGCCATTGAAAAACATCATGTTATTCATATACCAGAAATGTTTGAAGCTACTGACTGAATGAAAGGAGCTGGCATCTCACTCTCTTTGAATCTTCTTTATCATGCTAAGAGGAGCAGGAAAAAGCAAAAAATTTCAGAATTGCACCTTGCAATGCGGAGAAATTACTGTTTGTGCATTTACAATATTCATTGATTTTTGCCATTGAAAAACGTCCAGAAATGATTGAAGCTACTGACTGAATGAAAGGAGCTGGCATCTCACTCTCTTTGAATCTTCTTTATCATGCTAAGAGGAGCAGGAAAAAGCAAAAAATTTCAGAATTGCACCTTACAATGCGGAGAAATTACAGTTTGTGCATTTACAATATTCATTGATTTTTGCCATTGAAAAACGTCCAGAAATGATTGAAGCTACTGACTGAATGAAAGGAGCTGGCATCTCACTCTCTTTGAATCTTCTTTATCATGCTAAGAGGAGCAGGAAAAAGCAAAAAATTTCAGAATTGCACCTTGCAATGCGGAGAAATTACTGTTTGTGCATTTACAATATTCATTGATTTTTGCCATTGAAAAACGTCCAGAAATGATTGAAGCTACTGACTGAATGAAAGGAGCTGGCATCTCACTCTCTTTGAATCTTCTTTATCATGCTAAGAGGAGCAGGAAAAAGCAAAAAATTTCAGAATTGCACCTTGCAATGCGGAGAAATTACTGTTTGTGCATTTACAATATTCATTGATTTTTGCCATTGAAAAACATCATGTTATTCATATACCAGAAATGTTTGAAGCTACTGACTGAATGAAAGGAGCTGGCATCTCACTCTCTTTGAATCTTCTTTATCATGCTAAGAGGAGCAGGAAAAAGCAAAAAATTTCATAATTGCACCTTGCAATGCGGAGAAATTACTGTTTGTGCATTTACAATATTCATTGATTTTTGCCATTGAAAAACGTCCAGAAATGATTGAAGCTACTGACTGAATGAAAGGAGCTGGCATCTCACTCTCTTTGAATCATGTTTATCATGCTAAGAGGAGCAGGAAAAAGCAAAAAATTTCAGAATTGCACCTTGCAATGCGGAGAAATTACTGTTTGTGCATTTACAATATTCATTGATTTTTGCCATTGAAAAACGTCCAGAAATTATTGAAGCTACTGACTGAATGAAAGGAGCTGGCATCTCACTCTCTTTGAATCTTCTTTATCATGCTAAGAGGAGCAGGAAAAAGCAAAAAATTTCAGAATTGCACCTTGCAATGCGGAGAAATTACTGTTTGTGCATTTACAATATTCATTGATTTTTGCCATTGAAAAACATCATGTTATTCATATACCAGAAATGATTGAAGCTACTGACTGAATGAAAGGAGCTGGCATCTCACTCTCTTTGAATCTTCTTTATCATGCTAAGAGGAGCAGGAAAAAGTAAAAAATTTCAGAATTGCACTATGCAATGCGGAGAAATTACTGTTTGTGCATTTATAATATTCAATGATTTTTGCCATTGAAAAACGTCCAGAAATGATTGAAGCTACTGACTGAACGAAAGGAGCTGGCATCTCACTCTCTTTGAATCTTCTTTATCATGCTAAGAGGAGCAGGAAAAAGCAAAAAATTTCAGAATTGCACCTTGCAATGCGGAGAAATTACTGTTTGTGCATTTACAATATTCATTGATTTTTGCCATTGAAAAACATCATGTTATTCATATACCAGAAATGTTTGAAGCTACTGACTGAATGAAAGGAGCTGGCATCTCACTCTCTTTGAATCTTCTTTATCATGCTAAGAGGAGCAGGAAAAAGCAAAAAATTTCAGAATTGCAACTTGCAATGCGGAGAAATTACTGTTTGTGCATTTACAATATTCATTGATTTTTGCCATTGAAAAACGTCCAGAAATGATTGAAGCTACTGACTGAATGAAAGGAGCTGGCATCTCACTCTCTTTGAATCTTCTTTATCATGCTAAGAGGAGCAGGTAAAAGCAAAAAATTTCAGAATTGCACCTTGCAATGCGGAGAAATTACTGTTTGTGCATTTACAATATTCATTGATTTTTGCCATTGAAAAACGTCCAGAAATGTTTGAAGCTACTGACTGAATGAAAGGAGCTGGCATCTCACTCTCTTTGAATCTTGTTTATCATGCTAAGAGGAGCAGGAAAAAGCAAAAAATTTCAGAATTGCACCTTGCAATGCGGAGAAATTACTGTTTGTGCATTTGCAATATTCATTGATTTTTGCCATTGAAAAACGTCCAGAAATGATTGAAGCTATTGACTGAATGAAAGGAGCTGGCATCTCACTCTCTTTGAATCTTCTTTATCATGCTAAGAGGAGCAGGAAAAAGCAAAAAATTTCAGAATTGCACCTTGCAATGCGGAGAAATTACTGTTTGTGCATTTACAATATTCATTGATTTTTGCCATTGAAAAACATCATGTTATTCATATACCAGAAATGATTGAAGCTACTGACTGAATGAAAGGAGCTGGCATCTCACTCTCTTTGAATCTTCTTTATCATGCTAAGAGGAGCAGGAAAAAGCAAAAAATTTCAGAATTGCACCTTGCAATGCGGAGAAATTACTGTTTGTGCATTTACAATATTCATTGATTTTTGCCATTGAAAAACATCATGTTATTCATATACCAGAAATGTTTGAAGCTACTGACTGAATGAAAGGAGCTGGCATCTCACTCTCTTTGAATCTTCTTTATCATGCTAAGAGGAGCAGGAAAAAGCAAAAAATTTCACAATTGCACCTTGCAATGCGGAGAAATTACTGTTTGTGCATTTACAATATTCATTGATTTTTACCATTGAAAAACGTCCAGAAATGATTGAGGCTACTGACTGAACGAAAGGAGCTGGCATCTCACTCTCTTTGAATCTTCTTTAACATGCTAAGAGGAGCAGGAAAAAGCAAAAAATTTCAGAATTGCACCTTGCAATGCGGAGAAATTACTGTTTGTGCATTTACAATATTCATTGATTTTTGCCATTGAAAAACATCATGTTATTCATATACCAGAAATGTTTGAAGCTACTGACTGAATGAAAGGAGCTGGCATCTCACTCTCTTTGAATCTTCTTTATCATGCTAAGAGGAGCAGGAAAAAACAAAAAATTTCAGAATTGCACCTTGCAATGCGGAGAAATTACTGTTTGTGCATTTACAATATTCATTGATTTTTGCCATTGAAAAACATCATGTTATTCATATACCAGAAATGATTGAAGCTACTGACTGAATGAAAGGAGCTGGCATCTCACTCTCTTTGAATCTTCTTTATCATGCTAAGAGGAGCAGGAAAAAGTAAAAAATTTCAGAATTGCACCTTGCAATGCGGAGAAATTACTGTTTGTGCATTTACAATATTCAATGATTTTTGCCATTGAAAAAAGTCCAGAAATGATTGAAGCTACTGACTCAATGAAAGGAGCTGGCATCTCACTCTCTTTGAATCTTCTTTATCATGCTAAGAGGAGCAGGAAAAAGCAAAAAATTTCAGAATTGCACCTTGCAATGCGGAGAAATTACTGTTTGTGCATTTACAATATTCATTGATTTTTGCCATTGAAAAACATCATGTTATTCATATACCAGAAATGTTTGAAGCTACTGACTGAATGAAAGGAGCTGGCATCTCACTCTCTTTGAATCTTCTTTATCATGCTAAGAGGAGCAGGAAAAAGCAAAAAATTTCAGAATTGCACCTTGCAATGCGGAGAAATTACTGTTTGTGCATTTACAATATTCATTGATTTTTGCCATTGAAAAACGTCCAGAAATGATTGAAGCTACTGACTGAATGAAAGGAGCTGGCATCTCACTCTCTTTGAATCTTCTTTATTATGCTAAGAGGAGCAGGAAAAAGCAAAAAATTTCAGAATTGCACCTTGCAATGCGGAGAAATTACAGTTTGTGCATTTACAATATTCATTGATTTTTGCCATTGAAAAACATCCAGAAATGATTGAAGCTACTGACTGAATGAAAGGAGCTGGCATCTCACTCTCTTTGAAACTTGTTTATCATGCTAAGAGGAGCAGGAAAAAGCAAAAAATTTCAGAATTGCACCTTGCAATGCGTAGAAATTACTGTTTGTGCATTTACAATATTCATTGATTTTTGCCATTGAAAAACATCATGTTATTCATATACCAGAAATGTTTGAAGCTACTGACTGAATGAAAGGAGCTGGCATCTCACTCTCTTTGAATCTTCTTTATCATGCTAAGAGGAGCAGGAAAAAGCAAAAAATTTCAGAATTGCACCTTGCAATGTGGAGAAATTACTGTTTGTGCATTTACAATATTCATTGATTTTTACCATTGAAAAACATCCAGAAATGATTGAAGCTACTGACTGAATGAAAGTAGCTGGCATCTCACTCTCTTTGAATCTTCTTTATCATGCTAAGAGGAGCAGGAAAAAGCAAAAAATTTCAGACTTGCACCTTGCAATGCGGAGAAATTACTGTTTGTGCATTTACAATATTCATTGATTTTTGCCATTGAAAAACATCATGTTATTCATATACCAGAAATGTTTGAAGCTACTGACTGAATGAAAGGAGCTGGCATCTCACTCTCTTTGAATCTTCTTTATCATGCTAAGAGGAGCAGGAAAAAGCAAAAAATTTCAGAATTGCACCTTGCAATGCGGAGAAATTACTGTTTGTGCATTTACAATATTCATTGATTTTTGCCATTGAAAAACGTCCAGAAATGATTGAAGCTACTGACTGAATGAAAGGAGCTGGCATCTCACTCTCTTTGAATCTTGTTTATCATGCTAAGAGGAGCAGGAAAAAGCAAAAAATTTCAGAATTGCACCTTGCAATGCGGAGAAATTACTGTTTGTGCATTTACAATATTCATTGATTTTTGCCATTGAAAAACATCCAGAAATGATTGAAGCTACTGACTGAATGAAAGGAGCTGGCATCTCACTCTCTTTGAATCTTCTTTATCATGCTAAGAGGAGCAGGAAAAAGCAAAAAATTTCAGAATTGCACCTTGCAATGCGGAGAAATTACTGTTTGTGCATTTACAATATTCATTGATTTTTGCCATTGAAAAACATCATGTTATTCATATACCAGAAATGTTTGAAGCTACTGACTGAATGAAAGGAGCTGGCATCTCACTCTCTTTGAATCTTCTTTATCATGCTAAGAGGAGCAGGAAAAAGCAAAAAATTTCAGAATTGCACCTTGCAATGTGGAGAAATTACTGTTTGTGCATTTACAATATTCATTGATTTTTACCATTGAAAAACGTCCAGAAATGATTGAAGCTACTGACTGAATGAAAGTAGCTGGCATCTCACTCTCTTTGAATCTTCTTTATCATGCTAAGAGGAGCAGGAAAAAGCAAAAAATTTCAGACTTGCACCTTGCAATGCGGAGAAATTACTGTTTGTGCATTTACAATATTCATTGATTTTTGCCATTGAAAAACATCATGTTATTCATATACCAGAAATGTTTGAAGCTACTGACTGAATGAAAGGAGCTGGCATCTCACTCTCTTTGAATCTTCTTTATCATGCTAAGAGGAGCAGGAAAAAGCAAAAAATTTCAGAATTGCACCTTGCAATGCGGAGAAATTACTGTTTGTGCATTTACAATATTCATTGATTTTTGCCATTGAAAAACGTCCAGAAATGATTGAAGCTACTGACTGAATGAAAGGAGCTGGCATCTCACTCTCTTTGAATCTTGTTTATCATGCTAAGAGGAGCAGGAAAAAGCAAAAAATTTCAGAATTGCACCTTGCAATGCGGAGAAATTACTGTTTGTGCATTTACAATATTCATTGATTTTTGCCATTGAAAAACATCCAGAAATGATTGAAGCTACTGACTGAATGAAAGGAGCTGGCATCTCACTCTCTTTGAATCTTCTTTATCATGCTAAGAGGAGCAGGAAAAAGCAAAAAATTTCAGAATTGCACCTTGCAATGCGGAGAAATTACTGTTTGTGCATTTACAATATTCATTGATTTTTGCCATTGAAAAACATCATGTTATTCATATACCAGAAATGTTTGAAGCTACTGACTGAATGAAAGGAGCTGGCATCTCACTCTCTTTGAATCTTCTTTATCATGCTAAGAGGAGCAGGAAAAAGCAAAAAATTTCATAATTGCACCTTGCAATGCGGAGAAATTACTGTTTGTGCATTTACAATATTCATTGATTTTTGCCATTGAAAAACGTCCAGAAATGATTGAAGCTACTGACTGAATGAAAGGAGCTGGCATCTCACTCTCTTTGAATCATGTTTATCATGCTAAGAGGAGCAGGAAAAAGCAAAAAATTTCAGAATTGCACCTTGCAATGCGGAGAAATTACTGTTTGTGCATTTACAATATTCATTGATTTTTGCCATTGAAAAACGTCCAGAAATTATTGAAGCTACTGACTGAATGAAAGGAGCTGGCATCTCACTCTCTTTGAATCTTCTTTATCATGCTAAGAGGAGCAGGAAAAAGCAAAAAATTTCAGAATTGCACCTTGCAATGCGGAGAAATTACTGTTTGTGCATTTACAATATTCATTGATTTTTGCCATTGAAAAACATCATGTTATTCATATACCAGAAATGATTGAAGCTACTGACTGAATGAAAGGAGCTGGCATCTCACTCTCTTTGAATCTTCTTTATCATGCTAAGAGGAGCAGGAAAAAGTAAAAAATTTCAGAATTGCACTATGCAATGCGGAGAAATTACTGTTTGTGCATTTATAATATTCAATGATTTTTGCCATTGAAAAACGTCCAGAAATGATTGAAGCTACTGACTGAACGAAAGGAGCTGGCATCTCACTCTCTTTGAATCTTCTTTATCATGCTAAGAGGAGCAGGAAAAAGCAAAAAATTTCAGAATTGCACCTTGCAATGCGGAGAAATTACTGTTTGTGCATTTACAATATTCATTGATTTTTGCCATTGAAAAACATCATGTTATTCATATACCAGAAATGTTTGAAGCTACTGACTGAATGAAAGGAGCTGGCATCTCACTCTCTTTGAATCTTCTTTATCATGCTAAGAGGAGCAGGAAAAAGCAAAAAATTTCAGAATTGCAACTTGCAATGCGGAGAAATTACTGTTTGTGCATTTACAATATTCATTGATTTTTGCCATTGAAAAACGTCCAGAAATGATTGAAGCTACTGACTGAATGAAAGGAGCTGGCATCTCACTCTCTTTGAATCTTCTTTATCATGCTAAGAGGAGCAGGTAAAAGCAAAAAATTTCAGAATTGCACCTTGCAATGCGGAGAAATTACTGTTTGTGCATTTACAATATTCATTGATTTTTGCCATTGAAAAACGTCCAGAAATGTTTGAAGCTACTGACTGAATGAAAGGAGCTGGCATCTCACTCTCTTTGAATCTTGTTTATCATGCTAAGAGGAGCAGGAAAAAGCAAAAAATTTCAGAATTGCACCTTGCAATGCGGAGAAATTACTGTTTGTGCATTTGCAATATTCATTGATTTTTGCCATTGAAAAACGTCCAGAAATGATTGAAGCTACTGACTGAATGAAAGGAGCTGGCATCTCACTCTCTTTGAATCTTCTTTATCATGCTAAGAGGAGCAGGAAAAAGCAAAAAATTTCAGAATTGCACCTTGCAATGCGGAGAAATTACTGTTTGTGCATTTACAATATTCATTGATTTTTGCCATTGAAAAACATCATGTTATTCATATACCAGAAATGATTGAAGCTACTGACTGAATGAAAGGAGCTGGCATCTCACTCTCTTTGAATCTTCTTTATCATGCTAAGAGGAGCAGGAAAAAGCAAAAAATTTCAGAATTGCACCTTGCAATGCGGAGAAATTACTGTTTGTGCATTTACAATATTCATTGATTTTTGCCATTGAAAAACATCATGTTATTCATATACCAGAAATGTTTGAAGCTACTGACTGAATGAAAGGAGCTGGCATCTCACTCTCTTTGAATCTTCTTTATCATGCTAAGAGGAGCAGTAAAAAGCAAAAAATTTCACAATTGCACCTTGCAATGCGGAGAAATTACTGTTTGTGCATTTACAATATTCATTGATTTTTACCATTGAAAAACGTCCAGAAATGATTGAGGCTACTGACTGAACGAAAGGAGCTGGCATCTCACTCTCTTTGAATCTTCTTTAACATGCTAAGAGGAGCAGGAAAAAGCAAAAAATTTCAGAATTGCACCTTGCAATGCGGAGAAATTACTGTTTGTGCATTTACAATATTCATTGATTTTTGCCATTGAAAAACATCATGTTATTCATATACCAGAAATGTTTGAAGCTACTGACTGAATGAAAGGAGCTGGCATCTCACTCTCTTTGAATCTTCTTTATCATGCTAAGAGGAGCAGGAAAAAACAAAAAATTTCAGAATTGCACCTTGCAATGCGGAGAAATTACTGTTTGTGCATTTACAATATTCATTGATTTTTGCCATTGAAAAACATCATGTTATTCATATACCAGAAATGATTGAAGCTACTGACTGAATGAAAGGAGCTGGCATCTCACTCTCTTTGAATCTTCTTTATCATGCTAAGAGGAGCAGGAAAAAGTAAAAAATTTCAGAATTGCACCTTGCAATGCGGAGAAATTACTGTTTGTGCATTTACAATATTCAATGATTTTTGCCATTGAAAAAAGTCCAGAAATGATTGAAGCTACTGACTCAATGAAAGGAGCTGGCATCTCACTCTCTTTGAATCTTCTTTATCATGCTAAGAGGAGCAGGAAAAAGCAAAAAATTTCAGAATTGCACCTTGCAATGCGGAGAAATTACTGTTTGTGCATTTACAATATTCATTGATTTTTGCCATTGAAAAACATCATGTTATTCATATACCAGAAATGTTTGAAGCTACTGACTGAATGAAAGGAGCTGGCATCTCACTCTCTTTGAATCTTCTTTATCATGCTAAGAGGAGCAGGAAAAAGCAAAAAATTTCAGAATTGCACCTTGCAATGCGGAGAAATTACTGTTTGTGCATTTACAATATTCATTGATTTTTGCCATTGAAAAACATCATGTTATTCATATACCAGAAATGTTTGAAGCTACTGACTGAATGAAAGGAGCTGGCATCTCACTCTCTTTGAATCTTCTTTATCATGCTAAGAGGAGCAGGAAAAAGCAAAAAATTTCAGAATTGCACCTTGCAATGCGGAGAAATTACTGTTTGTGCATTTACAATATTCATTGATTTTTGCCATTGAAAAACATCATGTTATTCATATACCAGAAATGTTTGAAGCTACTGACTGAATGAAAGGAGCTGGCATCTCACTCTCTTTGAATCTTCTTTATCATGCTAAGAGGAGCAGGAAAAAGCAAAAAATTTCAGAATTGCACCTTGCAATGCGGAGAAATTACTGTTTGTGCATTTACAATATTCATTGATTTTTGCCATTGAAAAACGTCCAGAAAT
Organism: Phyllobates terribilis; assembly: GCF_046119375.1. Lineage (NCBI taxonomy): Eukaryota > Metazoa > Chordata > Amphibia > Anura > Dendrobatidae > Phyllobates > Phyllobates terribilis. The sequence goes on along the minus strand of NW_027363964.1, from coordinate 123,226 downwards.
GATTGAAGCTACTGACTGAATGAAAGGAGCTGGCATCTCACTCTCTTTGAATCTTCTTTATCATGCTAAGAGGAGCAGGAAAAAGCAAAAAATTTCAGAATTGCACCTTACAATGCGGAGAAATTACAGTTTGTGCATTTACAATATTCATTGATTTTTGCCATTGAAAAACGTCCAGAAATGATTGAAGCTACTGACTGAATGAAAGGAGCTGGCATCTCACTCTCTTTGAATCTTCTTTATCATGCTAAGAGGAGCAGGAAAAAGCAAAAAATTTCAGAATTGCACCTTGCAATGCGGAGAAATTACTGTTTGTGCATTTACAATATTCATTGATTTTTGCCATTGAAAAACGTCCAGAAATGATTGAAGCTACTGACTGAATGAAAGGAGCTGGCATCTCACTCTCTTTGAATCTTCTTTATCATGCTAAGAGGAGCAGGAAAAAGCAAAAAATTTCAGAATTGCACCTTGCAATGCGGAGAAATTACTGTTTGTGCATTTACAATATTCATTGATTTTTGCCATTGAAAAACATCATGTTATTCATATACCAGAAATGTTTGAAGCTACTGACTGAATGAAAGGAGCTGGCATCTCACTCTCTTTGAATCTTCTTTATCATGCTAAGAGGAGCAGGAAAAAGCAAAAAATTTCATAATTGCACCTTGCAATGCGGAGAAATTACTGTTTGTGCATTTACAATATTCATTGATTTTTGCCATTGAAAAACGTCCAGAAATGATTGAAGCTACTGACTGAATGAAAGGAGCTGGCATCTCACTCTCTTTGAATCATGTTTATCATGCTAAGAGGAGCAGGAAAAAGCAAAAAATTTCAGAATTGCACCTTGCAATGCGGAGAAATTACTGTTTGTGCATTTACAATATTCATTGATTTTTGCCATTGAAAAACGTCCAGAAATTATTGAAGCTACTGACTGAATGAAAGGAGCTGGCATCTCACTCTCTTTGAATCTTCTTTATCATGCTAAGAGGAGCAGGAAAAAGCAAAAAATTTCAGAATTGCACCTTGCAATGCGGAGAAATTACTGTTTGTGCATTTACAATATTCATTGATTTTTGCCATTGAAAAACATCATGTTATTCATATACCAGAAATGATTGAAGCTACTGACTGAATGAAAGGAGCTGGCATCTCACTCTCTTTGAATCTTCTTTATCATGCTAAGAGGAGCAGGAAAAAGTAAAAAATTTCAGAATTGCACTATGCAATGCGGAGAAATTACTGTTTGTGCATTTATAATATTCAATGATTTTTGCCATTGAAAAACGTCCAGAAATGATTGAAGCTACTGACTGAACGAAAGGAGCTGGCATCTCACTCTCTTTGAATCTTCTTTATCATGCTAAGAGGAGCAGGAAAAAGCAAAAAATTTCAGAATTGCACCTTGCAATGCGGAGAAATTACTGTTTGTGCATTTACAATATTCATTGATTTTTGCCATTGAAAAACATCATGTTATTCATATACCAGAAATGTTTGAAGCTACTGACTGAATGAAAGGAGCTGGCATCTCACTCTCTTTGAATCTTCTTTATCATGCTAAGAGGAGCAGGAAAAAGCAAAAAATTTCAGAATTGCAACTTGCAATGCGGAGAAATTACTGTTTGTGCATTTACAATATTCATTGATTTTTGCCATTGAAAAACGTCCAGAAATGATTGAAGCTACTGACTGAATGAAAGGAGCTGGCATCTCACTCTCTTTGAATCTTCTTTATCATGCTAAGAGGAGCAGGTAAAAGCAAAAAATTTCAGAATTGCACCTTGCAATGCGGAGAAATTACTGTTTGTGCATTTACAATATTCATTGATTTTTGCCATTGAAAAACGTCCAGAAATGTTTGAAGCTACTGACTGAATGAAAGGAGCTGGCATCTCACTCTCTTTGAATCTTGTTTATCATGCTAAGAGGAGCAGGAAAAAGCAAAAAATTTCAGAATTGCACCTTGCAATGCGGAGAAATTACTGTTTGTGCATTTGCAATATTCATTGATTTTTGCCATTGAAAAACGTCCAGAAATGATTGAAGCTATTGACTGAATGAAAGGAGCTGGCATCTCACTCTCTTTGAATCTTCTTTATCATGCTAAGAGGAGCAGGAAAAAGCAAAAAATTTCAGAATTGCACCTTGCAATGCGGAGAAATTACTGTTTGTGCATTTACAATATTCATTGATTTTTGCCATTGAAAAACATCTTGTTATTCATATACCAGAAATGATTGAAGCTACTGACTGAATGAAAGGAGCTGGCATCTCACTCTCTTTGAATCTTCTTTATCATGCTAAGAGGAGCAGGAAAAAGCAAAAAATTTCAGAATTGCACCTTGCAATGCGGAGAAATTACTGTTTGTGCATTTACAATATTCATTGATTTTTGCCATTGAAAAACATCATGTTATTCATATACCAGAAATGTTTGAAGCTACTGACTGAATGAAAGGAGCTGGCATCTCACTCTCTTTGAATCTTCTTTATCATGCTAAGAGGAGCAGGAAAAAGCAAAAAATTTCACAATTGCACCTTGCAATGCGGAGAAATTACTGTTTGTGCATTTACAATATTCATTGATTTTTACCATTGAAAAACGTCCAGAAATGATTGAGGCTACTGACTGAACGAAAGGAGCTGGCATCTCACTCTCTTTGAATCTTCTTTAACATGCTAAGAGGAGCAGGAAAAAGCAAAAAATTTCAGAATTGCACCTTGCAATGCGGAGAAATTACTGTTTGTGCATTTACAATATTCATTGATTTTTGCCATTGAAAAACATCATGTTATTCATATACCAGAAATGTTTGAAGCTACTGACTGAATGAAAGGAGCTGGCATCTCACTCTCTTTGAATCTTCTTTATCATGCTAAGAGGAGCAGGAAAAAACAAAAAATTTCAGAATTGCACCTTGCAATGCGGAGAAATTACTGTTTGTGCATTTACAATATTCATTGATTTTTGCCATTGAAAAACATCATGTTATTCATATACCAGAAATGATTGAAGCTACTGACTGAATGAAAGGAGCTGGCATCTCACTCTCTTTGAATCTTCTTTATCATGCTAAGAGGAGCAGGAAAAAGTAAAAAATTTCAGAATTGCACCTTGCAATGCGGAGAAATTACTGTTTGTGCATTTACAATATTCAATGATTTTTGCCATTGAAAAAAGTCCAGAAATGATTGAAGCTACTGACTCAATGAAAGGAGCTGGCATCTCACTCTCTTTGAATCTTCTTTATCATGCTAAGAGGAGCAGGAAAAAGCAAAAAATTTCAGAATTGCACCTTGCAATGCGGAGAAATTACTGTTTGTGCATTTACAATATTCATTGATTTTTGCCATTGAAAAACATCATGTTATTCATATACCAGAAATGTTTGAAGCTACTGACTGAATGAAAGGAGCTGGCATCTCACTCTCTTTGAATCTTCTTTATCATGCTAAGAGGAGCAGGAAAAAGCAAAAAATTTCAGAATTGCACCTTGCAATGCGGAGAAATTACTGTTTGTGCATTTACAATATTCATTGATTTTTGCCATTGAAAAACATCATGTTATTCATATACCAGAAATGTTTGAAGCTACTGACTGAATGAAAGGAGCTGGCATCTCACTCTCTTTGAATCTTCTTTATCATGCTAAGAGGAGCAGGAAAAAGCAAAAAATTTCAGAATTGCACCTTGCAATGCGGAGAAATTACTGTTTGTGCATTTACAATATTCATTGATTTTTGCCATTGAAAAACATCATGTTATTCATATACCAGAAATGTTTGAAGCTACTGACTGAATGAAAGGAGCTGGCATCTCACTCTCTTTGAATCTTCTTTATCATGCTAAGAGGAGCAGGAAAAAGCAAAAAATTTCAGAATTGCACCTTGCAATGCGGAGAAATTACTGTTTGTGCATTTACAATATTCATTGATTTTTGCCATTGAAAAACGTCCAGAAATGATTGAAGCTACTGACTGAATGAAAGGAGCTGGCATCTCACTCTCTTTGAATCTTCTTTATCATGCTAAGAGGAGCAGGAAAAAGCAAAAAATTTCAGAATTGCACCTTACAATGCGGAGAAATTACAGTTTGTGCATTTACAATATTCATTGATTTTTGCCATTGAAAAACGTCCAGAAATGATTGAAGCTACTGACTGAATGAAAGGAGCTGGCATCTCACTCTCTTTGAATCTTCTTTATCATGCTAAGAGGAGCAGGAAAAAGCAAAAAATTTCAGAATTGCACCTTGCAATGCGGAGAAATTACTGTTTGTGCATTTACAATATTCATTGATTTTTGCCATTGAAAAACATCCAGAAATGATTGAAGCTACTGACTGAATGAAAGGAGCTGGCATCTCACTCTCTTTGAATCTTCTTTATCATGCTAAGAGGAGCAGGAAAAAGCAAAAAATTTCAGAATTGCACCTTGCAATGCGGAGAAATTACTGTTTGTGCATTTACAATATTCATTGATTTTTGCCATTGAAAAACATCATGTTATTCATATACCAGAAATGATTGAAGCTACTGACTGAATGAAAGGAGCTGGCATCTCACTCTCTATGAATCTTCTTTATCATGCTAAGAGGAGCAGGAAAAGCAAAAAATTTCAGAATTGCACCTTGCAATGCGAAGAAATTACAGTTTGTGCATTTACAATATTCATTGACTTTTGCCATTGAAAAACATCCAGAAATGATTGAAGCTACTGACTGAATGAAAGGAGCTGGCATCTCACTCTCTTTGAATCTTCTTTATCATGCTAAGAGGAGCAGGAAAAAGCAAAAAATTTCAGAATTGCACCTTGCAATGCGGAGAAATTACTGTTTGTGCATTTACAATATTCATTGATTTTTGCCATTGAAAAACGTCCAGAAATGATTGAAGCTACTGACTGAATGAAAGGAGCTGGCATCTCACTCTCTTTGAATCTTCTTTATCATGCTAAGAGGAGCAGGAAAAAGCAAACAATTTCAGAATTGCGCCTTGCAATGCGGAGAAATTACTTTGTGCATTTACAAAATTCATTGATTTTTGCCATTGAAAAACATCATGTTATTCATTTACCAGAAATGATTGAAGCTACTGACTGAATGAAAGGAGCTGGCATCTCACTCTCTTTGAATCTTCTTTATCATGCTAAGAGGAGCAGGAAAAAGCAAAAAATTTCAGAATTGCACCTTGCAATGCGGAGAAATTACTGTTTGTGCATTTACAATATTCATTGATTTTTGCCATTGAAAAACGTCCAGAAATGATTGAAGCTACTGACTGAATGAAAGGAGCTGGCATCTCACTCTCTTTGAATCTTCTTTATCATGCTAAGAGGAGCGGGAAAAAGCAAAAAAATTTCAGAATTGCACCTTGCAATGCGGAGAAATTACTGTTTGTGCATTTACAATATTCATTGATTTTTACCATTGAAAAACGTCCAGAAATGATTGAAGCTACTGACTGAATGAAAGTAGCTGGCATCTCACTCTCTTTGAATCTTCTTTATCATGCTAAGAGGAGCAGGAAAAAGCAAAAAATTTCAGACTTGCACCTTGCAATGCGGAGAAATTACTGTTTGTGCATTTACAATATTCATTGATTTTTGCCATTGAAAAACATCATGTTATTCATATACCAGAAATGTTTGAAGCTACTGACTGAATGAAAGGAGCTGGCATCTCACTCTCTTTGAATCTTCTTTATCATGCTAAGAGGAGCAGGAAAAAGCAAAAAATTTCAGAATTGCACCTTGCAATGCGGAGAAATTACTGTTTGTGCATTTACAATATTCATTGATTTTTGCCATTGAAAAACATCATGTTATTCATATACCAGAAATGTTTGAATCTACTGACTGAATGAAAGGAGCTGGCATCTCACTCTCTTTGAATCTTCTTTATCATGCTAAGAGGAGCAGGAAAAAGCAAAAAATTTCAGAATTGCACCTTGCAATGCGGAGAAATTACTGTTTGTGCATTTACAATATTCATTGATTTTTGCCATTGAAAAACGTCCAGAAATGATTGAAGCTACTGACTGAATGAAAGGAGCTGGCATCTCACTCTCTTTGAATCTTCTTTATCATGCTAAGAGGAGCAGGAAAAAGCAAAAAATTTCAGAATTGCACCTTACAATGCGGAGAAATTACAGTTTGTGCATTTACAATATTCATTGATTTTTGCCATTGAAAAACGTCCAGAAATGATTGAAGCTACTGACTGAATGAAAGGAGCTGGCATCTCACTCTCTTTGAATCTTCTTTATCATGCTAAGAGGAGCAGGAAAAAGCAAAAAATTTCAGAATTGCACCTTACAATGCGGAGAAATTACAGTTTGTGCATTTACAATATTCATTGATTTTTGCCATTGAAAAACGTCCAGAAATGATTGAAGCTACTGACTGAATGAAAGGAGCTGGCATCTCACTCTCTTTGAATCTTCTTTATCATGCTAAGAGGAGCAGGAAAAAGCAAAAAAATTCAGAATTGCACCTTGCAATGCGGAGAAATTACTGTTTGTGCATTTACAATATTCATTGATTTTTGCCATTGAAAAACATGTTATTCATATACCAGAAATGTTTTTAAGCTACTGACTGAATGAAAGGAGCTGGCACCTCACTCTCTTTGAATCTTCTTTATCATGCTAAGAGGAGCAGGATAAAGCAAAAAATTTCAGAATTGCACCTTGCAATGCGGAGAAATTACTGTTTGTGCATTTACAATATTCATTGATTTTTGCCATTGAAAAACGTCCAGAAATGATTGAAGCTACTGACTGAATGAAAGGAGCTGGCATCTCACTCTCTTTGAATCTTCTTTATCATGCTAAGAGGAGCTGGAAAAAGCAAAAAATTTCAGAATTGCACCTTGCAATGCGGAGAAATTACTGTTTGTGCATTTACAATATTCATTAATTTTTGCCATTGAAAAACATCATGTTATTCATATACCAGAAATGTTTGAAGCTACTGACTGAATGAAAGGAGCTGGCATCTCACTCTCTTTGAATCTTCTTTATCATGCTAAGAGGAGCAGGAAAAAGCAAAAAATTTCAGAATTGCACCTTGCAATGCGGAGAAATTACTGTTTGTGCATTTACAATATTCATTGATTTTTGCCATTGAAAAACGTCCAGAAATGATTGAAGCTACTGACTGAATGAAAGGAGCTGGCATCTCACTCTCTTTGAATCTTCTTTATCATGCTAAGAGGAGCAGGAAAAAGCAAAAAATTTCAGAATTGCACCTTGCAATGCGGAGAAATTACAGTTTGTGCATTTACAATATTCATTGATTTTTGCCATTGAAAAACGTCCAGAAATGATTGAAGCTACTGACTGAATGAAAGGAGCTGGCATCTCACTCTCTTTGAATCTTCTTTATCATGCTAAGAGGAGCAGGAAAAAGCAAAAAATTTCAGAATTGCTCCTTGCAATGCGGAGAAATTACTGTTTGTGCATTTACAATATTCATTGATTTTTGCCATTGAAAAACATGTTATTCATATACCAGAAATGTTTGAAGCTACTGACTGAATGAAAGGAGCTGGCACCTCACTCTCTTTGAATCTTCTTTATCATGCTAAGAGGAGCAGGAAAAAGCAAAAAATTTCAGAATTGCACCTTGCAATGCGGAGAAATTACTGTTTGTGCATTTACAATATTCATTGATTTTTGCCATTGAAAAACGTCCAGAAATGATTGAAGCTACTGACTGAATGAAAGGAGCTGGCATCTCACTCTCTTTGAATCTTCTTTATCATGCTAAGAGGAGCAGGAAAAAGCAAAAAATTTCAGAATTGCACCTTGCAATGCGGAGAAATTACTGTTTGTGCATTTACAATATTCATTGATTTTTGCCATTGAAAAACATGTTATTCATATACCAGAAATGTTTTTAAGCTACTGACTGAATGAAAGGAGCTGGCACCTCACTCTCTTTGAATCTTCTTTATCATGCTAAGAGGAGCAGGATAAAGCAAAAAATTTCAGAATTGCACCTTGCAATGCGGAGAAATTACTGTTTGTGCATTTACAATATTCATTGATTTTTGCCATTGAAAAACGTCCAGAAATGATTGAAGCTACTGACTGAATGAAAGGAGCTGGCATCTCACTCTCTTTGAATCTTCTTTATCATGCTAAGAGGAGCTGGAAAAAGCAAAAAATTTCAGAATTGCACCTTGCAATGCGGAGAAATTACTGTTTGTGCATTTACAATATTCATTAATTTTTGCCATTGAAAAACATCATGTTATTCATATACCAGAAATGTTTGAAGCTACTGACTGAATGAAAGGAGCTGGCATCTCACTCTCTTTGAATCTTCTTTATCATGCTAAGAGGAGCAGGAAAAAGCAAAAAATTTCAGAATTGCACCTTGCAATGCGGAGAAATTACTGTTTGTGCATTTACAATATTCATTGATTTTTGCCATTGAAAAACGTCCAGAAATGATTGAAGCTACTGACTGAATGAAAGGAGCTGGCATCTCACTCTCTTTGAATCTTCTTTATCATGCTAAGAGGAGCAGGAAAAAGCAAAAAATTTCAGAATTGCACCTTGCAATGCGGAGAAATTACAGTTTGTGCATTTACAATATTCATTGATTTTTGCCATTGAAAAACGTCCAGAAATGATTGAAGCTACTGACTGAATGAAAGGAGCTGGCATCTCACTCTCTTTGAATCTTCTTTATCATGCTAAGAGGAGCAGGAAAAAGCAAAAAATTTCAGAATTGCTCCTTGCAATGCGGAGAAATTACTGTTTGTGCATTTACAATATTCATTGATTTTTGCCATTGAAAAACATGTTATTCATATACCAGAAATGTTTGAAGCTACTGACTGAATGAAAGGAGCTGGCACCTCACTCTCTTTGAATCTTCTTTATCATGCTAAGAGGAGCAGGAAAAAGCAAAAAATTTCAGAATTGCACCTTGCAATGCGGAGAAATTACTGTTTGTGCATTTACAATATTCATTGATTTTTGCCATTGAAAAACGTCCAGAAATGATTGAAGCTACTGACTGAATGAAAGGAGCTGGCATCTCACTCTCTTTGAATCTTCTTTATCATGCTAAGAGGAGCAGGAAAAAGCAAAAAATTTCAGAATTGCACCGTGCAATGCGGAGAAATTACTGTTTGTGCATTTACAATATTCATTAATTTTTGCCATTGAAAAACATCATGTTATTCATATACCAGAAATGTTTGAAGCTACTGACTGAATGAAAGGAGCTGGCATCTCACTCTCTTTGAATCTTCTTTATCATGCTAAGAGGAGCAGGAAAAAGCAAAAAATTTCAGAATTGCACCTTGCAATGCGGAGAAATTACTGTTTGTGCATTTACAATATTCATTGATTTTTGCCATTGAAAAACGTCCAGAAATGATTGAAGCTACTGACTGAATGAAAGGAGCTGGCATCTCACTCTCTTTGAATCTTCTTTATCATGCTAAGAGGAGCAGGAAAAAGCAAAAAATTTCAGAATTGCACCTTGCAATGCGGAGAAATTACAGTTTGTGCATTTACAATATTCATTGATTTTTGCCATTGAAAAACGTCCAGAAATGATTGAAGCTACTGACTGAATGAAAGGAGCTGGCATCTCACTCTCTTTGAATCTTCTTTATCATGCTAAGAGGAGCAGGAAAAAGCAAAAAATTTCAGAATTGCTCCTTGCAATGCGGAGAAATTACTGTTTGTGCATTTACAATATTCATTGATTTTTGCCATTGAAAAACATGTTATTCATATACCAGAAATGTTTGAAGCTACTGACTGAATGAAAGGAGCTGGCACCTCACTCTCTTTGAATCTTCTTTATCATGCTAAGAGGAGCAGGAAAAAGCAAAAAATTTCAGAATTGCACCTTGCAATGCGGAGAAATTACTGTTTGTGCATTTACAATATTCATTGATTTTTGCCATTGAAAAACGTCCAGAAATGATTGAAGCTACTGACTGAATGAAAGGAGCTGGCATCTCACTCTCTTTGAATCTTCTTTATCATGCTAAGAGGAGCAGGAAAAAGCAAAAAATTTCAGAATTGCACCGTGCAATGCGGAGAAATTACTGTTTGTGCATTTACAATATTCATTGATTTTTGCCATTGAAAAACATCATGTTATTCATATACCAGAAATGATTGAAGCTACTGACTGAATGAAAGGAGCTGGCATCTCACTCTCTTTGAATCTTCTTTATCATGCTAAGAGGAGCAGGAAAATGTAAAAAATTTCAGAATTGCACCTTGCAATGCGGAGAAATTACTGTTTGTGCATTTACAATATTCAATGATTTTTGCCATTGAAAAACGTCCAGAAATGATTGAAGCTACTGACTGAACGAAAGGAGCTGGCATCTCACTCTCTTTGAATCTTCTTTATCATGCTAAGAGGAGCAGGAAAAAGCAAAAAATTTCAGAATTGCACCTTGCAATGCGGAGAAATTACTGTTTGTGCATTTACAATATTCATTGATTTTTGCCATTGAAAAACATCATGTTATTCATATACCACAAATGTTTGAAGCTACTGACTGAATGAAAGGAGCTGGCATCTCACTCTCTTTGAATCTTCTTTATCATGCTAAGAGGAGCAGGAAAAAGCAAAAAATTTCAGAATTGCACCTTGCAATGCGGAGAAATTTCTGTTTGTGCATTTACAATATTCATTGATTTTTGCCATTGAAAAACGTCCAGAAATGATTGAAGCTACTGACTGAATGAAAGGAGCTGGCATCTCACTCTCTTTGAATCTTCTTTATCATGCTAAGGGGAGCAGGAAAAAGCAAAAAATTTCAGAATTGCACCTTGCAATGCGGAGAAATTACTGTTTGTGCATTTACAATATTCATTGATTTTTGCCATTGAAAAACGTCCAGAAATGATTGAAGCTACTGACTGAATGAAAGGAGCTGGCATTTCACTCTCTTTGAATCTTCTTTATCATGCTAAGAGGAGCAGGAAAAAGCAAAAAATTTCAGAATTGCACCTTACAATGCGGAGAAATTACAGTTTGTGCATTTACAATATTCATTGATTTTTGCCATTGAAAAACGTCCAGAAATGATTGAAGCTACTGACTGAATGAAAGGAGCTGGCATCTCACTCTCTTTGAATCTTCTTTATCATGCTAAGAGGAGCAGGAAAAAGCAAAAAATTTCAGAATTGCACCTTGCAATGCGGAGAAATTACTGTTTGTGCATTTACAATATTCATTGATTTTTGCCATTGAAAAACGTCCAGAAATGATTGAAGCTACTGACTGAATGAAAGGAGCTGGCATCTCACTCTCTTTGAATTTTCTTTATCATGCTAAGAGGAGCAGGAAAAAGCAAAAAATTTCAGAATTGCACCTTGCAATGTGGAGAAATTACAGTTTGTGCATTTACAATATTCATTGATTTTTGCCATTGAAAAACATGTTATTCATATACCAGAAATGTTTGAAGCTACTGACTGAATGAAAGGAGCTGGCACCTCACTCTCTTTGAATCTTCTTTATCATGCTAAGAGGAGCAGGAAAAAGCAAAAAATTTCAGAATTGCACCTTGCAATGCGGAGAAATTACTGTTTGTGCATTTACAATATTCATTGATTTTTGCCATTGAAAAACGTCCAGAAATGATTGAAGCTACTGACTGAAAAGAGCTGGCATCTCACTCTCTTTGAATCTTCTTTATCATGCTAAGAGGAGCAGGAAAAAGCAAAAAATTTCAGAATTGCTCCTTGCAATGCGGAGAAATTACTGTTTGTGCATTTACAATATTCATTGATTTTTGCCATTGAAAAACATGTTATTCATATACCAGAAATGTTTGAAGCTACTGACTGAATAAAAGGAGCTGGCACCTCACTCTCTTTGAATCTTCTTTATCATGCTAAGAGGAGCAGGAAAAAGCAAAAATTTCAGAATTGCACCTTGCAATGCGGAGAAATTACTGTTTGTGCATTTACAATATTCATTGATTTTTGCCATTGAAAAACGTCCAGAAATGATTGAAGCTACTGACTGAATGAAAGGAGCTGGCATCTCACTCTCTTTGAATCTTCTTTATCATGCTAAGAGGAGCAGGAAAAAGCAAAAAATTTCAGAATTGCACCTTGCAATGCGGAGAAATTACTGTTTGTGCATTTACAATATTCATTGATTTTTGCCATTGAAAAACGTCCAGAAATGATTGAAGCTACTGACTGAATGAAAGGAGCTGGCATCTCACTCTCTTTGAATCTTCTTTATCATGCTAAGAGGAGCAGGAAAAAGCAAAAAATTTCAGAATTGCACCTTGCAATGCGGAGAAATAACTGTTTGTGCATTTACAATATTCATTGATTTTTGCCATTGAAAAACGTTATTCATATACCAGAAATGTTTGAAGCTACTGACTGAATGAAAGGAGCTGGCAGCTCACTCTCTTTGAATCTTCTTTATCATGCTAAGAGGAGCAGGAATAAGCAAAAAATTTCAGAATTGCACCTTGCAATGCGGAAAAATTACTGTTTGTGCATTTACAATATTCATTGATTTTTGCCATTGAAAAACGTCCAGAAATGATTGAAGCTACTGACTGAATGAAAGGAGCTGGCATCTCACTCTCTTTGAATCTTCTTTATCATGCTAAGAGGAGCAGGAAAAAGCAAAAAATTTCAGAATTGCACCTTGCAATGCGGAGAAATTACTGTTTGTGCATTTACAATATTCATTGATTTTTGCCATTGAAAAACGTCCAGAAATGATTGAAGCTACTGACTGATTGAAAGGAGCTGGCATCTCACTCTCTTTGAATCTTCTTTATCATGCTAAGAGGAGCAGGAAAAAGCAAAAAATTTCAGAATTGCGCCTTGCAATGCGGACAAATTACTGTTTGTGCATTTACAAAATTCATTGATTTTTGCCATTGAAAAACATCATGTTATTCATTTACCAGAAATGATTGAAGCTACTGACTGAATGTAAGGAGCTGGCATCTCACTCTCTTTGAATCTTCTTTATCATGCTAAGAGGAGCAGGAAAAAGCAAAAAATTTCAGAATTGCACCTTGCAATGCGGAGAAATTACTGTTTGTGCATTTACAATATTCATTGATTTTTGCCATTGAAAAACGTCCAGAAATGATTGAAGCTACTGACTGAATGAAAGGAGCTGGCATCTCACTCTCTTTGAATCTTCTTTATCATGCTAAGAGGAGCAGGAAAAAGCAAAAAATTTCAGAATTGCACCTTGCAATGCGGAGAAATTACTGTTTGTGCATTTACAATATTCATTGATTTTTGCCATTGAAAAACATCATGTTATTCATATACCAGAAATGTTTGAAGCTACTGATTGAATGAAAGGAGCTGGCATCTCACTCTCTTTGAATCTTCTTTATCATGCTAAGAGGAGCAGGAAAAGGCAAAAAATTTCAGAATTGCACCTTGCAATGCGGAGAAATTACTGTTTGTGCATTTACAATATTCATTGATTTTTGCCATTGAAAAACGTCCAGAAATGATTGAAGCTACTGACTGAATGAAAAGAGCTGGCATCTCACTCTCTTTGAATCTTCTTTATCATGCTAAGAGGAGCAGGAAAAAGCAAAAAATTTCAGAATTGCACCTTGCAATGCGGAGAAATTACAGTTTGTGCATTTACAATATTCATTGATTTTTGCCATTGAAAAACGTCCAGAAATGATTGAAGCTACTGACTGAATGAAAGGAGCTGGCATCTCACTCTCTTTGAATCTTCTTTATCATGCTAAGAGGAGCAGGAAAAAGCAAAAAATTTCAGAATTGCTCCTTGCAATGCGGAGAAATTACTGTTTGTGCATTTACAATATTCATTGATTTTTGCCATTGAAAAACATGTTATTCATATACCAGAAATGTTTGAAGCTACTGACTGAATGAAAGGAGCTGGCACCTCACTCTCTTTGAATCTTCTTTATCATGCTAAGAGGAGCAGGAAAAAGCAAAAATTTCAGAATTGCACCTTGCAATGCGGAGAAATTACTGTTTGTGCATTTACAATATTCATTGATTTTTGCCATTGAAAACCGTCCAGAAATGATTGAAGCTACTGACTGAATGAAAGGAGCTGGCATCTCACTCTCTTTGAATCTTCTTTATCATGCTAAGAGGAGCAGGAAAAAGCAAAAAATTTCAGAATTGCACCTTGCAATGCGGAGAAATTACTGTTTGTGCATTTACAATATTCATTGATTTTTGCCATTGAAAAACGTCCAGAAATGATTGAAGCTACTGACTGAATGAAAGGAGCTGGCATCTCACTCTCTTTGAATCTTCTTTATCATGCTAAGAGGAGCAGGAAAAAGCAAAAAATTTCAGAATTGCACCTTGCAATGCGGAGAAATTACTGTTTGTGCATTTACAATATTCATTGATTTTTGCCATTGAAAAACGTCCAGAAATGATTGAAGCTACTGACTGAATGAAAGGAGCTGGCATCTCACTCTCTTTGAATCTTCTTTATCATGCTAAGAGGAGCAGGAAAAAGCAAAAAATTTCAGAATTGCACCTTGCAATGCGGAGAAATAACTGTTTGTGCATTTACAATATTCATTGATTTTTGCCATTGAAAAACGTTATTCATATACCAGAAATGTTTGAAGCTACTGACTGAATGAAAGGAGCTGGCACCTCACTCTCTTTCAATCTTCTTTATCATGCTAAGAGGAGCAGGAATAAGCAAAAAATTTCAGAATTGCACCTTGCAATGCGGAAAAATTACTGTTTGTGCATTTACAATATTCATTGATTTTTGCCATTGAAAAACGTCCAGAAATGATTGAAGCTACTGACTGAATGAAAGGAGCTGGCATCTCACTCTCTTTGAATCTTCTTTATCATGCTAAGAGGAGCAGGAAAAAGCAAAAAATTTCAGAATTGCACCTTGCAATGCGGAGAAATTACTGTTTGTGCATTTACAATATTCATTGATTTTTGCCATTGAAAAACGTCCAGAAATGATTGAAGCTACTGACTGATTGAAAGGAGCTGGCATCTCACTCTCTTTGAATCTTCTTTATCATGCTAAGAGGAGCAGGAAAAAGCAAAAAATTTCAGAATTGCGCCTTGCAATGCGGAGAAATTACTGTTTGTGCATTTACAAAATTCATTGATTTTTGCCATTGAAAAACATCATGTTATTCATTTACCAGAAATGATTGAAGCTACTGACTGAATGTAAGGAGCTGGCATCTCACTCTCTTTGAATCTTCTTTATCATGCTAAGAGAAGCAGGAAAAAGCAAAAAATTTCAGAATTGCACCTTGCAATGCGGAGAAATTACTGTTTGTGCATTTACAATATTCGTTGATTTTTGCCATTGAAAAACGTCCAGAAATGATTGAAGCTACTGACTGAATGAAAGGAGCTGGCATCTCACTCTCTTTGAATCTTCTTTATCATGCTAAGAGGAGCAGGAAAAAGCAAAAAATTTCAGAATTGCACCTTGCAATGCGGAGAAATTACTGTTTGTGCATTTACAATATTCATTGATTTTTGCCATTGAAAAACATCATGTTATTCATATACCAGAAATGATTGAAGCTACTGACTGAATGAAAGGAGCTGGCATCTCACTCTCTTTGAATCTTCTTTATCATGCTAAGAGGAGCAGGAAAAAGTAAAAAATTTCAGAATTGCACCTTGCATTGCGGAGAAATTACTGTTTGTGCATTTACAATATTCAATGATTTTTGCCATTGAAAAACGTCCAGAAATGATTGAAGCTACTGACTGAATGAAAGGAGCTGGCATCTCACTCTCTTTGAATCTTCTTTATCATGCTAAGAGGAGCAGGAAAAAGCAAAAAATTTCAGAATTGCACCTTGCAATGCGGAGAAATTACAGTTTGTGCATTTACAATATTCATTGATTTTTGCCATTGAAAAACGTCCAGAAATGATTGAAGCTACTGACTGAATGAAAGGAGCTGGCATCTCACTCTCTTTGAATCTTCTTTATCATGCTAAGAGGAGCAGGAAAAAGCAAAAAATTTCAGAATTGCTCCTTGCAATGCGGAGAAATTACTGTTTGTGCATTTACAATATTGATTGATTTTTGCCATTGAAAAACATGTTATTCATATACCAGAAATGTTTGAAGCTACTGACTGAATGAAAGGAGCTGGCACCTCACTCTCTTTGAATCTTCTTTATCATGCTAAGAGGAGCAGGAAAAAGCAAAAATTTCAGAATTGCACCTTGCAATGCGGAGAAATTACTGTTTGTGCATTTACAATATTCATTGATTTTTGCCATTGAAAACCGTCCAGAAATGATTGAAGCTACTGACTGAATGAAAGGAGCTGGCATCTCACTCTCTTTGAATCTTCTTTATCATGCTAAGAGGAGCAGGAAAAAGCAAAAAATTTCAGAATTGCACCTTGCAATGCGGAGAAATTACTGTTTGTGCATTTACAATATTCATTGATTTTTGCCATTGAAAAACGTCCAGAAATGATTGAAGCTACTGACTGAATGAAAGGAGCTGGCATCTCACTCTCTTTGAATCTTCTTTATCATGCTAAGAGGAGCAGGAAAAAGCAAAAAATTTCAGAATTGCACCTTGCAATGCGGAGAAATTACTGTTTGTGCATTTACAATATTCATTGATTTTTGCCATTGAAAAACGTCCAGAAATGATTGAAGCTACTGACTGAATGAAAGGAGCTGGCATCTCACTCTCTTTGAATCTTCTTTATCATGCTAAGAGGAGCAGGAAAAAGCAAAAAATTTCAGAATTGCACCTTGCAATGCGGAGAAATAACTGTTTGTGCATTTACAATATTCATTGATTTTTGCCATTGAAAAACGTTATTCATATACCAGAAATGTTTGAAGCTACTGACTGAATGAAAGGAGCTGGCACCTCACTCTCTTTCAATCTTCTTTATCATGCTAAGAGGAGCAGGAATAAGCAAAAAATTTCAGAATTGCACCTTGCAATGCGGAAAAATTACTGTTTGTGCATTTACAATATTCATTGATTTTTGCCATTGAAAAACGTCCAGAAATGATTGAAGCTACTGACTGAATGAAAGGAGCTGGCATCTCACTCTCTTTGAATCTTCTTTATCATGCTAAGAGGAGCAGGAAAAAGCAAAAAATTTCAGAATTGCACCTTGCAATGCGGAGAAATTACTGTTTGTGCATTTACAATATTCATTGATTTTTGCCATTGAAAAACGTCCAGAAATGATTGAAGCTACTGACTGATTGAAAGGAGCTGGCATCTCACTCTCTTTGAATCTTCTTTATCATGCTAAGAGGAGCAGGAAAAAGCAAAAAATTTCAGAATTGCGCCTTGCAATGCGGAGAAATTACTGTTTGTGCATTTACAAAATTCATTGATTTTTGCCATTGAAAAACATCATGTTATTCATTTACCAGAAATGATTGAAGCTACTGACTGAATGTAAGGAGCTGGCATCTCACTCTCTTTGAATCTTCTTTATCATGCTAAGAGAAGCAGGAAAAAGCCAAAAATTTCAGAATTGCACCTTGCAATGCGGAGAAATTACTGTTTGTGCATTTACAATATTCGTTGATTTTTGCCATTGAAAAACGTCCAGAAATGATTGAAGCTACTGACTGAATGAAAGGAGCTGGCATCTCACTCTCTTTGAATCTTCTTTATCATGCTAAGAGGAGCAGGAAAAAGCAAAAAATTTCAGAATTGCACCTTGCAATGCGGAGAAATTACTGTTTGTGCATTTACAATATTCATTGATTTTTGCCATTGAAAAACATCATGTTATTCATATACCAGAAATGATTGAAGCTACTGACTGAATGAAAGGAGCTGGCATCTCACTCTCTTTGAATCTTCTTTATCATGCTAAGAGGAGCAGGAAAAAGTAAAAAATTTCAGAATTGCACCTTGCAATGCGGAGAAATTACTGTTTGTGCATTTACAATATTCAATGATTTTTGCCATTGAAAAACGTCCAGAAATGATTGAAGCTACTGACTGAACGAAAGGAGCTGGCGTCTCACTCTCTTTGAATCTTCTTTATCATGCTAAGAGGAGCAGGAAAAAGCAAAAAAATTCAGAATTGCACCTTGCAATGCGGAGAAATTACTGTTTGTGCATTTACAATATTCATTGATTTTTGCCATTGAAAAACATCATGTTATTCATATACCAGAAATGTTTGAAGCTACTGACTGAATGAAAGGAGCTGGCATCTCACTCTCTTTGAATCTTTTTTATCATGCTAAGAGGAGCAGGAAAAAGCAAAAAATTTCAGAATTGCTCCTTGCAATGCGGAGAAATTACTGTTTGTGCATTTACAATATTCATTGATTTTTGCCATTGAAAAACGTCCAGAAATGATTGAAGCTACTGACTGAATGAAAGGAGCTGGCATCTCACTCTCTTTGAATCTTCTTTATCATGCTAAGAGGAGCAGGAAAAAGCAAAAAATTTCAGAATTGCACCTTGCAATGCGGAGAAATAACTGTTTGTGCATTTACAATATTCATTGATTTTTGCCATTGAAAAACGTTATTCATATACCAGAAATGTTTGAAGCTACTGACTGAATGAAAGGAGCTGGCACCTCACTCTCTTTCAATCTTCTTTATCATGCTAAGAGGAGCAGGAATAAGCAAAAAATTTCAGAATTGCACCTTGCAATGCGGAAAAATTACTGTTTGTGCATTTACAATATTCATTGATTTTTGCCATTGAAAAACGTCCAGAAATGATTGAAGCTACTGACTGAATGAAAGGAGCTGGCATCTCACTCTCTTTGAATCTTCTTTATCATGCTAAGAGGAGCAGGAAAAAGCAAAAAATTTCAGAATTGCACCTTGCAATGCGGAGAAATTACTGTTTGTGCATTTACAATATTCATTGATTTTTGCCATTGAAAAACGTCCAGAAATGATTGAAGCTACTGACTGATTGAAAGGAGCTGGCATCTCACTCTCTTTGAATCTTCTTTATCATGCTAAGAGGAGCAGGAAAAAGCAAAAAATTTCAGAATTGCGCCTTGCAATGCGGAGAAATTACCGTTTGTGCATTTACAAAATTCATTGATTTTTGCCATTGAAAAACATCATGTTATTCATTTACCAGAAATGATTGAAGCTACTGACTGAATGTAAGGAGCTGGCATCTCACTCTCTTTGAATCTTCTTTATCATGCTAAGAGAAGCAGGAAAAAGCAAAAAATTTCAGAATTGCACCTTGCAATGCGGAGAAATTACTGTTTGTGCATTTACAATATTCGTTGATTTTTGCCATTGAAAAACGTCCAGAAATGATTGAAGCTACTGACTGAATGAAAGGAGCTGGCATCTCACTCTCTTTGAATCTTCTTTATCATGCTAAGAGGAGCAGGAAAAAGCAAAAAATTTCAGAATTGCACCTTGCAATGCGGAGAAATTACTGTTTGTGCATTTACAATATTCATTGATTTTTGCCATTGAAAAACATCATGTTATTCATATACCAGAAATGATTGAAGCTACTGACTGAATGAAAGGAGCTGGCATCTCACTCTCTTTGAATCTTCTTTATCATGCTAAGAGGAGCAGGAAAAAGTAAAAAATTTCAGAATTGCACCTTGCATTGCGGAGAAATTACTGTTTGTGCATTTACAATATTCAATGATTTTTGCCATTGAAAAACGTCCAGAAATGATTGAAGCTACTGACTGAATGAAAGGAGCTGGCATCTCACTCTCTTTGAATCTTCTTTATCATGCTAAGAGGAGCAGGAAAAAGCAAAAAATTTCAGAATTGCACCTTGCAATGCGGAGAAATTACAGTTTGTGCATTTACAATATTCATTGATTTTTGCCATTGAAAAACGTCCAGAAATGATTGAAGCTACTGACTGAATGAAAGGAGCTGGCATCTCACTCTCTTTGAATCTTCTTTATCATGCTAAGAGGAGCAGGAAAAAGCAAAAAATTTCAGAATTGCTCCTTGCAATGCGGAGAAATTACTGTTTGTGCATTTACAATATTCATTGATTTTTGCCATTGAAAAACATGTTATTCATATACCAGAAATGTTTGAAGCTACTGACTGAATGAAAGGAGCTGGCACCTCACTCTCTTTGAATCTTCTTTATCATGCTAAGAGGAGCAGGAAAAAGCAAAAATTTCAGAATTGCACCTTGCAATGCGGAGAAATTACTGTTTGTGCATTTACAATATTCATTGATTTTTGCCATTGAAAACCGTCCAGAAATGATTGAAGCTACTGACTGAATGAAAGGAGCTGGCATCTCACTCTCTTTGAATCTTCTTTATCATGCTAAGAGGAGCAGGAAAAAGCAAAAAATTTCAGAATTGCACCTTGCAATGCGGAGAAATTACTGTTTGTGCATTTACAATATTCATTGATTTTTGCCATTGAAAAACGTCCAGAAATGATTGAAGCTACTGACTGAATGAAAGGAGCTGGCATCTCACTCTCTTTGAATCTTCTTTATCATGCTAAGAGGAGCAGGAAAAAGCAAAAAATTTCAGAATTGCACCTTGCAATGCGGAGAAATTACTGTTTGTGCATTTACAATATTCATTGATTTTTGCCATTGAAAAACGTCCAGAAATGATTGAAGCTACTGACTGAATGAAAGGAGCTGGCATCTCACTCTCTTTGAATCTTCTTTATCATGCTAAGAGGAGCAGGAAAAAGCAAAAAATTTCAGAATTGCACCTTGCAATGCGGAGAAATAACTGTTTGTGCATTTACAATATTCATTGATTTTTGCCATTGAAAAACGTTATTCATATACCAGAAATGTTTGAAGCTACTGACTGAATGAAAGGAGCTGGCACCTCACTCTCTTTCAATCTTCTTTATCATGCTAAGAGGAGCAGGAATAAGCAAAAAATTTCAGAATTGCACCTTGCAATGCGGAAAAATTACTGTTTGTGCATTTACAATATTCATTGATTTTTGCCATTGAAAAACGTCCAGAAATGATTGAAGCTACTGACTGAATGAAAGGAGCTGGCATCTCACTCTCTTTGAATCTTCTTTATCATGCTAAGAGGAGCAGGAAAAAGCAAAAAATTTCAGAATTGCGCCTTGCAATGCGGAGAAATTACTGTTTGTGCATTTACAAAATTCATTGATTTTTGCCATTGAAAAACATCATGTTATTCATTTACCAGAAATGATTGAAGCTACTGACTGAATGTAAGGAGCTGGCATCTCACTCTCTTTGAATCTTCTTTATCATGCTAAGAGAAGCAGGAAAAAGCCAAAAATTTCAGAATTGCACCTTGCAATGCGGAGAAATTACTGTTTGTGCATTTACAATATTCGTTGATTTTTGCCATTGAAAAACGTCCAGAAATGATTGAAGCTACTGACTGAATGAAAGGAGCTGGCATCTCACTCTCTTTGAATCTTCTTTATCATGCTAAGAGGAGCAGGAAAAAGCAAAAAATTTCAGAATTGCACCTTGCAATGCGGAGAAATTACTGTTTGTGCATTTACAATATTCATTGATTTTTGCCATTGAAAAACATCATGTTATTCATATACCAGAAATGATTGAAGCTACTGACTGAATGAAAGGAGCTGGCATCTCACTCTCTTTGAATCTTCTTTATCATGCTAAGAGGAGCAGGAAAAAGTAAAAAATTTCAGAATTGCACCTTGCAATGCGGAGAAATTACTGTTTGTGCATTTACAATATTCAATGATTTTTGCCATTGAAAAACGTCCAGAAATGATTGAAGCTACTGACTGAACGAAAGGAGCTGGCGTCTCACTCTCTTTGAATCTTCTTTATCATGCTAAGAGGAGCAGGAAAAAGCAAAAAAATTCAGAATTGCACCTTGCAATGCGGAGAAATTACTGTTTGTGCATTTACAATATTCATTGATTTTTGCCATTGAAAAACGTCCAGAAATGATTGAAGCTACTGACTGAATGAAAGGAGCTGGCATCTCACTCTATTTGAATCTTTTTTATCATGCTAAGAGGAGCAGGAAAAAGCAAAAAATTTCAGAATTGCACCTTGCAATGCGGAGAAATTACTGTTTGTGCATTTACAATATTCATTGATTTTTGCCATTGAAAAACGTCCAGAAATGATTGAAGCTACTGACTGAATGAAAGGAGCTGGCATCTCACTCTCTTTGAATCTTCTTTATCATGCTAAGAGGAGCAGGAAAAAGCAAAAAATTTCAGAATTGCACCTTGCAATGCGGAGAAATTACTGTTTGTGCATTTACAATATTCATTGATTTTTGCCATTGAAAAACGTCCAGAAATGATTGAAGCTACTGACTGAATGAAAGGAGCTGGCATCTCACTCTCTTTGAATCTTCTTTATCATGCTAAGAGGAGCAGGAAAAAGCAAAAAATTTCAGAATTGCACCTTGCAATGCGGAGAAATTACTGTTTGTGCATTTACAATATTCATTGATTTTTGCCATTGAAAAACATCATGTTATTCATATACCAGAAATGATTGAAGCTACTGACTGAATGAAAGGAGCTGGCATCTCACTCTCTTTGAATCTTCTTTATCATGCTAAGAGGAGCAGGAAAAAGCAAAAAATTTCAGAATTGCACCTTGCAATGCGGAGAAATTACTGTTTGTGCATTTACAATATTCATTGATTTTTGCAATTGAAAAACGTCCAGAAATGATTGAAGCTACTGACTGAATGAAAGGAGCTGGCTTCTCACTCTCTTTGAATCTTCTTTATCATGCTAAGAGGAGCAGGAAAAAGCAAAAAATTTCAGAATTGCACCTTGCAATGCGGAGAAATTACTGTTTGTGCATTTACAATATTCATTGATTTTTGCCATTGAAAAACGTCCAGAAATGATTGAAGCTACTGACTGAATGAAAGGAGCTGGCATCTCACTCTCTTTGAATCTTGTTTATCATGCTAAGAGGAGCAGGAAAAAGCAAAAAATTTCAGAATTGCACCTTGCAATGCGGAGAAATTACTGTTTGTGCATTTAGAATGTTCATTGATTTTTGCCATTGAAAAACGTCCAGAAATGATTGAAGCTACTGACTGAATGAAAGGAGCTGGCATCTCACTCTCTTTGAATCTTCTTTATCATGCTAAGAGGAGCAGGAAAAAGCAAAAAATCTCAGAATTGCACCTTGCAATGCGGAGAAATTACTGTTTGTGCATTTACAATATTCATTGATTTTTGCCATTGAAAAACATCATGTTATTCATATACCAGAAATGATTGAAGCTACTGACTGAATGAAAGGAGCTGGCATCTCACTCTCTTTGAATCTTCTTTATCATGCTAAGAGGAGCAGGAAAAAGTAAAAAATTTCAGAATTGCACCTTGCAATGCGGAGAAATTACTGTTTGTGCATTTACAATATTCAATGATTTTTGCCATTGAAAAACGTCCAGAAATGATTGAAGCTACTGACTGAATGAAAGGAGCTGGCATCTCACTCTCTTTGAATCTTCTTTATCATGCTAAGAGGAGCAGGATAAAGCAAAAAATTTCAGAATTGCACCTTGCAATGCGGAGAAATTACTGTTTGTGCATTTACAATATTCATTGATTTTTGCCATTGAAAAACATCATGTTATTCATATACCAGAAATGTTTGAAGCTACTGACTGAATGAAAGGAGCTGGCATCTCACTCTCCTTGAATCTTCTTTATCATGCTAAGAGGAGCAGGAAAAAGCAAAAAATTTCAGAATTGCACCTTGCAATGCGGAGAAATTACTGTTTGTGCATTTACAATATTCATTGATTTTTGCCATTGAAAAACATCATGTTATTCATATACCAGAAATGTTTGAAGCTACTGACTGAATGAAAGGAGCTGGCATCTCACTCTCTTTGAATCTTCTTTATCATGCTAAGAGGAGCAGGAAAAAGCAAAAAATTTCAGAATTGCACCTTGCAATGCGGAGAAATTACTGTTTGTGCATTTACAATATTCATTGATTTTTGCCATTGAAAAACATCACGTTATTCATATACCAGAAATGATTGAAGCTACTGACTGAATGAAAGGAGCTGGCAGCTCACTCTCTTTGAATCTTCTTTATCATGCTAAGAGGAGCAGGAAAAAGCAAAAAATTTCAGAGTTGCACCTTGCAATGCGGAGAAATTACTGTTTGTGCATTTACAATATTCATTGATTTTTGCAATTGAAAAACGTCCAGAAATGATTGAAGCTACTGACTGAATGAAAGGAGCTGGCATCTCACTCTCTTTGAATCTTCTTTATCATGCTAAGAGGAGCAGGAAAAAGCTAAAAATTTCAGAATTGCACCTTGCAATGCGGAGAAATTACTGTTTGTGCATTTACAATATTCATTGATTTTTGCCATTGAAAAACATCATGTTATTCATATACCAGGAATGTTTGAAGCTACTGACTGAATGAAAGGAGCTGGCATCTCACTCTCTTTGAATCTTCTTTATCATGCTAAGAGGAGCAGGAAAAAGCAAAAAATTTCAGAATTGCACCTTGCAATGCGGAGAAATTACTGTTTGTGCATTTACAATATTCATTGATTTTTGCCATTGAAAAACGTCCAGAAATGATTGAAGCTACTGACTGAATGAAAGGAGCTGGCATCTCACTCTCTTTTAATCTTGTTTATCATGCTAAGAGGAGCAGGAAAAAGCAAAAAATTTCAGAATTGCACCTTGCAATGCGGAGAAATTACTGTTTGTGCATTTACAATATTCATTGATTTTTGCCATTGAAAAACGTCCAGAAATGATTGAAGCTACTGACTGAATGAAAGGAGCTGGCATCTCACTCTCTTTGAATCTTCTTTATCATGCTAAGAGGAGCAGGAAAAAGCAAAAAATTTCAGAATTGCACCTTGCAATGTGGAGAAATTACTGTTTGTGCATTTACAATATTCATTGATTTTTGCCATTGAAAAACATCATGTTATTCATATACCAGAAATGATTGAAGCTACTGACTGAATGAAAGGAGCTGGCATCTCACTCTCTTTGAATCTTCTTTATCATGCTAAGAGGAGCAGGAAAAAGTAAAAAATTTCAGAATTGCACCTTGCAATGCGGAGAAATTACTGTTTGTGCATTTACAATAATCAATGATTTTTGCCATTGAAAAACGTCCAGAAATGATTGAAGCTACTGACTGAATGAAAGGAGCTGGCATCTCACTCTCTTTGAATCTTCTTTATCATGCTAAGAGGAGCAGGAAAAAGCAAAAAATTTCAGAATTGCACCTTGCAATGCGGAGAAATTACTGTTTGTGCATTTACAATATTCATTGATTTTTGCCATTGAAAAACATCATGTTATTCATATACCAGAAATGATTGAAGCTACTGACTGAATGAAAGGAGCTGGCATCTCACTCTCTTTGAATCTTCTTTATCATGCTAAGAGGAGCAGGAAAAAGTAAAAAATTTCAGAATTGCACCTTGCAATGCGGAGAAATTACTGTTTGTGCATTTACAATATTCAATGATTTTTGCCTTTGAAAAACGTCCAGAAATGATTGAAGCTACTGACTGAACGAAAGGAGCTGGCATCTCACTCTCTTTGAATCTTCTTTATCATGCTAAGAGGAGCAGGAAAAAGCAAAAAATTTCAGAATTGCACCTTGCAATGCGGAGAAATTACTGTTTGTGCATTTACAATATTCATTGATTTTTGCCATTGAAAAACATCATGTTATTCATATACCAGAAATGATTGATGCTACTGACTGAATGAAAGGAGCTGGCATCTCACTCTCGTTGAATCTTCTTTATCATGCTAAGAGGAGCAGGAAAAAGCAAAAAATTTCAGAATTGCACCTTGCAATGCGGAGAAATTACTGTTTGTGCATTTACAATATTCATTGATTTTTGCCATTGAAAAACATCATGTTATTCATATACCAGAAATGTTTGAAGCTACTGACTGAATGAAAGGAGCTGGCATCTCACTCTCTTTGAATCTTCTTTATCATGCTAAGAGGAGCAGGAAAAAGCAAAAAATTTCAGAATTGCACCTTGCAATGCGGAGAAATTACTGTTTGTGCATTTACAATATTCATTGATTTTTGCAATTGAAAAACGTCCAGAAATGATTGAAGCTACTGACTGAATGAAAGGAGCTGGCATCTCACTCTCTTTGAATCTTCTTTATCATGCTAAGAGGAGCAGGAAAAAGCAAAAAATTTCAGAATTGCACCTTGCAATGCGGAGAAATTACTGTTTGTGCATTTACAATATTCATTGATTTTTGCCATTGAAAAACATTATGTTATTCATATACCAGGAATGTTTGAAGCTACTGACTGAATGAAAGGAGCTGGCATCTCACTCTCTTTGAATCTTCTTTATCATGCTAAGAGGAGCAGGAAAAAGTAAAAAATTTCAGAATTGCACCTTGCAATGCGGAGAAATTACTGTTTGTGCATTTACAATATTCATTGATTTTTGCCATTGAAAAACGTCCAGAAATGATTGAAGCTACTGACTGAATGAAAGGAGCTGGCATCTCACTCTCTTTGAATCTTGTTTATCAAGCTAAGAGGAGCAGGAAAAAGCAAAAAATTTCAGAATTGCACCTTGCAATGCGAAGAAATTACTGTTTGTGCATTTACAATATTCATTGATGTTTGCCATTGAAAAACGTCCAGAAATGATTGAAGCTACTGACTGAATGAAAGGAGCTGGCATCTCACTTTCTTTGAATCTTCTTTATTATGCTAAGAGGAGCAGGAAAAAGCAAAAAATTTCAGAATTGCACCTTGCAATGCGGAGAAATTACTGTTTGTGCATTTACAATATTCATTGATTTTTGCCATTGAAAAACATCATGTTATTCATATACCAGAAATGATTGAAGCTACTGACTGAATGAAAGGAGCTGGCATCTCACTCTCTTTGAATCTTCTTTATCATGCTAAGAGGAGCAGGAAAAAGTAAAAAATTTCAGAATTGCACCTTGCAATGCGGAGAAATTACTGTTTGTGCATTTACAATATTCAATGATTTTTGCCATTGAAAAACGTCCAGAAATGATTGAAGCTACTGACTGAATGAAAGGAGCTGGCATCTCACTCTCTTTGAATCTTCTTTATCATGCTAAGAGGAGCAGGAAAAAGTAAAAAATTTCAGAATTGCACCTTGCAATGCGGAGAAATTACTGTTTGTGCATTTACAATATTCAATGATTTTTGCCTTTGAAAAACGTCCAGAAATGATTGAAGCTACTGACTGAACGAAAGGAGCTGGCATCTCACTCTCTTTGAATCTTCTTTATCATGCTAAGAGGAGCAGGAAAAAGCAAAAAATTTCAGAATTGCACCTTGCAATGCGGAGAAATTACTGTTTGTGCATTTACAATATTCATTGATTTTTGCCATTGAAAAACATCATGTTATTCATATACCAGAAATGTTTGAAGCTACTGACTGAATGAAAGGAGCTGGCATCTCACTCTCTTTGAATCTTCTTTATCATGCTAAGAGGAGCAGGAAAAAGCAAAAAATTTCAGAATTGCACCTTGCAATGCGGAGAAATTACTGTTTGTGCATTTACAATATTCATTGATTTTTGCCATTGAAAAACGTCCAGAAATGATTGAAGCTACTGACTGAATGAAAGGAGCTGGCATCTCACTCTGAATTTTCTTTATCATGCTAAGAGGAGCAGGAAAAAGCAAAAAATTTCAGAATTGCACCTTGCAATGCGGAGAAATTACTGTTTGTGCATTTACAATATTCATTGATTTTTGCCATTGAAAAATGTCCAGAAATGATTGAAGCTACTGACTGAATGAAAGGAGCTGGCATCTCACTCTCTTTGAATCTTCTTTATCATGCTAAGAGGAGCAGGAAAAAGCAAAAAATTTCAGAATTGCACCTTGCAATGCGGAGAAATTACTGTTTGTGCATTTACAATATTCATTGATTTTTGACATTGAAAAACATCATGTTATTCATATACCAGAAATGATTGAAGCTACTGACTGAATGAAAGGAGCTGGCATCTCACTCTCTTTGAATCTTCTTTATCATGCTAAGAGGAGCAGGAAAAAGTAAAAAATTTCAGAATTGCACCTTGCAATGCGGAGAAATTACTGTTTGTGCATTTACAATATTCAATTATTTTTGCCATTGAAAAACGTCCAGAAATGATTGAAGCTACTGACTGAATGAAAGGAGCTGGCATCTCACTCTCTTTGAATCTTCTTTATCATGCTAAGAGGAGCAGGAAAAAGCAAAAAACTTCAGAATTGCACCTTGCAATGCGGAGAAATTACTGTTTGTGCATTTACAATATTCATTGATTTTTGCCATTGAAAAACATCATGTTATTCATATACCAGAAATGATTGAAGCTACTGACTGAATAAAAGGAGCTGGCATCTCACTCTCTTTGAATCTTCTTTATCATGCTAAGAGGAGCAGGAAAAAGTAAAAAATTTCAGAATTGCACCTTGCAATGCGGAGAAATTACTGTTTGTGCATTTACAATATTCAATGATTTTTGCCTTTGAAAAACGTCCAGAAATGATTGAAGCTACTGACTGAACGAAAGGAGCTGGCATCTCACTCTCTTTGAATCTTCTTTATCATGCTAAGAGGAGCAGGAAAAAGCAAAAAATTTCAGAATTGCACCTTGCAATGCGGAGAAATTACTGTTTGTGCATTTACAATATTCATTGATTTTTGCCATTGAAAAACATCATGTTATTCATATACCAGAAATGTTTGAAGCTACTGACTGAATGAAAGGAGCTGGCATCTCACTCTCTTTGAATCTTCTTTATCATGCTAAGAGGAGCAGGAAAAAGCAAAAAATTTCAGAATTGCACCTTGCAATGCGGAGAAATTACTGTTTGTGCATTTACAATATTCATTGATTTTTGCCATTGAAAAACGTCCAGAAATGATTGAAGCTACTGACTGAATGAAAGCAGCTGGCATCTCACTCTGAATTTTCTTTATCATGCTAAGAGGAGCAGGAAAAAGCAAAAAATTTCAGAATTGCACCTTGCAATGCGGAGAAATTACTGTTTGTGCATTTACAATATTCATTGATTTTTGCCATTGAAAAACGTCCAGAAATGATTGAAGCTACTGACTGAATGAAAGGAGCTGGCATCTCACTCTCTTTGAATCGTCTTTATCATGCTAAGAGGAGCAGGAAAAAGCAAAAAATTTCAGAATTGCACCTTGCAATGCGGAGAAATTACTGTTTGTGCATTTACAATATTCATTGATTTTTGCCATTGAAAAACATCATGTTATTCATATACCAGAAATGTTTGAAGCTACTGACTGAATGAAAGGAGCTGGCATCTCACTCTCTTTGAATCTTCTTTATCATGCTAAGAGGAGCAGGAAAAAGCAAAAAATTTCAGAATTGCACCTTGCAATGCGGAGAAATTACTGTTTGCATTTACAATATTCATTGATTTTTGCCATTGAAAAACATCATGTTATTCATATACCAGAAATGTTTGAAGCTACTGACTGAATGAAAGGAGCTGGCATCTCACTCTCTTTGAATCTTCTTTATCATGCTTGGATTAGCAGGAAAAAGCAAAAAATTTCAGAATTGCACCTTGCAATGTGGAGATATTACTGTTTGTGCATTTACAATATTCATTGATTTTTGCCATTGAAAAACATGTTTTTCATATACCAGAAATGTTTGAAGCTACTGACTGAATGAAAGGAGCTGGCATCTCACTCTCTTTGAATCTTCTTTATCATGCTAGGATTAGCAGGAAAAAGCAAAAAATTTCAGAATTGCACCTTGCAATGTGGAGATATTACTGTTTGTGCATTTACAATATTCATTGATTTTTGCCATTGAAAAACATGTTTTTCATATACCAGAAATGTTTGAAGCTACTGACTGAATGAAAGGAGCTGGCATCTCACTCTCTTTGAATCTTCTTTATCATGCTAGGATTAACAGGAAAAAGCAAAAAATTTCAGAATTGCACCTTGCAATGTGGAGATATTACTGTTTGTGCATTTACAATATTCATTGATTTTTGCCATTGAAAAACGTCCAGAAATGTTTGAAGCTACTGACTGAATGAAAGGAGCTGGCATCTCACTCTCTTTGAATCTTCTTTATCATGCTAGGATTAGCAGGAAAAAGCAAAAAATTTCAGAATTGCACCTTGCAATGTGGAGATATTGCTGTTTGTGCATTTACAATATTCATTGATTTTTGCCATTGAAAAACATGTTTTTCATATACAAGAAATGTTTGAAGCTACTGACTGAATGAAAGGAGCTGGCATCTCACTCTCTTTGAATCTTCTTTATCATGCTAGGATTAGCAGGAAAAAGCAAAAAATTTCAGAATTGCACCTTGCAATGTGGAGATATTACTGTTTGTGCATTTACAATATTCATTGATTTTTGCCATTGAAAAACGTCCAGAAATGTTTGAAGCTACTGACTGAATGAAAGGAGCTGGCATCTCACTCTCTTTGAATCTTCTTTATCATGCTAGGATTAGCAGGAAAAAGCAAAAAATTTCAGAATTGCACCTTGCAATGTGGAGATATTACTGTTTGTGCATTTACAATATTCATTGATTTTTGCCATTGAAAAACATGTTTTTCATATACCAGAAATGTTTGAAGCTACTGACGGAATGAAAGGAGCTGGCATCTCACTCTCTTTGAATCTTCTTTATCATGCTAGGATTAGCAGGAAAAAGCAAAAAATTTCAGAATTGCACCTTGCAATGTGGAGATATTACTGTTTGTGCATTTACAATATTCATTGATTTTTGCCATTGAAAAACATGTTTTTCATATACCAGAAATGTTTGAAGCTACTGACTGAATGAAAGGAGCTGGCATCTCACTGTCTTTGAATCTTCTTTATCATGCTAGGATTAACAGGAAAAAGCAAAAAATTTCAGAATTGCACCTTGCAATGTGGAGATATTACTGTTTGTGCATTTACAATATTCATTGATTTTGCCATTGAAAAACGTCCAGAAATGTTTGAAGCTACTGACTGAATGAAAGGAGCTGGCATCTCACTCTCTTTAAATCTTCTTTATCATGCTAGGATTATCAGGAAAAAGCAAAAAAATTTCAGAATTGCACCTTGCAATGTGGAGATATTACTGTTTGTGCATTTACAATATTCATTGATTTTTGCCATTGAAAAACATGTTTTTCATATATCAGAAATGTTTGAAGCTACTGACTGAATGAAAGGAGCTGGCATCTCACTCTCTTTGAATCTTCTTTATCATGCTAGGATAAGCAGGAAAAAGCAAAAAATTTCAGAATTGCACCTTGCAATGTGGAGATATTACTGTTTGTGCATTTACAATATTCATTGATTTTTGCCATTGAAAAACATGTTTTTCATATACCAGAAATGTTTGAAGCTACTGACTTGAATGAAAGGAGCTGGCATCTCACTCTCTTTGAATCTTCTTTATCATGCTAGGATTAACAGGAAAAAGCAAAAAATTTCAGAATTGCACCTTGCAATGTGGAGATATTACTGTTTGTGCATTTACAATATTCATTGATTTTTGCCATTGAAAAACGTCCAGAAATGTTTGAAGCTACTGACTGAATGAAAGGAGCTGGTATCTCACTCTCTTTGAATCTTATTTATCATGCTAGGATTAGCAGGAAAAAGCAAAAAATTTCAGAATTGCACCTTGCAATGTGGAGATATAACTGTTTGTGCATTTACAATATTCATTGATTTTTGCCATTGAAAAACATGTTTTTCATATACAAGAAATGTTTGAAGCTACTGACTGAATGAAAGGAGCTGGCATCTCACTCTCTTTGAATCTTCTTTATCATGCTAGGATTAGCAGGAAAAAGCAAAAAATTTCAGAATTGCACCTTGCAATGTGGAGATATTACTGTTTGTGCATTTACAATATTCATTGATTTTTGCCATTGAAAAACGTCCAGAAATGTTTGAAGCTACTGACTGAATGAAATTAGCTGGCATCTCACTCTCTTTGAATCTTCTTTATCATGCTAGGATTAGCAGGAAAAAGCAAAAAATTTCAGAATTGCACCTTGCAATGTGGAGATATTACTGTTTGTGCATTTACAATATTCATTGATTTTGCCATTGAAAAACGTCCAGAAATGTTTGAAGCTACTGACTGAATGAAAGGAGCTGGCATCTCACTCTCTTTGAATCTTCTTTATCATGCTAGGATTAGCAGGAAAAAGCAAAAAATTTCAGAATTGCACCTTGCAATGTGGAGATATTACTGTTTGTGCATTTACAATATTCATTGATTTTTGCCATTGAAAAACATGTTTTTCATATACCAGAAATGTTTGAAGCTACTGACGGAATGAAAGGAGCTGGCATCTCACTCTCTTTGAATCTTCTTTATCATGCTAGGATTAGCAGGAAAAAGCAAAAAATTTCAGAATTGCACCTTGCAATGTGGAGATATTACTGTTTGTGCATTTACAATATTCATTGATTTTTGCCATTGAAAAACATGTTTTTCATATACCAGAAATGTTTGAAGCTACTGACTGAATGAAAGGAGCTGGCATCTCACTGTCTTTGAATCTTCTTTATCATGCTAGGATTAACAGGAAAAAGCAAAAAATTTCAGAATTGCACCTTGCAATGTGGAGATATTACTGTTTGTGCATTTACAATATTCATTGATTTTGCCATTGAAAAACGTCCAGAAATGTTTGAAGCTACTGACTGAATGAAAGGAGCTGGCATCTCACTCTCTTTGAATCTTCTTTATCATGCTAGGATAAGCAGGAAAAAGCAAAAAATTTCAGAATTGCACCTTGCAATGTGGAGATATTACTGTTTGTGCATTTACAATATTCATTGATTTTTGCCATTGAAAAACATGTTTTTCATATACCAGAAATGTTTGAAGCTACTGACGGAATGAAAGGAGCTGGCATCTCACTCTCTTTGAATCTTCTTTATCATGCTAGGATTAGCAGGAAAAAGCAAAAAATTTCAGAATTGCACCTTGCAATGTGGAGATATTACTGTTTGTGCATTTACAATATTCATTGATTTTTGCCATTGAAAAACATGTTTTTCATATACCAGAAATGTTTGAAGCTACTGACTGAATGAAAGGAGCTGGCATCTCACTGTCTTTGAATCTTCTTTATCATGCTAGGATTAACAGGAAAAAGCAAAAAATTTCAGAATTGCACCTTGCAATGTGGAGATATTACTGTTTGTGCATTTACAATATTCATTGATTTTGCCATTGAAAAACGTCCAGAAATGTTTGAAGCTACTGACTGAATGAAAGGAGCTGGCATCTCACTCTCTTTGAATCTTCTTTATCATGCTAGGATTAGCAGGAAAAAGCAAAAAAATTTCAGAATTGCACCTTGCAATGTGGAGATATTACTGTTTGTGCATTTACAATATTCATTGATTTTTGCCATTGAAAAACATGTTTTTCATATACCAGAAATGTTTGAAGCTACTGACTGAATGAAAGGAGCTGGCATCTCACTCTCTTTGAATCTTCTTTATCATGCTAGGATAAGCAGGAAAAAGCAAAAAATTTCAGAATTGCACCTTGCAATGTGGAGATATTACTGTTTGTGCATTTACAATATTCATTGATTTTTGCCATTGAAAAACATGTTTTTCATATACCAGAAATGTTTGAAGCTACTGACTTGAATGAAAGGAGCTGGCATCTCACTCTCTTTGAATCTTCTTTATCATGCTAGGATTAACAGGAAAAAGCAAAAAATTTCAGAATTGCACCTTGCAATGTGGAGATATTACTGTTTGTGCATTTACAATATTCATTGATTTTTGCCATTGAAAAACGTCCAGAAATGTTTGAAGCTACTGACTGAATGAAAGGAGCTGGTATCTCACTCTCTTTGAATCTTCTTTATCATGCTAGGATTAGCAGGAAAAAGCAAAAAATTTCAGAATTGCACCTTGCAATGTGGAGATATTACTGTTTATGCATTTACAATATTCATTGATTTTTGCCATTGAAAAACATGTTTTTCATATACAAGAAATGTTTGAAGCTACTGACTGAATGAAAGGAGCTTGCATCTCACTCTCTTTGAATCTTCTTTATCATGCTAGGATTAGCAGGAAAAAGCAAAAAATTTCAGAATTGCACCTTGCAATGTGGAGATATTACTGTTTGTGCATTTACAATATTCATTGATTTTTGCCATTGAAAAACGTCCAGAAATGTTTGAAGCTACTGACTGAATGAAATTAGCTGGCATCTCACTCTCTTTGAATCTTCTTTATCATGCTAGGATTAGCAGGAAAAAGCAAAAAATTTCAGAATTGCACCTAGCAATGTGGAGATATTACTGTTTGTGCATTTACAATATTCATTGATTTTTGCCATTGAAAAACATCATGTTATTCATATACCAGAAATGATTGAAGCTACTGACTGAATGAAAGGAGCTGGCATCTCACTCTCTTTGAATCTTCTTTATCATGCTAAGAGGAGCAGGAAAAAGTAAAAAATTTCAGAATTGCACCTTGCAATGCGGAGAAATTACTGTTTGTGCATTTACAATATTCAATGATTTTTGCCATTGAAAAACGTCCAGAAATGATTGAAGCTACTGACTGAATGAAAGGAGCTGGCATCTCACTCTCTTTGAATCTTCTTTATCATGCTAAGAGGAGCAGGAAAAAGTAAAAAATTTCAGAATTGCACCTTGCAATGCGGAGAAATTACTGTTTGTGCATTTACAATATTCAATGATTTTTGCCTTTGAAAAACGTCCAGAAATGATTGAAGCTACTGACTGAACGAAAGGAGCTGGCATCTCACTCTCTTTGAATCTTCTTTATCATGCTAAGAGGAGCAGGAAAAAGCAAAAAATTTCAGAATTGCACCTTGCAATGCGGAGAAATTACTGTTTGTGCATTTACAATATTCATTGATTTTTGCCATTGAAAAACATCATGTTATTCATATACCAGAAATGTTTGAAGCTACTGACTGAATGAAAGGAGCTGGCATCTCACTCTCTTTGAATCTTCTTTATCATGCTAAGAGGAGCAGGAAAAAGCAAAAAATTTCAGAATTGCACCTTGCAATGCGGAGAAATTACTGTTTGTGCATTTACAATATTCATTGATTTTTGCCATTGAAAAACGTCCAGAAATGATTGAAGCTACTGACTGAATGAAAGGAGCTGGCATCTCACTCTGAATTTTCTTTATCATGCTAAGAGGAGCAGGAAAAAGCAAAAAATTTCAGAATTGCACCTTGCAATGCGGAGAAATTACTGTTTGTGCATTTACAATATTCATTGATTTTTGCCATTGAAAAACGTCCAGAAATGATTGAAGCTACTGACTGAATGAAAGGAGCTGGCATCTCACTCTCTTTGAATCTTCTTTATCATGCTAAGAGGAGCAGGAAAAAGCAAAAAATTTCAGAATTGCACCTTGCAATGCGGAGAAATTACTGTTTGTGCATTTACAATATTCATTGATTTTTGACATTGAAAAACATCATGTTATTCATATACCAGAAATGATTGAAGCTACTGACTGAATGAAAGGAGCTGGCATCTCACTCTCTCTGAATCTTCTTTATCATGCTAAGAGGAGCAGGAAAAAGTAAAAAATTTCAGAATTGCACCTTGCAATGCGGAGAAATTACTGTTTGTGCATTTACAATATTCAATGATTTTTGCCATTGAAAAACGTCCAGAAATGTTTGAAGCTACTGACTGAATGAAAGGAGCTGGCATCTCACTCTCTTTGAATCTTCTTTATCATGCTAAGAGGAGCAGGAAAAAGCAAAAAACTTCAGAATTGCACCTTGCAATGCGGAGAAATTACTGTTTGTGCATTTACAATATTCATTGATTTTTGCCATTGAAAAACATCATGTTATTCATATACCAGAAATGATTGAAGCTACTGACTGAATAAAAGGAGCTGGCATCTCACTCTCTTTGAATCTTCTTTATCATGCTAAGAGGAGCAGGAAAAAGTAAAAAATTTCAGAATTGCACCTTGCAATGCGGAGAAATTACTGTTTGTGCATTTACAATATTCAATGATTTTTGCCTTTGAAAAACGTCCAGAAATGATTGAAGCTACTGACTGAACGAAAGGAGCTGGCATCTCACTCTCTTTGAATCTTCTTTATCATGCTAAGAGGAGCAGGAAAAAGCAAAAAATTTCAGAATTGCACCTTGCAATGCGGAGAAATTACTGTTTGTGCATTTACAATATTCATTGATTTTTGCCATTGAAAAACATCATGTTATTCATATACCAGAAATGTTTGAAGCTACTGACTGAATGAAAGGAGCTGGCATCTCACTCTCTTTGAATCTTCTTTATCATGCTAAGAGGAGCAGGAAAAAGCAAAAAATTTCAGAATTGCACCTTGCAATGCGGAGAAATTACTGTTTGTGCATTTACAATATTCATTGATTTTTGCCATTGAAAAACGTCCAGAAATGATTGAAGCTACTGACTGAATGAAAGCAGCTGGCATCTCACTCTGAATTTTCTTTATCATGCTAAGAGGAGCAGGAAAAAGCAAAAAATTTCAGAATTGCACCTTGCAATGCGGAGAAATTACTGTTTGTGCATTTACAATATTCATTGATTTTTGCCATTGAAAAACGTCCAGAAATGATTGAAGCTACTGACTGAATGAAAGGAGCTGGCATCTCACTCTCTTTGAATCGTCTTTACCATGCTAAGAGGAGCAGGAAAAAGCAAAAAATTTCAGAATTGCACCTTGCAATGCGGAGAAATTACTGTTTGTGCATTTACAATATTCATTGATTTTTGCCATTGAAAAACATCATGTTATTCATATACCAGAAATGTTTGAAGCTACTGACTGAATGAAAGGAGCTGGCATCTCACTCTCTTTGAATCTTCTTTATCATGCTAAGAGGAGCAGGAAAAAGTAAAAAATTTCAGAATTGCACCTTGCAATGCGGAGAAATTACTGTTTGTGCATTTACAATATTCAATGATTTTTGCCTTTGAAAAACGTCCAGAAATGATTGAAGCTACTGACTGAATGAAAGGAGCTGGCATCTCACTCTCTTTGAATCTTCTTTATCATGCTAAGAGGAGCAGGAAAAAGTAAAAAATTTCAGAATTGCACCTTGCAATGCGGAGAAATTACTGTTTGTGCATTTACAATATTCAATGATTTTTGCCTTTGAAAAACGTCCAGAAATGATTGAAGCTACTGACTGAACGAAAGGAGCTGGCATCTCACTCTCTTTGAATCTTCTTTATCATGCTAAGAGGAGCAGGAAAAAGCAAAAAATTTCAGAATTGCACCTTGCAATGCGGAGAAATTACTGTTTGTGCATTTACAATATTCATTGATTTTTGCCATTGAAAAACATCATGTTATTCATATACCAGAAATGTTTGAAGCTACTGACTGAATGAAAGGAGCTGGCATCTCACTCTCTTTGAATCTTCTTTATCATGCTAAGAGGAGCAGGAAAAAGCAAAAAATTTCAGAATTGCACCTTGCAATGCGGAGAAATTACTGTTTGTGCATTTACAATATTCATTGATTTTTGCCATTGAAAAACGTCCAGAAATGATTGAAGCTACTGACTGAATGAAAGGAGCTGGCATCTCACTCTGAATTTTCTTTATCATGCTAAGAGGAGCAGGAAAAAGCAAAAAATTTCAGAATTGCACCTTGCAATGCGGAGAAATTACTGTTTGTGCATTTACAATATTCATTGATTTTTGCCATTGAAAAACGTCCAGAAATGATTGAAGCTACTGACTGAATGAAAGGAGCTGGCATCTCACTCTCTTTGAATCTTCTTTATCATGCTAAGAGGAGCAGGAAAAAGCAAAAAATTTCAGAATTGCACCTTGCAATGCGGAGAAATT
The DNA here is from genome assembly GCF_046119375.1 of Phyllobates terribilis. Lineage (NCBI taxonomy): Eukaryota > Metazoa > Chordata > Amphibia > Anura > Dendrobatidae > Phyllobates > Phyllobates terribilis. The sequence goes on along the minus strand of NW_027363964.1, from coordinate 85,374 downwards.
ACTGTTTGTGCATTTACAATATTCATTGATTTTTGACATTGAAAAACATCATGTTATTCATATACCAGAAATGATTGAAGCTACTGACTGAATGAAAGGAGCTGGCATCTCACTCTCTTTGAATCTTCTTTATCATGCTAAGAGGAGCAGGAAAAAGTAAAAAATTTCAGAATTGCACCTTGCAATGCGGAGAAATTACTGTTTGTGCATTTACAATATTCAATGATTTTTGCCATTGAAAAACGTCCAGAAATGTTTGAAGCTACTGACTGAATGAAAGGAGCTGGCATCTCACTCTCTTTGAATCTTCTTTATCATGCTAAGAGGAGCAGGAAAAAGCAAAAAACTTCAGAATTGCACCTTGCAATGCGGAGAAATTACTGTTTGTGCATTTACAATATTCATTGATTTTTGCCATTGAAAAACATCATGTTATTCATATACCAGAAATGATTGAAGCTACTGACTGAATAAAAGGAGCTGGCATCTCACTCTCTTTGAATCTTCTTTATCATGCTAAGAGGAGCAGGAAAAAGTAAAAAATTTCAGAATTGCACCTTGCAATGCGGAGAAATTACTGTTTGTGCATTTACAATATTCAATGATTTTTGCCTTTGAAAAACGTCCAGAAATGATTGAAGCTACTGACTGAACGAAAGGAGCTGGCATCTCACTCTCTTTGAATCTTCTTTATCATGCTAAGAGGAGCAGGAAAAAGCAAAAAATTTCAGAATTGCACCTTGCAATGCGGAGAAATTACTGTTTGTGCATTTACAATATTCATTGATTTTTGCCATTGAAAAACATCATGTTATTCATATACCAGAAATGTTTGAAGCTACTGACTGAATGAAAGGAGCTGGCATCTCACTCTCTTTGAATCTTCTTTATCATGCTAAGAGGAGCAGGAAAAAGCAAAAAATTTCAGAATTGCACCTTGCAATGCGGAGAAATTACTGTTTGTGCATTTACAATATTCATTGATTTTTGCCATTGAAAAACGTCCAGAAATGATTGAAGCTACTGACTGAATGAAAGCAGCTGGCATCTCACTCTGAATTTTCTTTATCATGCTAAGAGGAGCAGGAAAAAGCAAAAAATTTCAGAATTGCACCTTGCAATGCGGAGAAATTACTGTTTGTGCATTTACAATATTCATTGATTTTTGCCATTGAAAAACGTCCAGAAATGATTGAAGCTACTGACTGAATGAAAGGAGCTGGCATCTCACTCTCTTTGAATCGTCTTTATCATGCTAAGAGGAGCAGGAAAAAGCAAAAAATTTCAGAATTGCACCTTGCAATGCGGAGAAATTACTGTTTGTGCATTTACAATATTCATTGATTTTTGCCATTGAAAAACATCATGTTATTCATATACCAGAAATGTTTGAAGCTACTGACTGAATGAAAGGAGCTGGCATCTCACTCTCTTTGAATCTTCTTTATCATGCTAAGAGGAGCAGGAAAAAGTAAAAAATTTCAGAATTGCACCTTGCAATGCGGAGAAATTACTGTTTGTGCATTTACAATATTCAATGATTTTTGCCTTTGAAAAACGTCCAGAAATGATTGAAGCTACTGACTGAATGAAAGGAGCTGGCATCTCACTCTCTTTGAATCTTCTTTATCATGCTAAGAGGAGCAGGAAAAAGTAAAAAATTTCAGAATTGCACCTTGCAATGCGGAGAAATTACTGTTTGTGCATTTACAATATTCAATGATTTTTGCCTTTGAAAAACGTCCAGAAATGATTGAAGCTACTGACTGAACGAAAGGAGCTGGCATCTCACTCTCTTTGAATCTTCTTTATCATGCTAAGAGGAGCAGGAAAAAGCAAAAAATTTCAGAATTGCACCTTGCAATGCGGAGAAATTACTGTTTGTGCATTTACAATATTCATTGATTTTTGCCATTGAAAAACATCATGTTATTCATATACCAGAAATGTTTGAAGCTACTGACTGAATGAAAGGAGCTGGCATCTCACTCTCTTTGAATCTTCTTTATCATGCTAAGAGGAGCAGGAAAAAGCAAAAAATTTCAGAATTGCACCTTGCAATGCGGAGAAATTACTGTTTGTGCATTTACAATATTCATTGATTTTTGCCATTGAAAAACGTCCAGAAATGATTGAAGCTACTGACTGAATGAAAGGAGCTGGCATCTCACTCTGAATTTTCTTTATCATGCTAAGAGGAGCAGGAAAAAGCAAAAAATTTCAGAATTGCACCTTGCAATGCGGAGAAATTACTGTTTGTGCATTTACAATATTCATTGATTTTTGCCATTGAAAAACGTCCAGAAATGATTGAAGCTACTGACTGAATGAAAGGAGCTGGCATCTCACTCTCTTTGAATCTTCTTTATCATGCTAAGAGGAGCAGGAAAAAGCAAAAAATTTCAGAATTGCACCTTGCAATGCGGAGAAATTACTGTTTGTGCATTTACAATATTCATTGATTTTTGACATTGAAAAACATCATGTTATTCATATACCAGAAATGATTGAAGCTACTGACTGAATGAAAGGAGCTGGCATCTCACTCTCTTTGAATCTTCTTTATCATGCTAAGAGGAGCAGGAAAAAGTAAAAAATTTCAGAATTGCACCTTGCAATGCGGAGAAATTACTGTTTGTGCATTTACAATATTCAATGATTTTTGCCATTGAAAAACGTCCAGAAATGTTTGAAGCTACTGACTGAATGAAAGGAGCTGGCATCTCACTCTCTTTGAATCTTCTTTATCATGCTAAGAGGAGCAGGAAAAAGCAAAAAACTTCAGAATTGCACCTTGCAATGCGGAGAAATTACTGTTTGTGCATTTACAATATTCATTGATTTTTGCCATTGAAAAACATCATGTTATTCATATACCAGAAATGATTGAAGCTACTGACTGAATAAAAGGAGCTGGCATCTCACTCTCTTTGAATCTTCTTTATCATGCTAAGAGGAGCAGGAAAAAGTAAAAAATTTCAGAATTGCACCTTGCAATGCGGAGAAATTACTGTTTGTGCATTTACAATATTCAATGATTTTTGCCTTTGAAAAACGTCCATAAATGATTGAAGCTACTGACTGAACGAAAGGAGCTGGCATCTCACTCTCTTTGAATCTTCTTTATCATGCTAAGAGGAGCAGGAAAAAGCAAAAAATTTCAGAATTGCACCTTGCAATGCGGAGAAATTACTGTTTGTGCATTTACAATATTCATTGATTTTTGCCATTGAAAAACATCATGTTATTCATATACCAGAAATGTTTGAAGCTACTGACTGAATGAAAGGAGCTGGCATCTCACTCTCTTTGAATCTTCTTTATCATGCTAAGAGGAGCAGGAAAAAGCAAAAAATTTCAGAATTGCACCTTGCAATGCGGAGAAATTACTGTTTGTGCATTTACAATATTCATTGATTTTTGCCATTGAAAAACGTCCAGAAATGATTGAAGCTACTGACTGAATGAAAGCAGCTGGCATCTCACTCTGAATTTTCTTTATCATGCTAAGAGGAGCAGGAAAAAGCAAAAAATTTCAGAATTGCACCTTGCAATGCGGAGAAATTACTGTTTGTGCATTTACAATATTCATTGATTTTTGCCATTGAAAAACGTCCAGAAATGATTGAAGCTACTGACTGAATGAAAGGAGCTGGCATCTCACTCTCTTTGAATCGTCTTTATCATGCTAAGAGGAGCAGGAAAAAGCAAAAAATTTCAGAATTGCACCTTGCAATGCGGAGAAATTACTGTTTGTGCATTTACAATATTCATTGATTTTTGCCATTGAAAAACATCATGTTATTCATATACCAGAAATGTTTGAAGCTACTGACTGAATGAAAGGAGCTGGCATCTCACTCTCTTTGAATCTTCTTTATCATGCTAAGAGGAGCAGGAAAAAGCAAAAAATTTCAGAATTGCACCTTGCAATGCGGAGAAATTACTGTTTGTGCATTTACAATATTCATTGATTTTTGCCATTGAAAAACATCATGTTATTCATATACCAGAAATGTTTGAAGCTACTGACTGAATGAAAGGAGCTGGCATCTCACTCTCTTTGAATCTTCTTTATCATGCTTGGATTAGCAGGAAAAAGCAAAAAATTTCAGAATTGCACCTTGCAATGTGGAGATATTACTGTTTGTGCATTTACAATATTCATTGATTTTTGCCATTGAAAAACATGTTTTTCATATACCAGAAATGTTTGAAGCTACTGACTGAATGAAAGGAGCTGGCATCTCACTCTCTTTGAATCTTCTTTATCATGCTAGGATTAGCAGGAAAAAGCAAAAAATTTCAGAATTGCACCTTGCAATGTGGAGATATTACTGTTTGTGCATTTACAATATTCATTGATTTTTGCCATTGAAAAACATGTTTTTCATATACCAGAAATGTTTGAAGCTACTGACTGAATGAAAGGAGCTGGCATCTCACTCTCTTTGAATCTTCTTTATCATGCTAGGATTAACAGGAAAAAGCAAAAAATTTCAGAATTGCACCTTGCAATGTGGAGATATTACTGTTTGTGCATTTACAATATTCATTGATTTTTGCCATTGAAAAACGTCCAGAAATGTTTGAAGCTACTGACTGAATGAAAGGAGCTGGCATCTCACTCTCTTTGAATCTTCTTTATCATGCTAGGATTAGCAGGAAAAAGCAAAAAATTTCAGAATTGCACCTTGCAATGTGGAGATATTGCTGTTTGTGCATTTACAATATTCATTGATTTTTGCCATTGAAAAACATGTTTTTCATATACAAGAAATGTTTGAAGCTACTGACTGAATGAAAGGAGCTGGCATCTCACTCTCTTTGAATCTTCTTTATCATGCTAGGATTAGCAGGAAAAAGCAAAAAATTTCAGAATTGCACCTTGCAATGTGGAGATATTACTGTTTGTGCATTTACAATATTCATTGATTTTTGCCATTGAAAAACGTCCAGAAATGTTTGAAGCTACTGACTGAATGAAAGGAGCTGGCATCTCACTCTCTTTGAATCTTCTTTATCATGCTAGGATTAGCAGGAAAAAGCAAAAAATTTCAGAATTGCACCTTGCAATGTGGAGATATTACTGTTTGTGCATTTACAATATTCATTGATTTTTGCCATTGAAAAACATGTTTTTCATATACCAGAAATGTTTGAAGCTACTGACGGAATGAAAGGAGCTGGCATCTCACTCTCTTTGAATCTTCTTTATCATGCTAGGATTAGCAGGAAAAAGCAAAAAATTTCAGAATTGCACCTTGCAATGTGGAGATATTACTGTTTGTGCATTTACAATATTCATTGATTTTTGCCATTGAAAAACATGTTTTTCATATACCAGAAATGTTTGAAGCTACTGACTGAATGAAAGGAGCTGGCATCTCACTGTCTTTGAATCTTCTTTATCATGCTAGGATTAACAGGAAAAAGCAAAAAATTTCAGAATTGCACCTTGCAATGTGGAGATATTACTGTTTGTGCATTTACAATATTCATTGATTTTGCCATTGAAAAACGTCCAGAAATGTTTGAAGCTACTGACTGAATGAAAGGAGCTGGCATCTCACTCTCTTTAAATCTTCTTTATCATGCTAGGATTAGCAGGAAAAAGCAAAAAAATTTCAGAATTGCACCTTGCAATGTGGAGATATTACTGTTTGTGCATTTACAATATTCATTGATTTTTGCCATTGAAAAACATGTTTTTCATATATCAGAAATGTTTGAAGCTACTGACTGAATGAAAGGAGCTGGCATCTCACTCTCTTTGAATCTTCTTTATCATGCTAGGATAAGCAGGAAAAAGCAAAAAATTTCAGAATTGCACCTTGCAATGTGGAGATATTACTGTTTGTGCATTTACAATATTCATTGATTTTTGCCATTGAAAAACATGTTTTTCATATACCAGAAATGTTTGAAGCTACTGACTTGAATGAAAGGAGCTGGCATCTCACTCTCTTTGAATCTTCTTTATCATGCTAGGATTAACAGGAAAAAGCAAAAAATTTCAGAATTGCACCTTGCAATGTGGAGATATTACTGTTTGTGCATTTACAATATTCATTGATTTTTGCCATTGAAAAACGTCCAGAAATGTTTGAAGCTACTGACTGAATGAAAGGAGCTGGTATCTCACTCTCTTTGAATCTTCTTTATCATGCTAGGATTAGCAGGAAAAAGCAAAAAATTTCAGAATTGCACCTTGCAATGTGGAGATATTACTGTTTGTGCATTTACAATATTCATTGATTTTTGCCATTGAAAAACATGTTTTTCATATACAAGAAATGTTTGAAGCTACTGACTGAATGAAAGGAGCTGGCATCTCACTCTCTTTGAATCTTCTTTATCATGCTAGGATTAGCAGGAAAAAGCAAAAAATTTCAGAATTGCACCTTGCAATGTGGAGATATTACTGTTTGTGCATTTACAATATTCATTGATTTTTGCCATTGAAAAACGTCCAGAAATGTTTGAAGCTACTGACTGAATGAAATTAGCTGGCATCTCACTCTCTTTGAATCTTCTTTATCATGCTAGGATTAGCAGGAAAAAGCAAAAAATTTCAGAATTGCACCTTGCAATGTGGAGATATTACTGTTTGTGCATTTACAATATTCATTGATTTTTGCCATTGAAAAACATGTTTTTCATATACCAGAAATGTTTGAAGCTACTGACGGAATGAAAGGAGTTGGCATCTCACTCTCTTTGAATCTTCTTTATCATGCTAGGATTAGCAGGAAAAAGCAAAAAATTTCAGAATTGCACCTTGCAATGTGGAGATATTACTGTTTGTGCATTTACAATATTCATTGATTTTTGCCATTGAAAAACATGTTTTTCATATACCAGAAATGTTTGAAGCTACTGACTGAATGAAAGGAGCTGGCATCTCACTGTCTTTGAATCTTCTTTATCATGCTAGGATTAACAGGAAAAAGCAAAAAATTTCAGAATTGCACCTTGCAATGTGGAGATATTACTGTTTGTGCATTTACAATATTCATTGATTTTGCCATTGAAAAACGTCCAGAAATGTTTGAAGCTACTGACTGAATGAAAGGAGCTGGCATCTCACTCTCTTTGAATCTTCTTTATCATGCTAGGATTAGCAGGAAAAAGCAAAAAAATTTCAGAATTGCACCTTGCAATGTGGAGATATTACTGTTTGTGCATTTACAATATTCATTGATTTTTGCCATTGAAAAACATGTTTTTCATATACCAGAAATGTTTGAAGCTACTGACTGAATGAAAGGAGCTGGCATCTCACTCTCTTTGAATCTTCTTTATCATGCTAGGATAAGCAGGAAAAAGCAAAAAATTTCAGAATTGCACCTTGCAATGTGGAGATATTACTGTTTGTGCATTTACAATATTCATTGATTTTTGCCATTGAAAAACATGTTTTTCATATACCAGAAATGTTTGAAGCTACTGACTTGAATGAAAGGAGCTGGCATCTCACTCTCTTTGAATCTTCTTTATCATGCTAGGATTAACAGGAAAAAGCAAAAAATTTCAGAATTGCACCTTGCAATGTGGAGATATTACTGTTTGTGCATTTACAATATTCATTGATTTTTGCCATTGAAAAACGTCCAGAAATGTTTGAAGCTACTGACTGAATGAAAGGAGCTGGTATCTCACTCTCTTTGAATCTTCTTTATCATGCTAGGATTAGCAGGAAAAAGCAAAAAATTTCAGAATTGCACCTTGCAATGTGGAGATATTACTGTTTATGCATTTACAATATTCATTGATTTTTGCCATTGAAAAACATGTTTTTCATATACAAGAAATGTTTGAAGCTACTGACTGAATGAAAGGAGCTGGCATCTCACTCTCTTTGAATCTTCTTTATCATGCTAGGATTAGCAGGAAAAAGCAAAAAATTTCAGAATTGCACCTTGCAATGTGGAGATATTACTGTTTGTGCATTTACAATATTCATTGATTTTTGCCATTGAAAAACGTCCAGAAATATTTGAAGCTACTGACTGAATGAAATTAGCTGGCATCTCACTCTCTTTGAATCTTCTTTATCATGCTAGGATTAGCAGGAAAAAGCAAAAAATTTCAGAATTGCACCTTGCAATGTGGAGATATTACTGTTTGTGCATTTACAATATTCATTTATTTTTGCCATTGAAAAACATGTTTTTCATATACCAGAAATGTTTGAAGCTACTGACTGAATGAAAGGAGCTGGTATCTCACTCTCTTTGAATCTTCTTTATCATGCTAGGATTAACAGGAAAAAGCAAAAAATTTCAGAATTGCACCTTGCAATGTGGAGATATTACTGTTTGTGCATTTACAATATTCATTGATTTTTGCCATTGAAAAACGTCCAGAAATGTTTGAAGCTACTGACTGAATGAAAGGAGCTGGCATCTCACTCTCTTTGAATCTTCTTTATCATGCTAGGATTAACAGGAAAAAGCTAAAAATTTCAGAATTGCACCTTGCAATGTGGAGATATTACTGTTTGTGCATTTACAATATTCATTGATTTTTGCCATTGAAAAACATGTTTTTCATATACCAGAAATGTTTGAAGCTACTGACTGAATGAAAGGAGCTGGCATCTCACTCTCTTTGAATCTTCTTTATCATGCTAGGATTAGCAGGAAAAAGCAAAAAATTTCAGAATTGCACCTTGCAATGTGGAGATATTACTGTTTGTGCATTTACAATATTCATTGATTTTTGCCATTGAAAAACATGTTTTTCATATACCAGAAATGTTTGAAGCTACTGACTGAATGAAAGGAGCTGGCATCTCACTCTCTTTGAATCTTCTTTATCATGCTAGGATTAGCAGGAAAAAGCAAAAAATTTCAGAATTGCACCTTGCAATGTGGAGATATTACTGTTTGTGCATTTACAATATTCATTGATTTTTGCCATTGAAAAACATGTTTTTCATATACCAGAAATGTTTGAAGCTACTGACTGAATGAAAGGAGCTGGCATCTCACTCTCTTTGAATCTTCTTTATCATGCTAGGATTAGCAGGAAAAAGCAAAAAATTTCAGAATTGCACCTTGCAATGTGGAGATATTACTGTTTGTGCATTTACAATATTCATTGATTTTTGCCATTGAAAAACATGTTTTTCATATACCAGAAATGTTTGAAGCTACTGACTGAATGAAAGGAGCTGGCATCTCACTCTCTTTGAATCTTCTTTATCATGCTAGGATTAACAGGAAAAAACAAAAAATTTCAGAATTGCACCTTGCAATGTGGAGATATTACTGTTTGTGCATTTACAATATTCATTGATTTTTGCCATTGAAAAACATGTTTTTCATATACCAGAAATGTTTGAAGCTACTGACTGAATGAAAGGAGCTGGCATCTCACTCTCTTTGAATCTTCTTTATCATGCTAGGATTAACAGGAAAAAGCAAAAAATTTCAGAATTGCACCTTGCAATGTGGAGATATTACTGTTTGTGCATTTACAATATTCATTGATTTTTGCCATTGAAAAACGTCCAGAAATGTTTGAAGCTACTGACTGAATGAAAGGAGCTGGCATCTCACTCTCTTTGAATCTTCTTTATCATGCTAGGATTAGCAGGAAAAAGCAAAAAATTTCAGAATTGCACCTTGCAATGTGGAGATATTACTGTTTGTGCATTTACAATATTCATTGATTTTTGCCATTGAAAAACGTCCAGAAATGTTTGAAGCTACTGACTGAATGAAAGGAGCTGGCATCTCACTCTCTTTGAATCTTCCTTATCATGCTAGGATTAGCAGGAAAAAGCAAAAAATTTCAGAATTGCACCTTGCAATGTGGAGATATTACTGTTTGTGCATTTACAATATTCATTGATTTTTGCCATTGAAAAACATGTTTTTCATATACCAGAAATGTTTGAAGCTACTGACTGAATGAAAGGAGCTGGCATCTCACTCTCTTTGAATCTTCTTTATCATGCTAGGATTAGCAGGAAAAAGCAAAAAATTTCAGAATTGCCCCTTGCAATGTGGAGATATTACTGTTTGTGCATTTACAATATTCATTTATTTTTGCCATTGAAAAACATGTTTTTCATATACCAGAAATGTTTGAAGCTACTGACTGAATGAAAGGAGCTGGCATCTCACTCTCTTTAAATCTTCTTTATCATGCTAGGATTAACAGGAAAAAGCAAAAAATTTCAGAATTGCACCTTGCAATGTGGAGATATTACTGTTTGTGCATTTACAATATTCATTGATTTTTGCCATTGAAAAACGTCCAGAAATGTTTGAAGCTACTGACTGAATGAAAGGAGCTGGCATCTCACTCTCTTTGAATCTTCTTTATCATGCTAGGATTAGCAGGAAAAAGCAAAAAATTTCAGAATTGCACCTTGCAATGCGGAGAAATTACTGTTTGTGCATTTACAATATTCATTGATTTTTGCCATTGAAAAACATCAATCATTTCTGGTATATGAATAACATGATATTTTTCAATGGCAAAAATCAATGAATTTTGTAAATGCACAAACAGTAATTTCTCCGCATTGCAAGGCGCAATTCTGAAATTTTTTGCTTTTTCCTGCTCCTCTTAGCATGATAAAGAAGATTCAAAGAGAGTGAGATGCCAGCTCCTTTCATTCAGTCAGTAGCTTCAATCATTTCTGGACATTTTTCAATGGCAAAAATCAATGAATATTGTAAATGCACAAACAGTAATTTCTCCGCATTGCAAGGTGCAATTCTGAAATTTTTTGCTTTTTCCTGCTCCTCTTAGCATGATAAAGAAGATTCAAAGAGAGTGAGATGCCAGCTCCTTTCATTCAGTCAGTAGCTTCAATCATTTCTGGACGTTTTTCAATGGCAAAAATCAATGAATATTGTAAATGCACAAACAGTAATTTCTCCGCATTGCAAGGTGCAATTCTGAAATTTTTTGCTTTTTCCTGCTCCTCTTAGCATGATAAAGAAGATTCAAAGAGAGTGAGATGCCAGCTCCTTTCATTCAGTCAGTACCTTCAATCATTTCTGGACGTTTTTCAATGGCAAAAATCAATGAATATTGTAAATGCACAAACAGTAATTTCTCCGCATTGCAAGGTGCAATTCTGAAATTTTTTGCTTTTTCCTGCTCCTCTTAGCATGATAAAGAAGATTCAAAGAGAGTGAGATGCCAGCTCCTTTCATTCAGTCAGTAGCTTCAATCATTTCTGGACGCTTTTCAATGGCAAAAATCAATGAATATTGTAAATGCACAAACTGTAATTTCTCCGCATTGCAAGGTGCAATTCTGAAATTTTTTGCTTTTTCCTGCTCCTCTTAGCATGATAAAGAAGATTCAAAGAGAGTGAGATGCCAGCTCCTTTCATTCAGTCAGTAGCTTCAATCATTTCTGGTATATGAATAACATGATGTTTTTCAATAGCAAAAATCAATGAATATTGTAAATGCACAAACAGTAATTTCTCCGCATTGCAAGGTGCAATTCTGAAATTTTTTGCTTTTTCCTGCTCCTCTTAGCATGATAAAGAAGATTCAAAGAGAGTGAGATGCCAGCTCCTTTCATTCAGTCAGTAGCTTCAATCATTTCTGGACGTTTTTCAATGGCAAAAATCAATGAATATTGTAAATGCACAAACAGTAATTTCTCCGCATTGCAAGGTGCAATTCTGAAATTTTTTGCTTTTTCCTGCTCCTCTTAGCATGATAAAGAAGATTCAAAGAGAGTGAGATGCCAGCTCCTTTCATTCAGTCAGTAGCTTCAATCATTTCTGGACGTTTTTCAATGGCAAAAATCAATGAATATTGTAAATGCACAAACTATAATTTCTCCGCATTGCAAGGTGCAATTCTGAAATTTTTTGCTTTTTCCTGCTCCTCTTAGCATGATAAAGAAGATTCAAAGAGAGTGAGATGCCAGCTCCTTTCATTCAGTCAGTAGCTTCAATCATTTCTGGTATATGAATAACATGATGTTTTTCAATAGCAAAAATCAATGAATATTGTAAATGCACAAACAGTAATTTCTCCGCATTGCAAGGTGCAATTCTGAAATTTTTTGCTTTTTCCTGCTCCTCTTAGCATGATAAAGAAGATTCAAAGAGAGTGAGATGCCAGCTCCTTTCATTCAGTCAGTAGCTTCAATCATTTCTGGACGTTTTTCAATGGCAAAAATCAATGAATATTGTAAATGCACAAACAGTAATTTCTCCGCATTGCAAGGTGCAATTCTGAAATTTTTTGCTTTTTCCTGCTCCTCTTAGCATGATAAACAAGATTCAAAGAGAGTGAGATGCCAGCTCCTTTCATTCAGTCAGTAGCTTCAATCATTTCTGGACGTTTTTCAATGGCAAAAATCATTGAATATTATAAATGCACAAACAGTAATTTCTCCGCATTGCAAGGTGCAATTCTGAAATTTTTTACTTTTTCCTGCTCCTCTTAGCATGATAAAGAAGATTCAAAGAGAGTGAGATGCCAGCTCCTTTCATTCAGTCAGTAGCTTCAATCATTTCTGGTATATGAATAACATGATGTTTTTCAATGGCAAAAATCAATGAATATTGTAAATGCACAAACAGTAATTTCTCCGCATTGCAAGGTGCAATTCTGAAATTTTTTGCTTTTTCCTGCTCCTCTTAGCATGATAAAGAAGATTCAAAGAGAGTGAGATGCCAGCTCCTTTCATTCAGTCAGTAGCTTCAATCATTTCTGGACGTTTTTCAATGGCAAAAATCAATGAATATTGTAAATGCACAAACAGTAATTTCTCCGCATTGCAAGGTGCAATTCTGAAATTTTTTGCTTTTTCCTGCTCCTCTTAGCATGATAAAGAAGATTCAAAGAGAGTGAGATGCCAGCTCCTTTCATTCAGTCAGTAGCTTCAATCATTTCTGGACGTTTTTCAATGGCAAAAATCATTGAATATTGTAAATGCACAAACAGTAATTTCTCCGCATTGCAAGGTGCAATTCTGAAATTTTTTACTTTTTCCTGCTCCTCTTAGCATGATAAAGAAGATTCAAAGAGAGTGAGATGCCAGCTCCTTTCATTCAGTCAGTAGCTTCAATCATTTCTGGTATATGAATAACATGATGTTTTTCAATCGCAAAAATCAATGAATATTGTAAATGCACAAACAGTAATTTCTCCGCATTGCAAGGTGCAATTCTGAAATGTTTTGCTTTTTCCTGCTCCTCTTAGCATGATAAAGAAGATTCAAAGAGAGTGAGATGCCAGCTCCTTTCATTCAGTCAGTAGCTTCAATCATTTCTGGACGTTTTTCAATGGCAAAAATCAATGAATATTGTAAATGCACAAACAGTAATTTCTCCGCATTGCAAGGTGCAATTCTGAAATTTTTTGCTTTTTCCTGCTCCTCTTAGCATGACAAAGAAGATTCAAAGAGAGTGAGATGCCAGATCCTTTCCTTCAGTCAGTAGCTTCAATCATTTCTGGTATATGAATAACATGATGTTTTTCAATGGCAAAAATCAATGAATTTTGTAAATGCACAAACAGTAATTTCTCCGCATTGCAAGGCGCAATTCTGAAATTTTTTGCTTTTTCCTGCTCCTCTTAGCATGATAAAGAAGATTCAAAGAGAGTGAGATGCCAGCTCCTTTCATTCAGTCAGTAGCTTCAATCATTTCTGGACATTTTTCAATGGCAAAAATCAATGAATATTGTAAATGCACAAACAGTAATTTCTCCGCATTGCAAGGTGCAATTCTGAAATTTTTTGCTTTTTCCTGCTCCTCTTAGCATGATAAAGAAGATTCAAAGAGAGTGAGATGCCAGCTCCTTTCATTCAGTCAGTAGCTTCAATCATTTCTGGACGTTTTTCAATGGCAAAAATCAATGAATATTGTAAATGCACAAACAGTAATTTCTCCGCATTGCAAGGTGCAATTCTGAAATTTTTTGCTTTTTCCTGCTCCTCTTAGCATGATAAAGAAGATTCAAAGAGAGTGAGATGCCAGCTCCTTTCATTCAGTCAGTAGCTTCAATCATTTCTGGACGTTTTTCAATGGCAAAAATCAATGAATATTGTAAATGCACAAACTGCAATTTCTCCGCATTGCAAGGTGCAATTCTGAAATTTTTTGCTTTTTCCTGCTCCTCTTAGCATGATAAAGAAGATTCAAAGAGAGTGAGATGCCAGCTCCTTTCATTCAGTCAGTAGCTTCAATCATTTCTGGTATATGAATAACATGATGTTTTTCAATGGCAAAAATCAATGAATATTGTAAATGCACAAACAGTAATTTCTCCGCATTGCAAGGTGCAATTCTGAAATTTTTTGCTTTTTCCTGCTCCTCTTAGCATGATAAAGAAGATTCAAAGAGAGTGAGATGCCAGCTCCTTTCATTCAGTCAGTAGCTTCAATCATTTCTGGACGTTTTTCAATGGCAAAAATCATTGAATATTGTAAATGCACAAACAGTAATTTCTCCGCATTGCAAGGTGCAATTCTGAAATTTTTTACTTTTTCCTGCTCCTCTTAGCATGATAAAGAAGATTCAAAGAGAGTGAGATGCCAGCTCCTTTCATTCAGTCAGTAGCTTCAATCATTTCTGGTATATGAATAACATGATGTTTTTCAATCGCAAAAATCAATGAATATTGTAAATGCACAAACAGTAATTTCTCCGCATTGCAAGGTGCAATTCTGAAATGTTTTGCTTTTTCCTGCTCCTCTTAGCATGATAAAGAAGATTCAAAGAGAGTGAGATGCCAGCTCCTTTCATTCAGTCAGTAGCTTCAATCATTTCTGGACGTTTTTCAATGGCAAAAATCAATGAATATTGTAAATGCACAAACAGTAATTTCTCCGCATTGCAAGGTGCAATTCTGAAATTTTTTGCTTTTTCCTGCTCCTCTTAGCATGACAAAGAAGATTCAAAGAGAGTGAGATGCCAGATCCTTTCCTTCAGTCAGTAGCTTCAATCATTTCTGGTATATGAATAACATGATGTTTTTCAATGGCAAAAATCAATGAATTTTGTAAATGCACAAACAGTAATTTCTCCGCATTGCAAGGCGCAATTCTGAAATTTTTTGCTTTTTCCTGCTCCTCTTAGCATGATAAAGAAGATTCAAAGAGAGTGAGATGCCAGCTCCTTTCATTCAGTCAGTAGCTTCAATCATTTCTGGACATTTTTCAATGGCAAAAATCAATGAATATTGTAAATGCACAAACAGTAATTTCTCCGCATTGCAAGGTGCAATTCTGAAATTTTTTGCTTTTTCCTGCTCCTCTTAGCATGATAAAGAAGATTCAAAGAGAGTGAGATGCCAGCTCCTTTCATTCAGTCAGTAGCTTCAATCATTTCTGGACGTTTTTCAATGGCAAAAATCAATGAATATTGTAAATGCACAAACAGTAATTTCTCCGCATTGCAAGGTGCAATTCTGAAATTTTTTGCTTTTTCCTGCTCCTCTTAGCATGATAAAGAAGATTCAAAGAGAGTGAGATGCCAGCTCCTTTCATTCAGTCAGTAGCTTCAATCATTTCTGGACGTTTTTCAATGGCAAAAATCAATGAATATTGTAAATGCACAAACTGCAATTTCTCCGCATTGCAAGGTGCAATTCTGAAATTTTTTGCTTTTTCCTGCTCCTCTTAGCATGATAAAGAAGATTCAAAGAGAGTGAGATGCCAGCTCCTTTCATTCAGTCAGTAGCTTCAATCATTTCTGGTATATGAATAACATGATGTTTTTCAATGGCAAAAATCAATGAATATTGTAAATGCACAAACAGTAATTTCTCCGCATTGCAAGGTGCAATTCTGAAATTTTTTGCTTTTTCCTGCTCCTCTTAGCATGATAAAGAAGATTCAAAGAGAGTGAGATGCCAGCTCCTTTCATTCAGTCAGTAGCTTCAATCATTTCTGGACGTTTTTCAATGGCAAAAATCATTGAATATTGTAAATGCACAAACAGTAATTTCTCCGCATTGCAAGGTGCAATTCTGAAATTTTTTACTTTTTCCTGCTCCTCTTAGCATGATAAAGAAGATTCAAAGAGAGTGAGATGCCAGATCCTTTCCTTCAGTCAGTAGCTTCAATCATTTCTGGTATATGAATAACATGATGTTTTTCAATGGCAAAAATCAATGAATTTTGTAAATGCACAAACAGTAATTTCTCCGCATTGCAAGGCGCAATTCTGAAATTTTTTGCTTTTTCCTGCTCCTCTTAGCATGATAAAGAAGATTCAAAGAGAGTGAGATGCCAGCTCCTTTCATTCAGTCAGTAGCTTCAATCATTTCTGGACATTTTTCAATGGCAAAAATCAATGAATATTGTAAATGCACAAACAGTAATTTCTCCGCATTGCAAGGTGCAATTCTGAAATTTTTTGCTTTTTCCTGCTCCTCTTAGCATGATAAAGAAGATTCAAAGAGAGTGAGATGCCAGCTCCTTTCATTCAGTCAGTAGCTTCAATCATTTCTGGACGTTTTTCAATGGCAAAAATCAATGAATATTGTAAATGCACAAACAGTAATTTCTCCGCATTGCAAGGTGCAATTCTGAAATTTTTTGCTTTTTCCTGCTCCTCTTAGCATGATAAAGAAGATTCAAAGAGAGTGAGATGCCAGCTCCTTTCATTCAGTCAGTAGCTTCAATCATTTCTGGACGTTTTTCAATGGCAAAAATCATTGAATATTGTAAATGCACAAACAGTAATTTCTCCGCATTGCAAGGTGCAATTCTGAAATTTTTTACTTTTTCCTGCTCCTCTTAGCATGATAAAGAAGATTCAAAGAGAGTGAGATGCCAGCTCCTTTCATTCAGTCAGTAGCTTCAATCATTTCTGGTATATGAATAACATGATGTTTTTCAATCGCAAAAATCAATGAATATTGTAAATGCACAAACAGTAATTTCTCCGCATTGCAAGGTGCAATTCTGAAATGTTTTGCTTTTTCCTGCTCCTCTTAGCATGATAAAGAAGATTCAAAGAGAGTGAGATGCCAGCTCCTTTCATTCAGTCAGTAGCTTCAATCATTTCTGGACGTTTTTCAATGGCAAAAATCAATGAATATTGTAAATGCACAAACAGTAATTTCTCCGCATTGCAAGGTGCAATTCTGAAATTTTTTGCTTTTTCCTGCTCCTCTTAGCATGACAAAGAAGATTCAAAGAGAGTGAGATGCCAGATCCTTTCCTTCAGTCAGTAGCTTCAATCAATTCTGGTATATGAATAACATGATGTTTTTCAATGGCAAAAATCAATGAATTTTGTAAATGCACAAACAGTAATTTCTCCGCATTGCAAGGCGCAATTCTGAAATTTTTTGCTTTTTCCTGCTCCTCTTAGCATAATAAAGAAGATTCAAAGAGAGTGAGATGCCAGCTCCTTTCATTCAGTCAGTAGCTTCAATCATTTCTGGACATTTTTCAATGGCAAAAATCAATGAATATTGTAAATGCACAAACAGTAATTTCTCCGCATTGCAAGGTGCAATTCTGAAATTTTTTGCTTTTTCCTGCTCCTCTTAGCATGATAAAGAAGATTCAAAGAGAGTGAGATGCCAGCTCCTTTCATTCAGTCAGTAGCTTCAATCATTTCTGGACGTTTTTCAATGGCAAAAATCAATGAATATTGTAAATGCACAAACAGTAATTTCTCCGCATTGCAAGGTGCAATTCTGAAATTTTTTGCTTTTTCCTGCTCCTCTTAGCATGATAAAGAAGATTCAAAGAGAGTGAGATGCCAGCTCCTTTCATTCAGTCAGTAGCTACAATCATTTCTGGACGTTTTTCAATGGCAAAAATCAATGAATATTGTAAATGCACAAACTGCAATTTCTCCGCATTGCAAGGTGCAATTCTGAAATTTTTTGCTTTTTCCTGCTCCTCTTAGCATGATAAAGAAGATTCAAAGAGAGTGAGATGCCAGCTCCTTTCATTCAGTCAGTAGCTTCAATCATTTCTGGTATATGAATAACATGATGTTTTTAAATGGCAAAAATCAATGAATATTGTAAATGCACAAACAGTAATTTCTCCGCATTGCAAGGTGAAATTCTGAAATTTTTTGCTTTTTCCTGCTCCTCTTAGCATGATAAAGAAGATTCAAAGAGAGTGAGATGCCAGCTCCTTTCATTCAGTCAGTAGCTTCAATCATTTCTGGACGTTTTTCAATGGCAAAAATCAATGAATATTGTAAATGCACAAACTGCAATTTCTCCGCATTGCAAGGTGCAATTCTGAAATTTTTTGCTTTTTCCTGCTCCTCTTAGCATGATAAAGAAGATTCAAAGAGAGTGAGATGCCAGCTCCTTTCATTCAGTCAGTAGCTTCAATCATTTCTGGTATATGAATAACATGATGTTTTTCAATAGCAAAAATCAATGAATATTGTAAATGCACAAACAGTAATTTCTCCGCATTGCAAGGTGCAATTCTGAAATTTTTGGCTTTTTCCTGCTCCTCTTAGCATGATAAAGAAGATTCAAAGAGAGTGAGATGCCAGCTCCTTTCATTCAGTCAGTAGCTTCAATCATTTCTGGACGTTTTTCAATGGCAAAAATCAATGAATATTGTAAATGCACAAACAGTAATTTCTCCGCATTGCAAGGTGCAATTCTGAAATTTTTTGCTTTTTCCTGCTCCTCTTAGCATGATAAACAAGATTCAAAGAGAGTGAGATGCCAGCTCCTTTCAGTCAGTAGCTTCAATCATTTCTGGACGTTTTTCAATGGCAAAAATCATTGAATATTGTAAATGCACAAACAGTAATTTCTCCGCATTGCAAGGTGCAATTCTGAAATTTTTTACTTTTTCCTGCTCCTCTTAGCATGATAAAGAAGATTCAAAGAGAATGAGATGCCAGCTCCTTTCATTCAGTCAGTAGCTTCAATCATTTCTGGTATATGAATAACATGATGTTTTTCAATCGCAAAAATCAATGAATATTGTAAATGCACAAACAGTAATTTCTCCGCATTGCAAGGAGCAATTCTGAAATTTTTTGCTTTTTCCTGCTCCTCTTAGCATGATAAAGAAGATTCAAAGAGAGTGAGATGCCAGCTCCTTTCATTCAGTCAGTAGCTTCAATCATTTCTGGACGTTTTTCAATGGCAAAAATCAATGAATATTGTAAATGCACAAACAGTAATTTCTCCGCATTGCAAGGTGCAATTCTGAAATTTTTTGCTTTTTCCTGCTCCTCTTAGCATGATAAAGAAGATTCAAAGAGAGTGAGATGCCAGCTCCTTTCCTTCAGTCAGTAGCTTCAATCATTTCTGGTATATGAATAACATGATGTTTTTCAATGGCAAAAATCAATGAATTTTGTAAATGCACAAACAGTAATTTCTCCGCATTGCAAGGCGCAATTCTGAAATTTTTTGCTTTTTCCTGCTCCTCTTAGCATGATAAAGAAGATTCAAAGAGAGTGAGATGCCAGCTCCTTTCATTCAGTCAGTAGCTTCAATCATTTCTGGACATTTTTCAATGGCAAAAATCAATGAATATTGTAAATGCACAAACAGTAATTTCTCCGCATTGCAAGGTGCAATTCTGAAATTTTTTGCTTTTTCCTGCTCCTCTTAGCATGATAAAGAAGATTCAAAGAGAGTGAGATGCCAGCTCCTTTCATTCAGTCAGTAGCTTCAATCATTTCTGGACGTTTTTCAATGGCAAAAATCAACGAATATTGTAAATGCACAAACAGTAATTTCTCCGCATTGCAAGGTGCAATTCTGAAATTTTTTGCTTTTTCCTGCTCCTCTTAGCATGATAAAGAAGATTCAAAGAGAGTGAGATGCCAGCTCCTTTCATTCAGTCAGTAGCTTCAATCATTTCTGGACGTTTTTCAATGGCAAAAATCAATGAATATTGTAAATGCACAAACTGTAATTTCTCCGCATTGCAAGGTGCAATTCTGAAATTTTTTGCTTTTTCCTGCTCCTCTTAGCATGATAAAGAAGATTCAAAGAGAGTGAGATGCCAGCTCCATTCATTGAGTCAGTAGCTTCAATCATTTCTGGACGTTTTTCAATGGCAAAAATCAATGAATATTGTAAATTCACAAACAGTAATTTCTCCGCATTGCAAGGTGCAAGTCTGAAATTTTTTGCTTTTTCCTGCTCCTCTTAGCATGATAAAGAAGATTCAAAGAGAGTGAGATGCCAGCTCCTTTCATTCAGTCAGTAGCTTCAAACATTTCTGGTATATGAATAACATGATGTTTTTCAATGGCAAAAATCAATGAATATTGTAAATGCACAAACAGTAATTTCTCCGCATTGCAAGGTGCAAGTCTGAAATTTTTTGCTTTTTCCTGCTCCTCTTAGCATGATAAAGAAGATTCAAAGAGAGTGAGATGCCAGCTACTTTCATTCAGTCAGTAGCTTCAATCATTTCTGGACGTTTTTCAATGGTAAAAATCAATGAATATTGTAAATGCACAAACAGTAATTTCTCCACATTGCAAGGTGCAATTCTGAAATTTTTTGCTTTATCCTGCTCCTCTTAGCATGATAAAGAAGATTCAAAGAGATTGAGATGCCAGCTCCTTTCATTCAGTCAGTAGCTTCAAACATTTCTGGTATATGAATAACATGATGTTTTTCAATGGCAAAAATCAATGAATATTGTAAATGCACAAACAGTAATTTCTCCGCATTGCAAGGTGCAATTCTGAAATTTTTTGCTTTTTCCTGCTCCTCTTAGCATGATAAAGAAGATTCAAAGAGAGTGAGATGCCAGCTCCTTTCATTCAGTCAGTAGCTTCAAACATTTCTGGTATATGAATAACATGATGTTTTTCAATGGCAAAAATCAATGAATATTGTAAATGCACAAACAGTAATTTCTCCGCATTGCAAGGTGCAAGTCTGAAATTTTTTGCTTTTTCCTGCTCCTCTTAGCATGATAAAGAAGATTCAAAGAGAGTGAGATGCCAGCTACTTTCATTCAGTCAGTAGCTTCAATCATTTCTGGACGTTTTTCAATGGTAAAAATCAATGAATATTGTAAATGCACAAACAGTAATTTCTCCACATTGCAAGGTGCAATTCTGAAATTTTTTGCTTTTTCCTGCTCCTCTTAGCATGATAAAGAAGATTCAAAGAGAGTGAGATGCCAGCTCCTTTCATTCAGTCAGTAGCTTCAAACATTTCTGGTATATGAATAACATGATGTTTTTCAATGGCAAAAATCAATGAATATTGTAAATGCACAAACAGTAATTTCTCCGCATTGCAAGGTGCAATTCTGAAATTTTTTGCTTTTTCCTGCTCCTCTTAGCATGATAAAGAAGATTCAAAGAGAGTGAGATGCCAGCTCCTTTCATTCAGTCAGTAGCTTCAATCATTTCTGGATGTTTTTCAATGGCAAAAATCAATGAATATTGTAAATGCACAAACTGTAATTTCTCCGCATTGCAAGGTGCAATTCTGAAATTTTTTGCTTTTTCCTGCTCCTCTTAGCATGATAAAGAAGATTCAAAGAGAGTGAGATGCCAGCTCCTTTCATTCAGTCAGTAGCTTCAATCATTTCTGGACGTTTTTCAATGGCAAAAATCAATGAATATTGTAAATGCACAAACAGTAATTTCTCCGCATTGCAAGGTGCAATTCTGAAATTTTTTGCTTTTTCCTGCTCCTCTTAGCATGATAAAGAAGATTCAAAGAGAGTGAGATGCCAGCTCCTTTCATTCAGTCAGTACCTTCAATCATTTCTGGACGTTTTTCAATGGCAAAAATCAATGAATATTGTAAATGCACAAACAGTAATTTTTCCGCATTGCAAGGTGCAATTCTGAAATTTTTTGCTTTTTCCCGCTCCTCTTAGCATGATAAAGAAGATTCAAAGAGAGTGAGGTGCCAGCTCCTTTCATTCAGTCAGTAGCTTCAAACATTTCTGGTATATGAATAACATGTTTTTCAATGGCAAAAATCAATGAATATTGTAAATGCACAAACAGTAATTTCTCCGCATTGCAAGGTGCAATTCTGAAATTTTTTGCTTTTTCCTGCTCCTCTTAGCATGATAAAGAAGATTCAAAGAGAGTGAGATGCCAGCTCCTTTCATTCAGTCAGTAGCTTCAATCATTTCTGGACGTTTTTCAATGGCAAAAATCAATGAATATTGTAAATGCACAAACAGTAATTTCTCCGCATTGCAAGGTGCAATTCTGAAATTTTTTGCTTTTTCCTGCTCCTCTTAGCATGATAAAGAAGATTCAAAGAGAGTGAGATGCCAGCTCCTTTCATTCAGTCAGTAGCTTCAATCATTTCTGGACGTTTTTCAATGGCAAAAATCAATGAATATTGTAAATGCACAAACAGTAATTTCTCCGCATTGCAAGGTGCAATTCTGAAATTTTTTGCTTTTTCCTGCTCCTCTTAGCATGATAAAGAAGATTCAAAGAGAGTGAGATGCCAGCTCCTTTCATTCAGTCAGTAGCTTCAAACATTTCTGGTATATGAATAACATGATGTTTTTCAATGGCAAAAATCAATGAATATTGTAAATGCACAAACAGTAATTTCTCCGCATTGCAAGGTGCAAGTCTGAAATTTTTTGCTTTTTCCTGCTCCTCTTAGCATGATAAAGAAGATTCAAAGAGAGTGAGATGCCAGCTACTTTCATTCAGTCAGTAGCTTCAATCATTTCTGGACGTTTTTCAATGGTAAAAATCAATGTATATTGTAAATGCACAAACAGTAATTTCTCCACATTGCAAGGTGCAATTCTAAAATTTTTTGCTTTTTCCTGCTCCTCTTAGCATGATAAAGAAGATTCAAAGAGAGTGAGATGCCAGCTCCTTTCATTCAGTCAGTAGCTTCAAACATTTCTGGTATATGAATAACATGATGTTTTTCAATGGCAAAAATCAATGAATATTGTAAATGCACAAACAGTAATTTCTCCGCATTGCAAGGTGCAATTCTGAAATTTTTTGCTTTTTCCTGCTCCTCTTAGCATGATTCAAAGAGAGTGAGATGCCAGCTCCTTTCATTCAGTCAGTAGCTTCAATCATTTCTGGACATTTTTCAATGGCAAAAATCAATGAATATTGTAAATGCACAAACAGTAATTTCTCCGCATTGCAAGGTGCAATTCTGAAATTTTTTGCTTTTTCCTGCTCCTCTTAGCATGATTAAGAAGATTCAAAGAGAGTGAGATGTCAGCTCCTTTCATTCAGTCAGTAGCTTCAAACATTTCTGGTATATGAATAACATGATGTTTTTCAATGGCAAAAATCAATGAATATTGTAAATGCACAAACAGTAATTTCTCCGCATTGCAAGGTGCAATTCTGAAATTTTTTGCTTTTTCCTGCTCCTCTTAGCATGATAAAGAAGATTCAAAGAGAGTGAGATGCCAGCTCCTTTCATTCAGTCAGTAGCTTCAAACATTTCTGGTATATGAATAACATGATGTTTTTCAATGGCAAAAATCAATGAATATTGTAAATGCACAAATAGTAATTTCTCCGCATTGCAAGGTGCAAGTCTGAAATTTTTTGCTTTTTCCTGCTCCTCTTAGCATGATAAAGAAGATTCAAAGAGAGTGAGATGCCAGCTACTTTCATTCAGTCAGTAGCTTCAATCATTTCTGGACGTTTTTCAATGGTAAAAATCAATGAATATTGTAAATGCACAAACAGTAATGTCTCCACATTGCAAGGTGCAATTCTGAAATTTTTTGCTTTTTCCTGCTCCTCTTAGCATGATAAAGAAGATTCAAAGAGATTGAGATGCCAGCTCCTTTCATTCAGTCAGTAGCTTCAAACATTTCTTGTATATGAATAACATGATGTTTTTCAATGGCAAAAATCAATGAATATTGTAAATGCACAAATAGTAATTTCTCCGCATTGCAAGGTGCAAGTCTGAAATTTTTTGCTTTTTCCTGCTCCTCTTAGCATGATAAAGAAGATTCAAAGAGAGTGAGATGCCAGCTACTTTCATTCAGTCAGTAGCTTCAATCATTTCTGGACGTTTTTCAATGGTAAAAATCAATGAATATTGTAAATGCACAAACAGTAATGTCTCCACATTGCAAGGTGCAATTCTGAAATTTTTTGCTTTTTCCTGCTCCTCTTAGCATGATAAAGAAGATTCAAAGAGAGTGAGATGCCAGCTCCATTCATTGAGTCAGTAGCTTCAATCATTTCTGGACGTTTTTCAATGGCAAAAATCAATGAATATTGTAAATGCACAAACAGTAATTTCTCCGCATTGCAAGGTGCAATTCTGAAATTTTTTGCTTTTTCCTGCTCCTCTTAGAATGATAAAGAAGATTCAAAGAGAGTGAGATGCCAGCTACTTTCATTCAGTCAGTACCTTCAATCATTTCTGGACGTTTTTCAATGGCAAAAATCAATGAATATTGTAAATGCACAAACAGTAATTTCTCCGCATTGCAAGGTGCAATTCTGAAATTTTTTGCTTTTTCCTGCTCCTCTTAGCATGATAAAGAAGATTCAAAGAGAGTGAGATGCCAGTTCCTTTCATTCAGTCAGTAGCTTCAAACATTTCTGGTATATGAATAACATGATGTTTTTCAATGGCAAAAATCAATGAATATTGTAAATTCACAAACAGTAATTTCTCCGCATTGCAAGGTGCAAGTCTGAAATTTTTTGCTTTTTCCTGCTCCTCTTAGCATGATAAAGAAGATTCAAAGAGAGTGAGATGCCAGCTCCTTTCATTCAGTCAGTAGCTTCAAACATTTCTGGTATATGAATAACATGATGTTTTTCAATGGCAAAAATCAATGAATATTGTAAATGCACAAACAGTAATTTCTCCGCATTGCAAGGTGCAAGTCTGAAATTTTTTGCTTTTTCCTGCTCCTCTTAGCATGATAAAGAAGATTCAAAGAGAGTGAGATGCCAGCTACTTTCATTCAGTCAGTAGCTTCAATCATTTCTGGACGTTTTTCAATGGTAAAAATCAATGAATATTGTAAATGCACAAACAGTAATTTCTCCACATTGCAAGGTGCAATTCTGAAATTTTTTGCTTTATCCTGCTCCTCTTAGCATGATAAAGAAGATTCAAAGAGATTGAGATGCCAGCTCCTTTCATTCAGTCAGTAGCTTCAAACATTTCTGGTATATGAATAACATGATGTTTTTCAATGGCAAAAATCAATGAATATTGTAAATGCACAAACAGTAATTTCTCCGCATTGCAAGGTGCAATTCTGAAATTTTTTGCTTTTTCCTGCTCCTCTTAGCATGATAAAGAAGATTCAAAGAGAGTGAGATGCCAGCTCCTTTCATTCAGTCAGTAGCTTCAAACATTTCTGGTATATGAATAACATGATGTTTTTCAATGGCAAAAATCAATGAATATTGTAAATGCACAAACAGTAATTTCTCCGCATTGCAAGGTGCAAGTCTGAAATTTTTTGATTTTTCCTGCTCCTCTTAGCATGATAAAGAAGATTCAAAGAGAGTGAGATGCCAGCTACTTTCATTCAGTCAGTAGCTTCAATCATTTCTGGACGTTTTTCAATGGTAAAAATCAATGAATATTGTAAATGCACAAACAGTAATTTCTCCACATTGCAAGGTGCAATTCTGAAATTTTTTGCTTTTTCCTGCTCCTCTTAGCATGATAAAGAAGATTCAAAGAGAGTGAGATGCCAGCTCCTTTCATTCAGTCAGTAGCTTCAATCATTTCTGGATGTTTTTCAATGGCAAAAATCAATGAATATTGTAAATGCACAAACTGTAATTTCTCCGCATTGCAAGGTGCAATTCTGAAATTTTTTGCTTTTTCCTGCTCCTCTTAGCATGATAAAGAAGATTCAAAGAGAGTGAGATGCCAGCTCCTTTCATTCAGTCAGTAGCTTCAATCATTTCTGGACGTTTTTCAATGGCAAAAATCAATGAATATTGTAAATGCACAAACAGTAATTTCTCCGCATTGCAAGGTGCAATTCTGAAATTTTTTGCTTTTTCCTGCTCCTCTTAGCATGATAAAGAAGATTCAAAGAGAGTGAGATGCCAGCTCCTTTCATTCAGTCAGTACCTTCAATCATTTCTGGACGTTTTTCAATGGCAAAAATCAATGAATATTGTAAATGCACAAACAGTAATTTTTCCGCATTGCAAGGTGCAATTCTGAAATTTTTTGCTTTTTCCCGCTCCTCTTAGCATGATAAAGAAGATTCAAAGAGAGTGAGGTGCCAGCTCCTTTCATTCAGTCAGTAGCTTCAAACATTTCTGGTATATGAATAACATGTTTTTCAATGGCAAAAATCAATGAATATTGTAAATGCACAAACAGTAATTTCTCCGCATTGCAAGGTGCAATTCTGAAATTTTTTGCTTTTTCCTGCTCCTCTTAGCATGATAAAGAAGATTCAAAGAGAGTGAGATGCCAGCTCCTTTCATTCAGTCAGTAGCTTCAATCATTTCTGGACGTTTTTCAATGGCAAAAATCAATGAATATTGTAAATGCACAAACAGTAATTTCTCCGCATTGCAAGGTGCAATTCTGAAATTTTTTGCTTTTTCCTGCTCCTCTTAGCATGATAAAGAAGATTCAAAGAGAGTGAGATGCCAGCTCCTTTCATTCAGTCAGTAGCTTCAATCATTTCTGGACGTTTTTCAATGGCAAAAATCAATGAATATTGTAAATGCACAAACAGTAATTTCTCCGCATTGCAAGGTGCAATTCTGAAATTTTTTGCTTTTTCCTGCTCCTCTTAGCATGATAAAGAAGATTCAAAGAGAGTGAGATGCCAGCTCCTTTCATTCAGTCAGTAGCTTCAAACATTTCTGGTATATGAATAACATGATGTTTTTCAATGGCAAAAATCAATGAATATTGTAAATGCACAAACAGTAATTTCTCCGCATTGCAAGGTGCAAGTCTGAAATTTTTTGCTTTTTCCTGCTCCTCTTAGCATGATAAAGAAGATTCAAAGAGAGTGAGATGCCAGCTACTTTCATTCAGTCAGTAGCTTCAATCATTTCTGGACGTTTTTCAATGGTAAAAATCAATGTATATTGTAAATGCACAAACAGTAATTTCTCCACATTGCAAGGTGCAATTCTAAAATTTTTTGCTTTTTCCTGCTCCTCTTAGCATGATAAAGAAGATTCAAAGAGAGTGAGATGCCAGCTCCTTTCATTCAGTCAGTAGCTTCAAACATTTCTGGTATATGAATAACATGATGTTTTTCAATGGCAAAAATCAATGAATATTGTAAATGCACAAACAGTAATTTCTCCGCATTGCAAGGTGCAATTCTGAAATTTTTTGCTTTTTCCTGCTCCTCTTAGCATGATTCAAAGAGAGTGAGATGCCAGCTCCTTTCATTCAGTCAGTAGCTTCAATCATTTCTGGACATTTTTCAATGGCAAAAATCAATGAATATTGTAAATGCACAAACAGTAATTTCTCCGCATTGCAAGGTGCAATTCTGAAATTTTTTGCTTTTTCCTGCTCCTCTTAGCATGATTAAGAAGATTCAAAGAGAGTGAGATGTCAGCTCCTTTCATTCAGTCAGTAGCTTCAAACATTTCTGGTATATGAATAACATGATGTTTTTCAATGGCAAAAATCAATGAATATTGTAAATGCACAAACAGTAATTTCTCCGCATTGCAAGGTGCAATTCTGAAATTTTTTGCTTTTTCCTGCTCCTCTTAGCATGATAAAGAAGATTCAAAGAGAGTGAGATGCCAGCTCCTTTCATTCAGTCAGTAGCTTCAAACATTTCTGGTATATGAATAACATGATGTTTTTCAATGGCAAAAATCAATGAATATTGTAAATGCACAAATAGTAATTTCTCCGCATTGCAAGGTGCAAGTCTGAAATTTTTTGCTTTTTCCTGCTCCTCTTAGCATGATAAAGAAGATTCAAAGAGAGTGAGATGCCAGCTACTTTCATTCAGTCAGTAGCTTCAATCATTTCTGGACGTTTTTCAATGGTAAAAATCAATGAATATTGTAAATGCACAAAGAGTAATGTCTCCACATTGCAAGGTGCAATTCTGAAATTTTTTGCTTTTTCCTGCTCCTCTTAGCATGATAAAGAAGATTCAAAGAGATTGAGATGCCAGCTCCTTTCATTCAGTCAGTAGCTTCAAACATTTCTTGTATATGAATAACATGATGTTTTTCAATGGCAAAAATCAATGAATATTGTAAATGCACAAACAGTAATTTCTCCGCATTGCAAGGTGCAATTCTGAAATTTTTTGCTTTTTCCTGCTCCTCTTAGCATGATAAAGAAGATTCAAAGAGAGTGAGATGCCAGCTCCTTTCATTCAGTCAGTAGCTTCAAACATTTCTGGTATATGAATAACATGATGTTTTTCAATGGCAAAAATCAATGAATATTGTAAATGCACAAACAGTAATTTCTCCGCATTGCAAGGTGCAAGTCTGAAATTTTTTGCTTTTTCCTGCTCCTCTTAGCATGATAAAGAAAATTCAAAGAGAGTGAGATGCCAGCTACTTTCATTCAGTCAGTAGCTTCAATCATTTCTGGACGTTTTTCAATGGTAAAAATCAATGAATATTGTAAATGCACAAACAGTAATTTCTCCACATTGCAAGGTGCAATTCTGAAATTTTTTGCTTTTTCCTGCTCCTCTTAGCATGATAAAGAAGATTCAAAGAGAGTGAGATGCCAGCTCCTTTCATTCAGTCAGTAGCTTCAAACATTTCTGGTATATAAATAACATGATGTTTTTCAATGGCAAAAATCAATGAATATTGTAAATGCACAAACAGTAATTTCTCTGCATTGCAAGGTGCAATTCTGAAATTTTTTGCTTTTTCCTGTTCCTCTTAGCATGATAAAGAAGATTCAAAGAGAGTGAGATGCCAGCTCCTTTCATTCAGTCAGTAGCTTCAATCATTTCTGGACGTTTCTCAATGGCAAAAATCAATGAATATTGTAAATGCACAAACTGTAATTTCTCCGCATTGCAAGGTGCAATTCTGAAATTTTTTGCTTTTTCCTGCTCCTCTTAGCATGATAAAGAAGATTCAAAGAGAGTGAGATGCCAGCTCCTTTCATTCAGTCAGTAGCTTCAATCATTTCTGGACGTTTTTCAATGGCAAAAATCAATGAATATTGTAAATGCACAAACAGTAATTTCTCCGCATTGCAAGGTGCAATTCTGAAATTTTTTGCTTTTTCCTGCTCCTCTTAGCATGATAAAGAAGATTCAAAGAGAGTGAGATGCCAGCTCCTTTCATTCAGTCAGTACCTTCAATCATTTCTGGACGTTTTTCAATGGCAAAAATCAATGAATATTGTAAATGCACAAACAGTAATTTCTCCGCATTGCAAGGTGCAATTCTGAAATTTTTTGCTTTTTCCCGCTCCTCTTAGCATGATAAAGAAGATTCAAAGAGAGTGAGGTGCCAGCTCCTTTCATTCAGTCAGTAGCTTCAAACATTTCTGGTATATGAATTACATGTTTTTCAATGGCAAAAATCAATGAATATTGTAAATGCACAAACAGTAATTTCTCCGCATTGCAAGGTGCAATTCTGAAATTTTTTGCTTTTTCCTGCTCCTCTTAGCATGATAAAGAAGATTCAAAGAGAGTGAGATGCCAGCTCCTTTCATTCAGTCAGTAGCTTCAATCATTTCTGGACGTTTTTCAATGGCAAAAATCAATGAATATTGTAAATGCACAAACAGTAATTTCTCCGCATTGCAAGGTGCAATTCTGAAATTTTTTGCTTTTTCCTGCTCCTCTTAGCATGATAAAGAAGATTCAAAGAGAGTGAGATGCCAGCTCCTTTCATTCAGTCAGTAGCTTCAATCATTTCTGGACGTTTTTCAATGGCAAAAATCAATGAATATTGTAAATGCACAAAAAGTAATTTCTCTGCATTGCAAGGTGCAATTCTGAAATTTTTTGCTTTTTCCTGCTCCTCTTAGCATGATAAAGAAGATTCAAAGAGAGTGAGATGCCAGCTCCTTTCATTCAGTCAGTAGCTTCAAACATTTCTGGTATATGAATAACATGATGTTTTTCAATGGCAAAAATCAATGAATATTGTAAATGCACAAACAGTAATTTCTCCGCACTGCAAGGTGCAAGTCTGAAATTTTTTGCTTTTTCCTGCTCCTCTTAGCATGATAAAAAAGATTCAAAGAGAGTGAGATGGCAGCTACTTTCATTCAGTCAGTAGCTTCAATCATTTCTGGACGTTTTTCAATGGTAAAAATCAATGAATATTGTAAATGCACAAACAGTAATTTCTCCACATTGCAAGGTGCAATTCTGAAATTTTTTGCTTTTTCCTGCTCCTCTTAGCATGATAAAGAAGATTCAAAGAGAGTGAGATGCCAGCTCCTTTCATTCAGTCAGTAGCTTCAAACATTTCTGGTATATGAATAACATGATGTTTTTCAATGGCAAAAATCAATGAATATTGTAAATGCACAAACAGTAATTTCTCCGCATTGCAAGGTGCAATTCTGAAATTTCTTGCTTTTTCCTGCTCCTCTTAGCATGATAAAGAAGATTCAAAGAGAGTGAGATGCCAGCTCCTTTCATTCAGTCAGTAGCTTCAATCATTTCTGGTATATGAATAACATGATGTTTTTCAATGGCAAAAATCAATGAATATTGTAAATGCACAAACAGTAATTTCTCCGCATTGCAAGGTGCAATTCTGAAATTTTTTGCTTTTTCCTGCTCCTCTTAGCATGATAAAGAAGATTCAAAGAGAGTGAGATGCCAGCTCCTTTCATTCAGTCAGTAGCTTCAATCATTTCTGGACTTTTTTCAACGGCAAAAATCAATGAATATTGTAAATGCACAAACAGTAATTTCTCCGCATTGCAAGGTGCAATTCTGAAATTTTTTGCTTTTTCCTGCTCCTCTTAGCATGATAAAGAAGATTCAAAGAGAGTGAGATGCCAGCTCCTTTCATTCAGTCAGTAGCTTCAATCATTTCTGGACGTTTTTCAATGGCAAAAATCAATGTATATTGTAAATGCACAAACAGTAATTTCTCCGCATTGCAAGGTGCAATTCTGAAATTTTTTGCTTTTTCCTGCTCCTCTTAGCATGATAAAGAAGATTCAAAGAGAGTGAGATGCCAGCTCCTTTCATTCAGTCAGTAGCCTCAATCATTTCTGGACGTTTTTCAATGGCAAAAATCAATGAATATTGTAAATGCACAAACAGTAATTTCTCCGCATTGCAAGGTGCAATTCTGAAATTTTTTGCTTTTTCCTGCTCCTCTTAGCATGATAAAGAAGATTCAAAGAGAGTGAGATGCCAGCTCCTTTCATTCAGTCAGTAGCTTCAAACATTTCTGGTATATGAATAACATGATGTTTTTCAATGGCAAAAATCAATGAATATTGTAAATGCACAAACAGTAATTTCTCCGCATTGCAAGGTGCAAGTCTGAAATTTTTTGCTTTTTCCTGCTCCTCTTAGCATGATAAAAAAGATTCAAAGAGAGTGAGATGGCAGCTACTTTCATTCAGTCAGTAGCTTCAATCATTTCTGGACGTTTTTCAATGGTAAAAATCAATGAATATTGTAAATGCACAAACAGTAATTTCTCCACATTGCAAGGTGCAATTCTGAAATTTTTTGCTTTTTCCTGCTCCTCTTAGCATGATAAAGAAGATTCAAAGAGAGTGAGATGCCAGCTCCTTTCATTCAGTCAGTAGCTTCAAACATTTCTGGTATATGAATAACATGATGTTTTTCAATGGCAAAAATCAATGAATATTGTAAATGCACAAACAGTAATTTCTCCGCATTGCAAGGTGCAATTCTGAAATTTCTTGCTTTTTCCTGCTCCTCTTAGCATGATAAAGAAGATTCAAAGAGAGTGAGATGCCAGCTCCTTTCATTCAGTCAGTAGCTTCAATCATTTCTGGTATATGAATAACATGATGTTTTTCAATGGCAAAAATCAATGAATATTGTAAATGCACAAACAGTAATTTCTCCGCATTGCAAGGTGCAATTCTGAAATTTTTTGCTTTTTCCTGCTCCTCTTAGCATGATAAAGAAGATTCAAAGAGAGTGAGATGCCAGCTCCTTTCATTCAGTCAGTAGCTTCAATCATTTCTGGACTTTTTTCAACGGCAAAAATCAATGAATATTGTAAATGCACAAACAGTAATTTCTCCGCATTGCAAGGTGCAATTCTGAAATTTTTTGCTTTTTCCTGCTCCTCTTAGCATGATAAAGAAGATTCAAAGAGAGTGAGATGCCAGCTCCTTTCATTCAGTCAGTAGCTTCAATCATTTCTGGACGTTTTTCAATGGCAAAAATCAATGTATATTGTAAATGCACAAACAGTAATTTCTCCGCATTGCAAGGTGCAATTCTGAAATTTTTTGCTTTTTCCTGCTCCTCTTAGCATGATAAAGAAGATTCAAAGAGAGTGAGATGCCAGCTCCTTTCATTCAGTCAGTAGCCTCAATCATTTCTGGACGTTTTTCAATGGCAAAAATCAATGAATATTGTAAATGCACAAACAGTAATTTCTCCGCATTGCAAGGTGCAATTCTGAAATTTTTTGCTTTTTCCTGCTCCTCTTAGCATGATAAAGAAGATTCAAAGAGAGTGAGATGCCAGCTCCTTTCATTCAGTCAGTAGCTTCAAACATTTCTGGTATATGAATAACATGATGTTTTTCAATGGCAAAAATCAATGAATTTTGTAAATGCACAAACAGCAATTTCTCCGCATTGCAAGGTGCAATTCTGAAATTTTTTGCTTTTTCCTGCTCCTCTTAGCATGATAAAGAAGATTCAAAGAGAGTGAGATGCCAGCTCCTTTCATTCAGTCAGTAGCTTCAATCATTTCTGGACGTTTTTCAATGGCAAAAATCAATGAATATTGTAAATGCACAAACAGTAATTTCTCCGCATCGCGAGGTGCAATTCTGAAATTTTTTGCTTTTTCCTGCTCCTCTTAGCATGATAAAGAAGATTCAAAGAGAGTGAGATGCCAGCTCCTTTCATTCAGTCAGTAGCTTCAATCATTTCTGGTATGTGAATAACATGATGTTTTTCAATGGCAAAAATCAATGAATATTGTAAATGCACAAACAGTAATTTCTCCGCATTGCAAGGTGCAATTCTGAAATGTTTTGCTTTTTCCTGCTCCTCTTAGCATGATAAAGAAGATTCAAAGAGAGTGAGATGCCAGCTCCTTTCATTCAGTCAGTAGCTTCAATCATTTCTGGTATATGAATAACATGATGTTTTTCAATGGCAAAAATCAATGAATATTGTAAATGCACAAACAGTAATTTATTCGCATTGCAAGGTGCAATTCTGAAATTTTTTGGTTTTTCCTGCTCCTCTTAGCATGATAAAGAAGATTCAAAGAGAGTGAGATGCCAGCTCCTTTCATTCAGTCAGTAGCTTCAAACATTTCTGGTATATGAATAACATGATGTTTTTCAATGCCAAAAATCAATGAATATTGTAAATGCACAAACAGTAATTTCTCCGCATTGCAAGGTGCAATTCTGAAATTTTTTGCCTTTTCCTGCTCCTCTTAGCATGATAAAGAAGATTCAAAGAGAGTGAGATGCCAGCTCCTTTCATTCAGTCAGTAGCTTCAATCATTTCTGGACGTTTTTCAATGGCAAAAATCAATGAATATTGTAAATGCACAAACAGTAATTTCTCCGCATTGCAAGGTGCAATTCTGAAATTTTTTGCTTTTTCCTGCTCCTCTTAGCATGATAAAGAAGATTCAAAGAGAGTGAGATTCCAGCTCCTTTCATTCAGTCAGTAGCTTCAAACATTTCTGGTATATGAATAACATGATGTTTTTCAATGGCAAAAATCAATGAATATTGTAAATGCACAAATAGTAATTTCTCCGCATTGCAAGGTGCAATTCTGAAATTTTTTGCTTTTTCCTGCTCCTCTTAGCATGATAAAGAAGATTAAAAGAGAGTGAGATGCCAGCTCCTTTCATTCAGTCAGTAGCTTCAATCATTTCTGGACGTTTTTCAATGGCAAAAATCAATGAATATTGTAAATGCACAAACAGTAATTTCTCCGCATTGCAAGGTGCAATTCTGAAATTTTTTGCTTTTTCCTGCTCCTCTTAGCATGATAAAGAAGATTCAAAGAGAGTGAGATGCCAGCTCCTTTCATTCAGTCAGTAGCTTCAATCATTTCTGGTATATGAATAACATGATGTTTTTCAATGGCAAAAATCAATGAATATTGTAAATGCACAAACAGTAATTTCTCCGCATTGCAAGGTGCAATTCTGAAATTTTTTGCTTTTTCCTGCTCCTCTTAGCATGATAAAGAAGATTCAAAGAGAGTGAGATGCCAGCTCCTTTCATTCAGTCAGTAGCTTCAATCATTTCTGGACGTTTTTCAATGGCAAAAATCAATGAATATTGTAAATGCACAAACAGTAATTTCTCCGCATTGCAAGGTGCAATTCTGAAATTTTTTGCTTTTTCCTGCTCCTCTTAGCATGATAAAGAAGATTCAAAGAGAGTGACATGCCAGCTCCTTTCATTCAGTCAGTAGCTTCAAACATTTCTGGTATATGAATAACATGATGTTTTTCAATGGCAAAAATCAATGAATATTGTAAATGCACAAACAGTAATTTCTCCGCATTGCAAGGTGCAATTCTGAAATTTTTTGCTTTTTCCTGCTCCTCTTAGCATGATAAAGAAGATTCAAAGAGAGTGAGATGTCAGCTCCTTTCATTCAGTCAGTAGCTTCAATCATTTCTGGACGTTTTTCAATGGCAAAAATCAATGAATATTGTAAATGCACAAACAGTAATTTCTCCGCATTGCAAGGTGCAATTCTGAAATTTTTTGCTTTTTCCCGCTCCTCTTAGCATGATAAAGAAGATTCAAAGAGAGTGAGGTGCCAGCTCCTTTCATTCAGTCAGTAGCTTCAAACATTTCTGGTATATGAATTACATGTTTTTCAATGGCAAAAATCAATGAATATTGTAAATGCACAAACAGTAATTTCTCCGCATTGCAAGGTGCAATTCTGAAATTTTTTGCTTTTTCCTGCTCCTCTTAGCATGATAAAGAAGATTCAAAGAGAGTGAGATGCCAGCTCCTTTCATTCAGTCAGTAGCTTCAATCATTTCTGGACGTTTTTCAATGGCAAAAATCAATGAATATTGTAAATGCACAAACAGTAATTTCTCCGCATTGCAAGGTGCAATTCTGAAATTTTTTGCTTTTTCCTGCTCCTCTTAGCATGATAAAGAAGATTCAAAGAGAGTGAGATGCCAGCTCCTTTCATTCAGTCAGTAGCTTCAATCATTTCTGGACGTTTTTCAATGGCAAAAATCAATGAATATTGTAAATGCACAAAAAGTAATTTCTCTGCATTGCAAGGTGCAATTCTGAAATTTTTTGCTTTTTCCTGCTCCTCTTAGCATGATAAAGAAGATTCAAAGAGAGTGAGATGCCAGCTCCTTTCATTCAGTCAGTAGCTTCAAACATTTCTGGTATATGAATAACATGATGTTTTTCAATGGCAAAAATCAATGAATATTGTAAATGCACAAACAGTAATTTCTCCGCATTGCAAGGTGCAAGTCTGAAATTTTTTGCTTTTTCCTGCTCCTCTTAGCATGATAAAAAAGATTCAAAGAGAGTGAGATGGCAGCTACTTTCATTCAGTCAGTAGCTTCAATCATTTCTGGACGTTTTTCAATGGTAAAAATCAATGAATATTGTAAATGCACAAACAGTAATTTCTCCACATTGCAAGGTGCAATTCTGAAATTTTTTGCTTTTTCCTGCTCCTCTTAGCATGATAAAGAAGATTCAAAGAGAGTGAGATGCCAGCTCCTTTCATTCAGTCAGTAGCTTCAAACATTTCTGGTATATGAATAACATGATGTTTTTCAATGGCAAAAATCAATGAATATTGTAAATGCACAAACAGTAATTTCTCCGCATTGCAAGGTGCAATTCTGAAATTTCTTGCTTTTTCCTGCTCCTCTTAGCATGATAAAGAAGATTCAAAGAGAGTGAGATGCCAGCTCCTTTCATTCAGTCAGTAGCTTCAATCATTTCTGGTATATGAATAACATGATGTTTTTCAATGGCAAAAATCAATGAATATTGTAAATGCACAAACAGTAATTTCTCCGCATTGCAAGGTGCAATTCTGAAATTTTTTGCTTTTTCCTGCTCCTCTTAGCATGATAAAGAAGATTCAAAGAGAGTGAGATGCCAGCTCCTTTCATTCAGTCAGTAGCTTCAATCATTTCTGGACTTTTTTCAACGGCAAAAATCAATGAATATTGTAAATGCACAAACAGTAATTTCTCCGCATTGCAAGGTGCAATTCTGAAATTTTTTGCTTTTTCCTGCTCCTCTTAGCATGATAAAGAAGATTCAAAGAGAGTGAGATGCCAGCTCCTTTCATTCAGTCAGTAGCTTCAATCATTTCTGGACGTTTTTCAATGGCAAAAATCAATGTATATTGTAAATGCACAAACAGTAATTTCTCCGCATTGCAAGGTGCAATTCTGAAATTTTTTGCTTTTTCCTGCTCCTCTTAGCATGATAAAGAAGATTCAAAGAGAGTGAGATGCCAGCTCCTTTCATTCAGTCAGTAGCCTCAATCATTTCTGGACGTTTTTCAATGGCAAAAATCAATGAATATTGTAAATGCACAAACAGTAATTTCTCCGCATTGCAAGGTGCAATTCTGAAATTTTTTGCTTTTTCCTGCTCCTCTTAGCATGATAAAGAAGATTCAAAGAGAGTGAGATGCCAGCTCCTTTCATTCAGTCAGTAGCTTCAAACATTTCTGGTATATGAATAACATGATGTTTTTCAATGGCAAAAATCAATGAATTTTGTAAATGCACAAACAGCAATTTCTCCGCATTGCAAGGTGCAATTCTGAAATTTTTTGCTTTTTCCTGCTCCTCTTAGCATGATAAAGAAGATTCAAAGAGAGTGAGATGCCAGCTCCTTTCATTCAGTCAGTAGCTTCAATCATTTCTGGACGTTTTTCAATGGTAAAAATCAATGAATATTGTAAATGCACAAACAGTAATTTCTCCGCATCGCGAGGTGCAATTCTGAAATTTTTTGCTTTTTCCTGCTCCTCTTAGCATGATAAAGAAGATTCAAAGAGAGTGAGATGCCAGCTCCTTTCATTCAGTCAGTAGCTTCAATCATTTCTGGTATGTGAATAACATGATGTTTTTCAATGGCAAAAATCAATGAATATTGTAAATGCACAAACAGTAATTTCTCCGCATTGCAAGGTGCAATTCTGAAATGTTTTGCTTTTTCCTGCTCCTCTTAGCATGATAAAGAAGATTCAAAGAGAGTGAGATGCCAGCTCCTTTCATTCAGTCAGTAGCTTCAATCATTTCTGGTATATGAATAACATGATGTTTTTCAATGGCAAAAATCAATGAATATTGTAAATGCACAAACAGTAATTTATTCGCATTGCAAGGTGCAATTCTGAAATTTTTTGGTTTTTCCTGCTCCTCTTAGCATGATAAAGAAGATTCAAAGAGAGTGAGATGCCAGCTCCTTTCATTCAGTCAGTAGCTTCAAACATTTCTGGTATATGAATAACATGATGTTTTTCAATGCCAAAAATCAATGAATATTGTAAATGCACAAACAGTAATTTCTCCGCATTGCAAGGTGCAATTCTGAAATTTTTTGCCTTTTCCTGCTCCTCTTAGCATGATAAAGAAGATTCAAAGAGAGTGAGATGCCAGCTCCTTTCATTCAGTCAGTAGCTTCAATCATTTCTGGACGTTTTTCAATGGCAAAAATCAATGAATATTGTAAATGCACAAACAGTAATTTCTCCGCATTGCAAGGTGCAATTCTGAAATTTTTTGCTTTTTCCTGCTCCTCTTAGCATGATAAAGAAGATTCAAAGAGAGTGAGATTCCAGCTCCTTTCATTCAGTCAGTAGCTTCAAACATTTCTGGTATATGAATAACATGATGTTTTTCAATGGCAAAAATCAATGAATATTGTAAATGCACAAACAGTAATTTCTCCGCATTGCAAGGTGCAATTCTGAAATTTTTTGCTTTTTCCTGCTCCTCTTAGCATGATAAAGAAGATTCAAAGAGAGTGAGATGCCAGCTCCTTTCATTCAGTCAGTAGCTTCAATCATTTCTGGACGTTTTTCAATGGCAAAAATCAATGAATATTGTAAATGCACAAACAGTAATTTCTCCGCATTGCAAGGTGCAATTCTGAAATTTTTTGCTTTTTCCTGCTCCTCTTAGCATGATAAAGAAGATTCAAAGAGAGTGAGATGCCAGCTCCTTTCATTCAGTCAGTAGCTTCAATCATTTCTGGTATATGAATAACATGATATTTTTCAATGGCAAAAATCAATGAATATTGTAAATGCACAAACAGTAATTTCTCCGCATTGCAAGGTGCAATTCTGAAATTTTTTGCTTTTTCCTGCTCCTCTTAGCATGATAAAGAAGATTCAAAGAGAGTGAGATGCCAGCTCCTTTCATTCAGTCAGTAGCTTCAATCATTTCTGGACGTTTTTCAATGGCAAAAATCAATGAATATTGTAAATGCACAAACAGTAATTTCTCCGCATTGCAAGGTGCAATTCTGAAATTTTTTGCTTTTTCCTGCTCCTCTTAGCATGATAAAGAAGATTCAAAGAGAGTGACATGCCAGCTCCTTTCATTCAGTCAGTAGCTTCAAACATTTCTGGTATATGAATAACATGATGTTTTTCAATGGCAAAAATCAATGAATATTGTAAATGCACAAACAGTAATTTCTCCGCATTGCAAGGTGCAATTCTGAAATTTTTTGCTTTTTCCTGCTCCTCTTAGCATGATAAAGAAGATTCAAAGAGAGTGAGATGTCAGCTCCTTTCATTCAGTCAGTAGCTTCAATCATTTCTGGACGTTTTTCAATGGCAAAAATCAATGAATATTGTAAATGCACAAACAGTAATTTCTCCGCATTGCAAGGTGCAATTCTGAAATTTTTTGCTTTTTCCTGCTCCTCTTAGCATGATAAAGAAGATTCAAAGAGAGTGAGATGCCAGCTCCTTTCATTCAGTCGGTAGGTTCAATCATTTCTGGACGTTTTTCAATGGCAAAAATCAATGAATATTGTAAATGCACAATCAGTAATTTCTCCGCATTGCAAGGTGCAATTCTGAAATTTTTTGCTTTTTCCTGCTCCTCTTAGCATGATAAAGAAGATTCAAAGAGAGTGAGATGCCAGCTCCTTTCATTCAGTCAGTAGCTTCAATCATTTCTGGACGTTTTTCAATGGCAAAAATCAATGAATATTGTAAATGCACAAACAGTAATTTCTCCGCATTGCAAGGTGCAATTCTGAAATTTTTTGCTTTTTCCTGCTCCTCTTAGCATGATAAAGAAGATTCAAAGAGAGTGAGATGCCAGCTCCTTTCATTCAGTCAGTAGCTTCAATCATTTCTGGACGTTTTTCAATGGCAAAAATCAATGTATATTGTAAATGCACAAACAGTAATTTCTCCGCATTGCAAGGTGCAATTCTGAAATTTTTTGCTTTTTCCTGCTCCTCTTAGCATGATAAAGAAGATTCAAAGAGAGTGAGATGCCAGCTCCTTTCATTCAGTCAGTAGCTTCAATCATTTCTGGACGTTTTTCAATGGCAAAAATCAATGTATATTGTAAATGCACAAACAGTAATTTCTCCGCATTGCAAGGTGCAATTCTGAAATTTTTTGCTTTTTCCTGCTCCTCTTAGCATGATAAAGAAGATTCAAAGAGAGTGAGATGCCAGCTCCTTTCATTCAGTCAGTAGCTTCAATCATTTCTGGACGTTTTTCAATGGCAAAAATCAATGAATATTGTAAATGCACAAACAGTAATTTCTCCGCATTGCAAGGTGCAATTCTGAAATTTTTTGCTTTTTCCTGCTCCTCTTAGCATGATAAAGAAGATTCAAAGAGAGTGAGATGCCAGCTCCTTTCATTCAGTCAGTAGCTTCAAACATTTCTGGTATATGAATAACATGATGTTTTTCAATGGCAAAAATCAATGAATTTTGTAAATGCACAAACAGCAATTTCTCCGCATTGCAAGGTGCAATTCTGAAATTTTTTGCTTTTTCCTGCTCCTCTTAGCATGATAAAGAAGATTCAAAGAGAGTGAGATGCCAGCTCCTTTCATTCAGTCAGTAGCTTCAATCATTTCTGGACGTTTTTCAATGGCAAAAATCAATGAATATTGTAAATGCACAAACAGTAATTTCTCCGCATTGCGAGGTGCAATTCTGAAATTTTTTGCTTTTTCCTGCTCCTCTTAGCATGATAAAGAAGATTCAAAGAGAGTGAGATGCCAGCTCCTTTCATTCAGTCAGTAGCTTCAATCATTTCTGGTATATGAATAACATGATGTTTTTCAATGGCAAAAATCAATGAATATTGTAAATGCACAAACAGTAATTTCTCCGCATTGCAAGGTGCAATTCTGAAATTTTTTGCTTTTTCCTGCTCCTCTTAGCATGATAAAGAAGATTCAAAGAGAGTGAGATGCCAGCTCCATTCATTCAGTCAGTAGCTTCAATCATTTCTGGTATATGAATAACATGATGTTTTTCAATGGCAAAAATCAATGAATATTGTAAATGCACAAACAGTAATTTATTCGCATTGCAAGGTGCAATTCTGAAATTTTTTGCTTTTTCCTGCTCCTCTTAGCATGATAAAGAAGATTCAAAGAGAGTGAGATGCCAGCTCCTTTCATTCAGTCAGTAGCTTCAAACATTTCTGGTATATGAATAACATGATGTTTTTCAATGGCAAAAATCAATGAATATTGTAAATGCACAAACAGTAATTTCTCCGCATTGCAAGGTGCAATTCTGAAATTTTTTGCCTTTTCCTGCTCCTCTTAGCATGATAAAGAAGATTCAAAGAGAGTGAGATGCCAGCTCCTTTCATTCAGTCAGTAGCTTCAATCATTTCTGGACGTTTTTCAATGGCAAAAATCAATGAATATTGTAAATGCACAAACAGTAATTTCTCCGCATTGCAAGGTGCAATTCTGAAATTTTTTGCTTTTTCCTGCTCCTCTTAGCATGATAAAGAAGATTCAAAGAGAGTGAGATGCCAGCTCCTTTCATTCAGTCAGTAGCTTCAAACATTTCTGGTATATGAATAACATGATGTTTTTCAATGGCAAAAATCAATGAATATTGTAAATGCACAAACAGTAATTTCTCCGCATTGCAAGGTGCAATTCTGAAATTTTTTGCTTTTTCCTGCTCCTCTTAGCATGATAAAGAAGATTCAAAGAGAGTGAGATGCCAGCTCCTTTCATTCAGTCAGTAGCTTCAATCATTTCTGGACGTTTTTCAATGGCAAAAATCAATGAATATTGTAAATGCACAAACAGTAATTTCTCCGCATTGCAAGGTGCAATTCTGAAATTTTTTGCTTTTTCCTGCTCCTCTTAGCATGATAAAGAAGATTCAAAGAGAGTGAGATGCCAGCTCCTTTCATTCAGTCAGTAGCTTCAATCATTTCTGGTATATGAATAACATGATGTTTTTCAATGGCAAAAATCAATGAATATTGTAAATGCACAAACAGTAATTTCTCCGCATTGCAAGGTGCAATTCTGAAATTTTTTGCTTTTTCCTGCTCCTCTTAGCATGATAAAGAAGATTCAAAGAGAGTGAGATGCCAGCTCCTTTCATTCAGTCAGTAGCTTCAATCATTTCTGGACGTTTTTCAATGGCAAAAATCAATGAATATTGTAAATGCACAAACAGTAATTTCTCCGCATTGCAAGGTGCAATTCTGAAATTTTTTGCTTTTTCCTGCTCCTTTTAGCATGATAAAGAAGATTCAAAGAGAGTGACATGCCAGCTCCTTTCATTCAGTCAGTAGCTTCAAACATTTCTGGTATATGAATAACATGATGTTTTTCAATGGCAAAAATCAATGAATATTGTAAATTCACAAACAGTAATTTCTCCGCATTGCAAGGAGCAATTCTGAAATTTTTTGCATTTTCCTGCTCCTCTTAGCATGATAAAGAAGATTCAAAGAGAGTGAGATGCCAGCTCCTTTCATTCAGTCAGTAGCTTCAATCATTTCTGGACGTTTTTCAATGGCAAAAATCAATGAATATTGTAAATGCACAAACAGTAATTTCTCCGCATTGCAAGGTGCAATTCTGAAATTTTTTGCTTTTTCCTGCTCCTCTTAGCATGATAAAGAAGATTCAAAGAGAGTGAGATGCCAGCTCCTTTCATTCAGTCAGTAGCTTCAAACATTTCTGGACGTTTTTCAATGGCAAAAATCAATGAATATTGTAAATGCACAAACAGTAATTTCTCCGCATTGCAAGGTGCAATTCTGAAATTTTTTGCTTTTTCCTGCTCCTCTTAGCATGATAAAGAAGATTCAAAGAGAGTGAGATGCCAGCTCCTTTCATTCAGTCAGTAGCTTCAATCATTTCTGGTATATGAATAACATGATGTTTAACAATGGCAAAAATCAATGAATATTGTAAATGCACAAACAGTAATTTCTCCGCATTGCAAGGTGCAATTCTGAAATTTTTTGCTTTTTCCTGCTCCTCTTAGCATGATAAAGAAGATTCAAAGAGAGTGAGATGCCAGCTCCTTTCATTCAGTCAGTAGCTTCAATCATTTCTGGATGTTTTTCAATGGCAAAAATCAATGAATATTGTAAATGCACAAACAGTAATTTCTCCGCATTGCAAGGTGCAATTCTGAAATTTTTTGCTTTTTCGTGCTCCTCTTAGCATGATAAAGAAGATTCAAAGAGAGTGAGATGCCAGCTCCTTTCATTCAGTCAGTAGCTTCAATCATTTCTGGACGTTTTTCAACGGCAAAAATCAATGAATATTGTAAATGCACAAACAGTAATTTCTCCGCATTGCAAGGTGCAATTCTGAAATTTTTTGCTTTTTCCTGCTCCTCTTAGCATGATAAAGAAGATTCAAAGAGAGTGAGATGCCAGCTCCTTTCATTCAGTCAGTAGCTTCAATCATTTCTGGACGTTTTTCAATGGCAAAAATCAATGAATATTGTAAATGCACAAACAGTAATTTCTCCGCATTGCAAGGTGCAATTCTGAAATTTTTTGCTTTTTCCTGCTCCTCTTAGCATGATAAAGAAGATTCTAACAGAGTGAGATGCCAGCTCCTTTCATTCAGTCAGTAGCTTCAATCATTTCTGGACGTTTTTCAATGGCAAAAATCAATGAATATTGTAAATGCACAAACAGTAATTTCTCCGTATTGCAAGGTGCAATTCTGAAATTTTTTGCTTTTTCCTGCTCCTCTTAGCATGATAAAGAAGATTCAAAGAGAGTGAGATGCCAGCTCCTTTCATTCAGTCAGTAGCTTCAATCATTTCTGGATGTTTTTCAATGGCAAAAATCAATGAATATTGTAAATGCACAAGCAGTAATTTCTCCGCATTGCAAGGTGCAATTCTGAAATTTTTTGCTTTTTCCTGCTCCTCTTAGCATGATAAAGAAGATTCAAAGAGACTGAGATGCCAGCTCCTTTCATTCAGTCAGTAGCTTCAATCATTTCTGGACGTTTTTCAATGGCAAAAATCAATGAATATTGTAAATGCACAAACAGTAATTTCTCCGCATTGCAAGGTGCAATTCTGAAATTTTTTACTTTTTCCTGCTCCTCTTAGCATGAAAAAGAAGATTCAAAGAGAGTGAGATGCCAGCTCCTTTCATTCAGTCAGTAGCTTCAATCATTTCTGGTATATGAATAACATGATGTTTTTCAATGGCAAAAATCAATGAATATTGTAAATGCACAAACAGTAATTTCTCCGCATTGCAAGGTGCAATTCTGAAATTTTTTGCTTTTTCCTGCTCCTCTTAGCATGATAAAGAAGATTCAAAGAGAGTGAGATGCCAGCTCCTTTCATTCAGTCAGTAGCTTCAATCATTTCTGGACGTTTTTCAATGGCAAAAATCAATGAATATTGTAAATGCACAAACAGTAATTTCTCCGCATTGCAAGGTGCAATTCTGAAATTTTTTGCTTTTTCCTGCTCCTCTTAGCATGATAAAGAAGATTCAAAGAGAGTGAGATGCCAGCTCCTTTCATTCAGTCAGTAGCTTCAATCATTTCTGGTATATGAATAACATGATGTTTTTCAATGGCAAAAATCAATGAATATTGTAAATGCACAAACAGTAATTTCTCCGCATTGCAAGGTGCAATTCTGAAATTTTTTGCTTTTTCCTGCTCCTCTTAGCATGATAAAGAAGATTCAAAGAGAGTGAGATGCCAGCTCCTTTCATTCAGTCAGTAGCTTCAAACATTTCTGGACGTTTTTCAATGGCAAAAATCAATGAATATTGTAAATGCACAAACAGTAATTTCTCCGCATTGCAACGTGCAATTCTGAAATTTTTTGCTTTTTCCTGCTCCTCTTAGCATGATAAAGAAGATTCAAAGAGAGTGAGATGCCAGCTCCTTTCATTCAGTCAGTAGCTTCAATCATTTCTGGTATATGAATAACATGATGTTTAACAATGGCAAAAATCAATGAATATTGTAAATGCACAAACAGTAATTTCTCCGCATTGCAAGGTGCAATTCTGACATTTTTTGCTTTTTCCTGCTCCTCTTAGCATGATAAAGAAGATTCAAAGAGAGTGAGATGCCAGCTCCTTTCATTCAGTCAGTAGCTTCAAT
The DNA here is from genome assembly GCF_046119375.1 of Phyllobates terribilis. Taxonomy (NCBI): domain Eukaryota; kingdom Metazoa; phylum Chordata; class Amphibia; order Anura; family Dendrobatidae; genus Phyllobates; species Phyllobates terribilis. The sequence continues at coordinate 40,704 of NW_027363964.1, read as the reverse complement.
CATTTCTGGATGTTTTTCAATGGCAAAAATCAATGAATATTGTAAATGCACAAACAGTAATTTCTCCGCATTGCAAGGTGCAATTCTGAAATTTTTTGCTTTTTCCTGCTCCTCTTAGCATGATAAAGAAGATTCAAAGAGAGTGAGATGCCAGCTCCTTTCATTCAGTCAGTAGCTTCAATCATTTCTGGACGTTTTTCAACGGCAAAAATCAATGAATATTGTAAATGCACAAACAGTAATTTCTCCGCATTGCAAGGTGCAATTCTGAAATTTTTTGCTTTTTCCTGCTCCTCTTAGCATGATAAAGAAGATTCAAAGAGAGTGAGATGCCAGCTCCTTTCATTCAGTCAGTAGCTTCAATCATTTCTGGACGTTTTTCAATGGCAAAAATCAATGAATATTGTAAATGCACAAACAGTAATTTCTCCGCATTGCAAGGTGCAATTCTGAAATTTTTTGCTTTTTCCTGCTCCTCTTAGCATGATAAAGAAGATTCAAAGAGAGTGAGATGCCAGCTCCTTTCATTCAGTCAGTAGCTTCAATCATTTCTGGACGTTTTTCAATGGCAAAAATCAATGAATATTGTAAATGCACAAACAGTAATTTCTCCGTATTGCAAGGTGCAATTCTGAAATTTTTTGCTTTTTCCTGCTCCTCTTAGCATGATAAAGAAGATTCAAAGAGAGTGAGATGCCAGCTCCTTTCATTCAGTCAGTAGCTTCAATCATTTCTGGACGTTTTTCAATGGCAAAAATCAATGAATATTGTAAATGCGCAAGCAGTAATTTCTCCGCATTGCAAGGTGCAATTCTGAAATTTTTTGCTTTTTCCTGCTCCTCTTAGCATGATAAAGAAGATTCAAAGAGACTGAGATGCCAGCTCCTTTCATTCAGTCAGTAGCTTCAATCATTTCTGGACGTTTTTCAATGGCAAAAATCAATGAATATTGTAAATGCACAAACAGTAATTTCTCCGCATTGCAAGGTGCAATTCTGAAATTTTTTACTTTTTCCTGCTCCTCTTAGCATGAAAAAGAAGATTCAAAGAGAGTGAGATGCCAGCTCCTTTCATTCAGTCAGTAGCTTCAATCATTTCTGGTATATGAATAACATGATGTTTAACAATGGCAAAAATCAATGAATATTGTAAATGCACAAACAGTAATTTCTCCGCATTGCAAGGTGCAATTCTGAAATTTTTTGCTTTTTCCTGCTCCTCTTAGCATGATAAAGAAGATTCAAAGAGAGTGAGATGCCAGCTCCTTTCATTCAGTCAGTAGCTTCAATCATTTCTGGATGTTTTTCAATGGCAAAAATCAATGAATATTGTAAATGCACAAACAGTAATTTCTCCGCATTGCAAGGTGCAATTCTGAAATTTTTTGCTTTTTCCTGCTCCTCTTAGCATGGTAAAGAAGATTCAAAGAGAGTGAGATGCCAGCTCCTTTCATTCAGTCAGTAGCTTCAATCATTTCTGGACGTTTTTCAACGGCAAAAATCAATGAATATTGTAAATGCACAAACAGTAATTTCTCCGCATTGCAAGGTGCAATTCTGAAATTTTTTGCTTTTTCCTGCTCCTCTTAGCATGATAAAGAAGATTCAAAGAGAGTGAGATGCCAGCTCCTTTCATTCAGTCAGTAGCTTCAATCATTTCTGGACGTTTTTCAATGGCAAAAATCAATGAATATTGTAAATGCACAAACAGTAATTTCTCCGCATTGCAAGGTGCAATTCTGAAATTTTTTGCTTTTTCCTGCTCCTCTTAGCATGATAAAGAAGATTCAAAGAGAGTGAGATGCCAGCTCCTTTCATTCAGTCAGTAGCTTCAATCATTTCTGGACGTTTTTCAATGGCAAAAATCAATGAATATTGTAAATGCACAAACAGTAATTTCTCCGTATTGCAAGGTGCAATTCTGAAATTTTTTGCTTTTTCCTGCTCCTCTTAGCATGATAAAGAAGATTCAAAGAGAGTGAGATGCCAGCTCCTTTCATTCAGTCAGTAGCTTCAATCATTTCTGGACGTTTTTCAATGGCAAAAATCAATGAATATTGTAAATGCGCAAGCAGTAATTTCTCCGCATTGCAAGGTGCAATTCTGAAATTTTTTGCTTTTTCCTGCTCCTCTTAGCATGATAAAGAAGATTCAAAGAGACTGAGATGCCAGCTCCTTTCATTCAGTCAGTAGCTTCAATCATTTCTGGACGTTTTTCAATGGCAAAAATCAATGAATATTGTAAATGCACAAACAGTAATTTCTCCGCATTGCAAGGTGCAATTCTGAAATTTTTTACTTTTTCCTGCTCCTCTTAGCATGAAAAAGAAGATTCAAAGAGAGTGAGATGCCAGCTCCTTTCATTCAGTCAGTAGCTTCAATCATTTCTGGTATATGAATAACATGATGTTTTTCAATGGCAAAAATCAATGAATATTGTAAATGCACAAACAGTAATTTCTCCGCATTGCAAGGTGCAATTCTGAATTTTTTTGCTTTTTCCTGCTCCTCTTAGCATGATAAAGAAGATTCAAAGAGAGTGAGATGCCAGCTCCTTTCATTCAGTCAGTAGCTTCAATCATTTCTGGACGTTTTTCAATGGCAAAAATCAATGAATATTGTAAATGCACAAACAGTAATTTCTCCGCATTGCAAGGTGCACTTCTGAAATTTTTTGCTTTTTCCTGCTCCTCTTAGCATGATAAAGAAGATTCAAAGAGAGTGAGATGCCAGCTCCTTTCATTCAGTCAGTAGCTTCAATCATTTCTGGTATATGAATAACATGATGTTTTTCAATGGCAAAAATCAATGAATATTGTAAATGCACAAACAGTAATTTCTCCGCATTGCAAGGTGCAATTCTGAAATTTTTTGCTTTTTCCTGCTCCTCTTAGCATGATAAAGAAGATTCAAAGAGAGTGAGATGCCAGCTCCTTTCATTCAGTCAGTAGCTTCAATCATTTCTGGTATATGAATAACATGATGTTTTTCAATGGCAAAAATCAATGAATATTGTAAATGCACAAACAGTAATTTCTCCGCATTGCAAGGTGCAATTCTGAAATTTTTTGCCTTTTCCTGCTCCTCTTAGCATGATAAAGAAGATTCAAAGAGAGTGAGATGCCAGCTCCTTTCATTCAGTCAGTAGCTTCAATCATTTCTGGACGTTTTTCAATGGCAAAAATCAATGAATATTGTAAATGCACAAACAGTAGTTTCTCCGCATTGCAAGGTGCAATTCTGAAATTTTTTGCTTTTTCCTGCTCCTCTTAGCATGATAAAGAAGATTCAAAGAGAGTGAGATGCCAGCTCCTTTCATTCAGTCAGTAGCTTCAAACATTTCTGGTATATGAATAACATGATGTTTTTCAATGGCAAAAATCAATGAATATTGTAAATGCACAAACAGTAATTTCTCCGCATTGCAAGGTGCAATTCTGAAATTTTTTGCTTTTTCCTGCTCCTCTTAGCATGATAAAGAAGATTCAAAGAGAGTGAGATGCCAGCTCCTTTCATTCAGTCAGTAGCTTCAATCATTTCTGGACGTTTTTCAATGGCAAAAATCAATGAATATTGTAAATGCACAAACAGTAATTTCTCCGCATTGCAAGGTGCAATTCTGAAATTTTTTGCTTTTTCCTGCTCCTCTTAGCATGATAAAGAAGATTCAAAGAGAGTGAGATGCCAGCTCCTTTCATTCAGTCAGTAGCTTCAATCATTTCTGGACGTTTTTCAATGGCAAAAATCAATGAATATTGTAAATGCACAAACTGCAATTTCTCCGCATTGCAAGGTGCAATTCTGAAATTTTTTGCTTTTTCCTGCTCCTCTTAGCATGGTAAAGAAGATTCAAAGAGAGTGAGATGCCAGCTCCTTTCATTCAGTCAGTAGCTTCAATCATTTCTGGTATATGAATAACATGATGTTTTTCAATGGCAAAAATCAATGAATATTGTAAATGCACAAACAGTAATTTCTCCGCATTGCAAGGTGCAATTCTGAAATTTTTTGCTTTTTCCTGCTCCTCTTAGCATGATAAAGAAGATTCAAAGAGAGTGAGATGCCAGCTCCTTTCATTCAGTCAGTAGCTTCAATCATTTCTGGACGTTTTTCAATGGCAAAAATCATTGAATATTGTAAATGCACAAACAGTAATTTCTCCGCATTGCAAGGTGCAATTCTGAAATTTTTTACTTTTTCCTGCTCCTCTTAGCATGATAAAGAAGATTCAAAGAGAGTGAGATGCCAGCTCCTTTCATTCAGTCAGTAGCTTCAATCATTTCTGGTATATGAATAACATGATGTTTTTCAATCGCAAAAATCAATGAATATTGTAAATGCACAAACAGTAATTTCTCCGCATTGCAAGGTGCAATTCTGAAATGTTTTGCTTTTTCCTGCTCCTCTTAGCATGATAAAGAAGATTCAAAGAGAGTGAGATGCCAGCTCCTTTCATTCAGTCAGTAGCTTCAATCATTTCTGGACGTTTTTCAATGGCAAAAATCAATGAATATTGTAAATGCACAAACAGTAATTTCTCCGCATTGCAAGGTGCAATTCTGAAATTTTTTGCTTTTTCCTGCTCCTCTTAGCATGACAAAGAAGATTCAAAGAGAGTGAGATGCCAGATCCTTTCCTTCAGTCAGTAGCTTCAATCATTTCTGGTATATGAATAACATGATGTTTTTCAATGGCAAAAATCAATGAATTTTGTAAATGCACAAACAGTAATTTCTCCGCATTGCAAGGCGCAATTCTGAAATTTTTTGCTTTTTCCTGCTCCTCTTAGCATGATAAAGAAGATTCAAAGAGAGTGAGATGCCAGCTCCTTTCATTCAGTCAGTAGCTTCAATCATTTCTGGACATTTTTCAATGGCAAAAATCAATGAATATTGTAAATGCACAAACAGTAATTTCTCCGCATTGCAAGGTGCAATTCTGAAATTTTTTGCTTTTTCCTGCTCCTCTTAGCATGATAAAGAAGATTCAAAGAGAGTGAGATGCCAGCTCCTTTCATTCAGTCAGTAGCTTCAATCATTTCTGGACGTTTTTCAATGGCAAAAATCAATGAATATTGTAAATGCACAAACAGTAATTTCTCCGCATTGCAAGGTGCAATTCTGAAATTTTTTGCTTTTTCCTGCTCCTCTTAGCATGATAAAGAAGATTCAAAGAGAGTGAGATGCCAGCTCCTTTCATTCAGTCAGTAGCTTCAATCATTTCTGGACGTTTTTCAATGGCAAAAATCATTGAATATTGTAAATGCACAAACAGTAATTTCTCCGCATTGCAAGGTGCAATTCTGAAATTTTTTACTTTTTCCTGCTCCTCTTAGCATGATAAAGAAGATTCAAAGAGAGTGAGATGCCAGATCCTTTCCTTCAGTCAGTAGCTTCAATCATTTCTGGTATATGAATAACATGATGTTTTTCAATGGCAAAAATCAATGAATTTTGTAAATGCACAAACAGTAATTTCTCCGCATTGCAAGGTGCAATTCTGAAATTTTTTGCTTTTTCCTGCTCCTCTTAGCATGATAAAGAAGATTCAAAGAGAGTGAGATGCCAGCTCCTTTCATTCAGTCAGTAGCTTCAATCATTTCTGGACATTTTTCAATGGCAAAAATCAATGAATATTGTAAATGCACAAACAGTAATTTCTCCGCATTGCAAGGTGCAATTCTGAAATTTTTTGCTTTTTCCTGCTCCTCTTAGCATGATAAAGAAGATTCAAAGAGAGTGAGATGCCAGCTCCTTTCATTCAGTCAGTAGCTTCAATCATTTCTGGACGTTTTTCAATGGCAAAAATCAATGAATATTGTAAATGCACAAACAGTAATTTCTCCGCATTGCAAGGTGCAATTCTGAAATTTTTTGCTTTTTCCTGCTCCTCTTAGCATGATAAAGAAGATTCAAAGAGAGTGAGATGCCAGCTCCTTTCATTCAGTCAGTAGCTTCAATCATTTCTGGACGTTTTTCAATGGCAAAAATCAATGAATATTGTAAATGCACAAACTGCAATTTCTCCGCATTGCAAGGTGCAATTCTGAAATTTTTTGCTTTTTCCTGCTCCTCTTAGCATGATAAAGAAGATTCAAAGAGAGTGAGATGCCAGCTCCTTTCATTCAGTCAGTAGCTTCAATCATTTCTGGACGTTTTTCAATGGCAAAAATCAATGAATATTGTAAATGCACAAACAGTAATTTCTCCGTATTGCAAGGTGCAATTCTGAAATTTTTTGCTTTTTCCTGCTCCTCTTAGCATGATAAAGAAGATTCAAAGAGAGTGAGATGCCAGCTCCTTTCATTCAGTCAGTAGCTTCAATCATTTCTGGACGTTTTTCAATGGCAAAAATCAATGAATATTGTAAATGCACAAGCAGTAATTTCTCCGCATTGCAAGGTGCAATTCTGAAATTTTTTGCTTTTTCCTGCTCCTCTTAGCATGATAAAGAAGATTCAAAGAGACTGAGATGCCAGCTCCTTTCATTCAGTCAGTAGCTTCAATCATTTCTGGACGTTTTTCAATGGCAAAAATCAATGAATATTGTAAATGCACAAACAGTAATTTCTCCGCATTGCAAGGTGCAATTCTGAAATTTTTTACTTTTTCCTGCTCCTCTTAGCATGAAAAAGAAGATTCAAAGAGAGTGAGATGCCAGCTCCTTTCATTCAGTCAGTAGCTTCAATCATTTCTGGTATATGAATAACATGATGTTTTTCAATGGCAAAAATCAATGAATATTGTAAATGCACAAACAGTAATTTCTCCGCATTGCAAGGTGCAATTCTGAATTTTTTTGCTTTTTCCTGCTCCTCTTAGCATGATAAAGAAGATTCAAAGAGAGTGAGATGCCAGCTCCTTTCATTCAGTCAGTAGCTTCAATCATTTCTGGACGTTTTTCAATGGCAAAAATCAATGAATATTGTAAATGCACAAACAGTAATTTCTCCGCATTGCAAGGTGCACTTCTGAAATTTTTTGCTTTTTCCTGCTCCTCTTAGCATGATAAAGAAGATTCAAAGAGAGTGAGATGCCAGCTCCTTTCATTCAGTCAGTAGCTTCAATCATTTCTGGTATATGAATAACATGATGTTTTTCAATGGCAAAAATCAATGAATATTGTAAATGCACAAACAGTAATTTCTCCGCATTGCAAGGTGCAATTCTGAAATTTTTTGCTTTTTCCTGCTCCTCTTAGCATGATAAAGAAGATTCAAAGAGAGTGAGATGCCAGCTCCTTTCATTCAGTCAGTAGCTTCAATCATTTCTGGTATATGAATAACATGATGTTTTTCAATGGCAAAAATCAATGAATATTGTAAATGCACAAACAGTAATTTCTCCGCATTGCAAGGTGCAATTCTGAAATTTTTTGCCTTTTCCTGCTCCTCTTAGCATGATAAAGAAGATTCAAAGAGAGTGAGATGCCAGCTCCTTTCATTCAGTCAGTAGCTTCAATCATTTCTGGACGTTTTTCAATGGCAAAAATCAATGAATATTGTAAATGCACAAACAGTAATTTCTCCGCATTGCAAGGTGCAATTCTGAAATTTTTTGCTTTTTCCTGCTCCTCTTAGCATGATAAAGAAGATTCAAAGAGAGTGAGATGCCAGCTCCTTTCATTCAGTCAGTAGCTTCAAACATTTCTGGTATATGAATAACATGATGTTTTTCAATGGCAAAAATCAATGAATATTGTAAATGCACAAACAGTAATTTCTCCGCATTGCAAGGTGCAATTCTGAAATTTTTTGCTTTTTCCTGCTCCTCTTAGCATGATAAAGAAGATTCAAAGAGATTGAGATGCCAGCTCCTTTCATTCAGTCAGTAGCTTCAATCATTTCTGGACGTTTTTCAATGGGAAAAATCAATGAATATTGTAAATGCACAAACAGTAGTTTCTCCGCATTGCAAGGTGCAATTCTGAAATTTTTTGCTTTTTCCTGCTCCTCTTAGCATGATAAAGAAGATTCAAAGAGAGTGAGATGCCAGCTCCTTTCATTCAGTCAGTAGCTTCAAACATTTCTGGTATATGAATAACATGATGTTTTTCAATGGCAAAAATCAATGAATATTGTAAATGCACAAACAGTAATTTCTCCGCATTGCAAGGTGCAATTCTGAAATTTTTTGCTTTTTCCTGCTCCTCTTAGCATGATAAAGAAGATTCAAAGAGAGTGAGATGCCAGCTCCTTTCATTCAGTCAGTAGCTTCAATCATTTCTGGACGTTTTTCAATGGCAAAAATCAATGAATATTGTAAATGCACAAACAGTAATTTCTCCGCATTGCAAGGTGCAATTCTGAAATTTTTTGCTTTTTCCTGCTCCTCTTAGCATGATAAAGAAGATTCAAAGAGAGTGAGATGCCAGCTCCTTTCATTCAGTCAGTAGCTTCAATCATTTCTGGACGTTTTTCAATGGCAAAAATCAATGAATATTGTAAATGCACAAACTGCAATTTCTCCGCATTGCAAGGTGCAATTCTGAAATTTTTTGCTTTTTCCTGCTCCTCTTAGCATGGTAAAGAAGATTCAAAGAGAGTGAGATGCCAGCTCCTTTCATTCAGTCAGTAGCTTCAATCATTTCTGGTATATGAATAACATGATGTTTTTCAATGGCAAAAATCAATGAATATTGTAAATGCACAAACAGTAATTTCTCCGCATTGCAAGGTGCAATTCTGAAATTTTTTGCTTTTTCCTGCTCCTCTTAGCATGATAAAGAAGATTCAAAGAGAGTGAGATGCCAGCTCCTTTCATTCAGTCAGTAGCTTCAATCATTTCTGGACGTTTTTCAATGGCAAAAATCATTGAATATTGTAAATGCACAAACAGTAATTTCTCCGCATTGCAAGGTGCAATTCTGAAATTTTTTACTTTTTCCTGCTCCTCTTAGCATGATAAAGAAGATTCAAAGAGAGTGAGATGCCAGCTCCTTTCATTCAGTCAGTAGCTTCAATGATTTCTGGTATATGAATAACATGATGTTTTTCAATCGCAAAAATCAATGAATATTGTAAATGCACAAACAGTAATTTCTCCGCATTGCAAGGTGCAATTCTGAAATGTTTTGCTTTTTCCTGCTCCTCTTAGCATGATAAAGAAGATTCAAAGAGAGTGAGATGCCAGCTCCTTTCATTCAGTCAGTAGCTTCAATCATTTCTGGACGTTTTTCAATGGCAAAAATCAATGAATATTGTAAATGCACAAACAGTAATTTCTCCGCATTGCAAGGTGCAATTCTGAAATTTTTTGCTTTTTCCTGCTCCTCTTAGCATGACAAAGAAGATTCAAAGAGAGTGAGATGCCAGATCCTTTCCTTCAGTCAGTAGCTTCAATCATTTCTGGTATATGAATAACATGATGTTTTTCAATGGCAAAAATCAATGAATTTTGTAAATGCACAAACAGTAATTTCTCCGCATTGCAAGGCGCAATTCTGAAATTTTTTGCTTTTTCCTGCTCCTCTTAGCATGATAAAGAAGATTCAAAGAGAGTGAGATGCCAGCTCCTTTCATTCAGTCAGTAGCTTCAATCATTTCTGGACATTTTTCAATGGCAAAAATCAATGAATATTGTAAATGCACAAACAGTAATTTCTCCGCATTGCAAGGTGCAATTCTGAAATTTTTTGCTTTTTCCTGCTCCTCTTAGCATGATAAAGAAGATTCAAAGAGAGTGAGATGCCAGCTCCTTTCATTCAGTCAGTAGCTTCAATCATTTCTGGACGTTTTTCAATGGCAAAAATCAATGAATATTGTAAATGCACAAACAGTAATTTCTCCGCATTGCAAGGTGCAATTCTGAAATTTTTTGCTTTTTCCTGCTCCTCTTAGCATGATAAAGAAGATTCAAAGAGAGTGAGATGCCAGCTCCTTTCATTCAGTCAGTAGTTTCAATCATTTCTGGACGTTTTTCAATGGCAAAAATCATTGAATATTGTAAATGCACAAACAGTAATTTCTCCGCATTGCAAGGTGCAATTCTGAAATTTTTTACTTTTTCCTGCTCCTCTTAGCATGATAAAGAAGATTCAAAGAGAGTGAGATGCCAGATCCTTTCCTTCAGTCAGTAGCTTCAATCATTTCTGGTATATGAATAACATGATGTTTTTCAATGGCAAAAATCAATGAATTTTGTAAATGCACAAACAGTAATTTCTCCGCATTGCAAGGTGCAATTCTGAAATTTTTTGCTTTTTCCTGCTCCTCTTAGCATGATAAAGAAGATTCAAAGAGAGTGAGATGCCAGCTCCTTTCATTCAGTCAGTAGCTTCAATCATTTCTGGACATTTTTCAATGGCAAAAATCAATGAATATTGTAAATGCACAAACAGTAATTTCTCCGCATTGCAAGGTGCAATTCTGAAATTTTTTGCTTTTTCCTGCTCCTCTTAGCATGATAAAGAAGATTCAAAGAGAGTGAGATGCCAGCTCCTTTCATTCAGTCAGTAGCTTCAATCATTTCTGGACGTTTTTCAATGGCAAAAATCAATGAATATTGTAAATGCACAAACAGTAATTTCTCCGCATTGCAAGGTGCAATTCTGAAATTTTTTGCTATTTCCTGCTCCTCTTAGCATGATAAAGAAGATTCAAAGAGAGTGAGATGCCAGCTCCTTTCATTCAGTCAGTAGCTTCAATCATTTCTGGACGTTTTTCAATGGCAAAAATCAATGAATATTGTAAATGCACAAACTGCAATTTCTCCGCATTGCAAGGTGCAATTCTGAAATTTTTTGCTTTTTCCTGCTCCTCTTAGCATGATAAAGAAGATTCAAAGAGAGTGAGATGCCAGCTCCTTTCATTCAGTCAGTAGCTTCAATCATTTCTGGACGTTTTTCAATGGCAAAAATCAATGAATATTGTAAATGCACAAACAGTAATTTCTCCGTATTGCAAGGTGCAATTCTGAAATTTTTTGCTTTTTCCTGCTCCTCTTAGCATGATAAAGAAGATTCAAAGAGAGTGAGATGCCAGCTCCTTTCATTCAGTCAGTAGCTTCAATCATTTCTGGACGTTTTTCAATGGCAAAAATCAATGAATATTGTAAATGCACAAACAGTAATTTCTCCGCATTGCAAGGTGCAATTCTGAAATTTTTTGCTTTTTCCTGCTCCTCTTAGCATGATAAAGAAGATTCAAAGAGACTGAGATGCCAGCTCCTTTCATTCAGTCAGTAGCTTCAATCATTTCTGGACGTTTTTCAATGGCAAAAATCAATGAATATTGTAAATGCACAAACAGTAATTTCTCCGCATTGCAAGGTGCAATTCTGAAATTTTTTACTTTTTCCTGCTCCTCTTAGCATGAAAAAGAAGATTCAAAGAGAGTGAGATGCCAGCTCCTTTCATTCAGTCAGTAGCTTCAATCATTTCTGGTATATGAATAACATGATGTTTTTCAATGGCAAAAATCAATGAATATTGTAAATGCACAAACAGTAATTTCTCCGCATTGCAAGGTGCAATTCTGAATTTTTTTGCTTTTTCCTGCTCCTCTTAGCATGATAAAGAAGATTCAAAGAGAGTGAGATGCCAGCTCCTTTCATTCAGTCAGTAGCTTCAATCATTTCTGGACGTTTTTCCATGGCAAAAATCAATGAATATTGTAAATGCACAAACAGTAATTTCTCCGCATTGCAAGGTGCACTTCTGAAATTTTTTGCTTTTTCCTGCTCCTCTTAGCATGATAAAGAAGATTCAAAGAGAGTGAGATGCCAGCTCCTTTCATTCAGTCAGTAGCTTCAATCATTTCTGGTATATGAATAACATGATGTTTTTCAATGGCAAAAATCAATGAATATTGTAAATGCACAAACAGTAATTTCTCCGCATTGCAAGGTGCAATTCTGAAATTTTTTGCTTTTTCCTGCTCCTCTTAGCATGATAAAGAAGATTCAAAGAGAGTGAGATGCCAGCTCCTTTCATTCAGTCAGTAGCTTCAATCATTTCTGGTATATGAATAACATGATGTTTTTCAATGGCAAAAATCAATGAATATTGTAAATGCACAAACAGTAATTTCTCCGCATTGCAAGGTGCAATTCTGAAATTTTTTGCCTTTTCCTGCTCCTCTTAGCATGATAAAGAAGATTCAAAGAGAGTGAGATGCCAGCTCCTTTCATTCAGTCAGTAGCTTCAATCATTTCTGGACGTTTTTCAATGGCAAAAATCAATGAATATTGTAAATGCACAAACAGTAATTTCTCCGCATTGCAAGGTGCAATTCTGAAATTTTTTGCTTTTTCCTGCTCCTCTTAGCATGATAAAGAAGATTCAAAGAGAGTGAGATGCCAGCTCCTTTCATTCAGTCAGTAGCTTCAAACATTTCTGGTATATGAATAACATGATGTTTTTCAATGGCAAAAATCAATGAATATTGTAAATGCACAAACAGTAATTTCTCCGCATTGCAAGGTGCAATTCTGAAATTTTTTGCTTTTTCCTGCTCCTCTTAGCATGATAAAGAAGATTCAAAGAGAGTGAGATGCCAGCTCCTTTCATTCAGTCAGTAGCTTCAATCATTTCTGGACGTTTTTCAATGGCAAAAATCAATGAATATTGTAAATGCACAAACAGTAATTTCTCCGCATTGCAAGGTGCAATTCTGAAATTTTTTGCTTTTTCCTGCTCCTCTTAGCATGATAAAGAAGATTCAAAGAGAGTGAGATGCCAGCTCCTTTCATTCAGTCAGTAGCTACAATCATTTCTGGACGTTTTTCAATGGCAAAAATCAATGAATATTGTAAATGCACAAACTGCAATTTCTCCGCATTGCAAGGTGCAATTCTGAAATTTTTTGCTTTTTCCTGCTCCTCTTAGCATGATAAAGAAGATTCAAAGAGAGTGAGATGCCAGCTCCTTTCATTCAGTCAGTAGCTTCAATCATTTCTGGTATATGAATAACATGATGTTTTTCAATAGCAAAAATCAATGAATATTGTAAATGCACAAACAGTAATTTCTCCGCATTGCAAGGTGCAATTCTGAAATTTTTGGCTTTTTCCTGCTCCTCTTAGCATGATAAAGAAGATTCAAAGAGAGTGAGATGCCAGCTCCTTTCATTCAGTCAGTAGCTTCAATCATTTCTGGACGTTTTTCAATGGCAAAAATCAATGAATATTGTAAATGCACAAACAGTAATTTCTCCGCATTGCAAGGTGCAATTCTGAAATTTTTTGCTTTTTCCTGCTCCTCTTAGCATGATAAACAAGATTCAAAGAGAGTGAGATGCCAGCTCCTTTCATTCAGTCAGTAGCTTCAATCATTTCTGGACGTTTTTCAATGGCAAAAATCATTGAATATTGTAAATGCACAAACAGTAATTTCTCCGCATTGCAAGGTGCAATTCTGAAATTTTTTACTTTTTCCTGCTCCTCTTAGCATGATAAAGAAGATTCAAAGAGAATGAGATGCCAGCTCCTTTCATTCAGTCAGTAGCTTCAATCATTTCTGGTATAGGAATAACATGATGTTTTTCAATCGCAAAAATCAATGAATATTGTAAATGCACAAACAGTAATTTCTCCGCATTGCAAGGAGCAATTCTGAAATTTTTTGCTTTTTCCTGCTCCTCTTAGCATGATAAAGAAGATTCAAAGAGAGTGAGATGCCAGCTCCTTTCATTCAGTCAGTAGCTTCAATCATTTCTGGACGTTTTTCAATGGCAAAAATCAATGAATATTGTAAATGCACAAACAGTAATTTCTCCGCATTGCAAGGTGCAATTCTGAAATTTTTTGCTTTTTCCTGCTCCTCTTAGCATGACAAAGAAGATTCAAAGAGAGTGAGATGCCAGATCCTTTCCTTCAGTCAGTAGCTTCAATCATTTCTGGTATATGAATAACATGATGTTTTTCAATGGCAAAAATCAATGAATTTTGTAAATGCACAAACAGTAATTTCTCCGCATTGCAAGGCGCAATTCTGAAATTTTTTGCTTTTTCCTGCTCCTCTTAGCATGATAAAGAAGATTCAAAGAGAGTGAGATGCCAGCTCCTTTCATTCAGTCAGTAGCTTCAATCATTTCTGGACATTTTTCAATGGCAAAAATCAATGAATATTGTAAATGCACAAACAGTAATTTCTCCGCATTGCAAGGTGCAATTCTGAAATTTTTTGCTTTTTCCTGCTCCTCTTAGCATGATAAAGAAGATTCAAAGAGAGTGAGATGCCAGCTCCTTTCATTCAGTCAGTAGCTTCAATCATTTCTGGACGTTTTTCAATGGCAAAAATCAATGAATATTGTAAATGCACAAACAGTAATTTCTCCGCATTGCAAGGTGCAATTCTGAAATTTTTTGCTTTTTCCTGCTCCTCTTAGCATGATAAAGAAGATTCAAAGAGAGTGAGATGCCAGCTCCTTTCATTCAGTCAGTAGCTTCAATCATTTCTGGACGTTTTTCAATGGCAAAAATCAATGAATATTGTAAATGCACAAACTGCAATTTCTCCGCATTGCAAGGTGCAATTCTGAAATTTTTTGCTTTTTCCTGCTCCTCTTAGCATGATAAAGAAGATTCAAAGAGAGTGAGATGCCAGCTCCTTTCATTCAGTCAGTAGCTTCAATCATTTCTGGTATATGAATAACATGATGTTCTTCAATGGCAAAAATCAATGAATATTGTAAATGCACAAACAGTAATTTCTCCGCATTGCAAGGTGCAATTCTGAAATTTTTTGCTTTTTCCTGCTCCTCTTAGCATGATAAAGAAGATTCAAAGAGAGTGAGATGCCAGCTCCTTTCATTCAGTCAGTAGCTGCAATCATTTCTGGACGTTTTTCAATGGCAAAAATCAATGAATATTGTAAATGCACAAACTGCAATTTCTCCGCATTGCAAGGTGCAATTCTGAAATTTTTTGCTTTTTCCTGCTCCTCTTAGCATGATAAAGAAGATTCAAAGAGAGTGAGATGCCAGCTCCTTTCATTCAGTCAGTAGCTTCAATCATTTCTGGTATATGAATAACATGATGTTTTTCAATAGCAAAAATCAATGAATATTGTAAATGCACAAACAGTAATTTCTCCGCATTGCAAGGTGCAATTCTGAAATTTTTGGCTTTTTCCTGCTCCTCTTAGCATGATAAAGAAGATTCAAAGAGAGTGAGATGCCAGCTCCTTTCATTCAGTCAGTAGCTTCAATCATTTCTGGACGTTTTTCAATGGCAAAAATCAATGAATATTGTAAATGCACAAACAGTAATTTCTCCGCATTGCAAGGTGCAATTCTGAAATTTTTTGCTTTTTCCTGCTCCTCTTAGCATGATAAACAAGATTCAAAGAGAGTGAGATGCCAGCTCCTTTCATTCAGTCAGTAGCTTCAATCATTTCTGGACGTTTTTCAATGGCAAAAATCATTGAATATTGTAAATGCACAAACAGTAATTTCTCCGCATTGCAAGGTGCAATTCTGAAATTTTTTACTTTTTCCTGCTCCTCTTAGCATGATAAAGAAGATTCAAAGAGAATGAGATGCCAGCTCCTTTCATTCAGTCAGTAGCTTCAATCATTTCTGGTATAGGAATAACATGATGTTTTTCAATCGCAAAAATCAATGAATATTGTAAATGCACAAACAGTAATTTCTCCGCATTGCAAGGAGCAATTCTGAAATTTTTTGCTTTTTCCTGCTCCTCTTAGCATGATAAAGAAGATTCAAAGAGAGTGAGATGCCAGCTCCTTTCATTCAGTCAGTAGCTTCAATCATTTCTGGACGTTTTTCAATGGCAAAAATCAATGAATATTGTAAATGCACAAACAGTAATTTCTCCGCATTGCAAGGTGCAATTCTGAAATTTTTTGCTTTTTCCTGCTCCTCTTAGCATGATAAAGAAGATTCAAAGAGAGTGAGATGCCAGCTCCTTTCCTTCAGTCAGTAGCTTCAATCATTTCTGGTATATGAATAACATGATGTTTTTCAATGGCAAAAATCAATGAATTTTGTAAATGCACAAACAGTAATTTCTCCGCATTGCAAGGCGCAATTCTGAAATTTTTTGCTTTTTCCTGCTCCTCTTAGCATGATAAAGAAGATTCAAAGAGAGTGAGATGCCAGCTCCTTTCATTCAGTCAGTAGCTTCAATCATTTCTGGACATTTTTCAATGGCAAAAATCAATGAATATTGTAAATGCACAAACAGTAATTTCTCCGCATTGCAAGGTGCAATTCTGAAATTTTTTGCTTTTTCCTGCTCCTCTTAGCATGATAAAGAAGATTCAAAGAGAGTGAGATGCCAGCTCCTTTCATTCAGTCAGTAGCTTCAATCATTTCTGGACGTTTTTCAATGGCAAAAATCAATGAATATTGTAAATGCACAAACAGTAATTTCTCCGCATTGCAAGGTGCAATTCTGAAATTTTTTGCTTTTTCCTGCTCCTCTTAGCATGATAAAGAAGATTCAAAGAGAGTGAGGTGCCAGCTCCTTTCATTCAGTCAGGAGCTTCAAACATTTCTGGTATATGAATAACATGTTTTTCAATGGCAAAAATCAATGAATATTGTAAATGCACAAACAGTAATTTCTCCGCATTGCAAGGTGCAATTCTGAAATTTTTTGCTTTTTCCTGCTCCTCTTAGCATGATAAAGAAGATTCAAAGAGAGTGAGATGCCAGCTCCTTTCATTCAGTCAGTAGCTTCAATCATTTCTGGACGTTTTTCAATGGCAAAAATCAATGAATATTGTAAATGCACAAACTGTAATTTCTCCGCATTGCAAGGTGCAATTCTGAAATTTTTTGCTTTTTCCTGCTCCTCTTAGCATGATAAAGAAGATTCAAAGAGAGTGAGATGCCAGCTCCTTTCATTCAGTCAGTAGCTTCAATCATTTCTGGACGTTTTTCAATGGCAAAAATCAACGAATATTGTAAATGCACAAACAGTAATTTCTCCGCATTGCAAGGTGCAATTCTGAAATTTTTTGCTTTTTCCTGCTCCTCTTAGCATGATAAAGAAGATTCAAAGAGAGTGAGATGCCAGCTCCTTTCATTCAGTCAGTAGCTTCAATCATTTCTGGACGTTTTTCAATGGCAAAAATCAATGAATATTGTAAATGCACAAACTGTAATTTCTCCGCATTGCAAGGTGCAATTCTGAAATTTTTTGCTTTTTCCTGCTCCTCTTAGCATGATAAAGAAGACTCAAAGAGAGTGAGATGCCAGCTCCATTCATTGAGTCAGTAGCTTCAATCATTTCTGGACGTTTTTCAATGGCAAAAATCAATGAATATTGTAAATGCACAAACAGTAATTTCTCCGCATTGCAAGGTGCAATTCTGAAATTTTTTGCTTTTTCCTGCTCCTCTTAGAATGATAAAGAAGATTCAAAGAGAGTGAGATGCCAGCTCCTTTCATTCAGTCAGTACCTTCAATCATTTCTGGACGTTTTTCAATGGCAAAAATCAATGAATATTGTAAATGCACAAACAGTAATTTCTCCGCATTGCAAGGTGCAATTCTGAAATTTTTTGCTTTTTCCTGCTCCTCTTAGCATGATAAAGAAGATTCAAAGAGAGTGAGATGCCAGTTCCTTTCATTCAGTCAGTAGCTTCAAACATTTCTGGTATATGAATAACATGATGTTTTTCAATGGCAAAAATCAATGAATATTGTAAATGCACAAACAGTAATTTCTCCGCTTTGCAAGGTGCAAGTCTGAAATTTTTTGCTTTTTCCTGCTCCTCTTAGCATGATAAAGAAGATTCAAAGAGAGTGAGATGCCAGCTCCTTTCATTCAGTCAGTAGCTTCAAACATTTCTGGTATATGAATAACATGATGTTTTTCAATGGCAAAAATCAATGAATATTGTAAATGCACAAACAGTAATTTCTCCGCATTGCAAGGTGCAACTCTGAAATTTTTTGCTTTTTCCTGCTCCTCTTAGCATGATAAAGAAGATTCAAAGAGAGTGAGATGCCAGCTACTTTCATTCAGTCAGTAGCTTCAATCATTTCTGGACGTTTTTCAATGGTAAAAATCAATGAATATTGTAAATGCACAAACAGTAATTTCTCCACATTGCAAGGTGCAATTCTGAAATTTTTTGCTTTATCCTGCTCCTCTTAGCATGATAAAGAAGATTCAAAGAGATTGAGATGCCAGCTCCTTTCATTCAGTCAGTAGCTTCAAACATTTCTGGTATATGAATAACATGATGTTTTTCAATGGCAAAAATCAATGAATATTGTAAATGCACAAACAGTAATTTCTCCGCATTGCAAGGTGCAATTCTGAAATTTTTTGCTTTTTCCTGCTCCTCTTAGCATGATAAAGAAGATTCAAAGAGAGTGAGATGCCAGCTCCTTTCATTCAGTCAGTAGCTTCAAACATTTCTGGTATATGAATAACATGATGTTTTTCAATGGCAAAAATCAATGAATATTGTAAATGCACAAACAGTAATTTCTCCGCATTGCAAGGTGCAAGTCTGAAATTTTTTGCTTTTTCCTGCTCCTCTTAGCATGATAAAGAAGATTCAAAGAGAGTGAGATGCCAGCTACTTTCATTCAGTCAGTAGCTTCAATCATTTCTGGACGTTATTCAATGGTAAAAATCAATGAATATTGTAAATGCACAAACAGTAATTTCTCCACATTGCAAGGTGCAATTCTGAAATTTTTTGCTTTTTCCTGCTCCTCTTAGCATGATAAAGAAGATTCAAAGAGAGTGAGATGCCAGCTCCTTTCATTCAGTCAGTAGCTTCAAACATTTCTGGTATATGAATAACATGATGTTTTTCAATGGCAAAAATCAATGAATATTGTAAATGCACAAACAGTAATTTCTCCGCATTGCAAGGTGCAATTCTGAAATTTTTTGCTTTTTCCTGCTCCTCTTAGCATGATAAAGAAGATTCAAAGAGAGTGAGATGCCAGCTCCTTTCATTCAGTCAGTAGCTTCAATCATTTCTGGATGTTTTTCAATGGCAAAAATCAATGAATATTGTAAATGCACAAACTGTAATTTCTCCGCATTGCAAGGTGCAATTCTGAAATTTTTTGCTTTTTCCTGCTCCTCTTAGCATGATAAAGAAGATTCAAAGAGAGTGAGATGCCAGCTCCTTTCATTCAGTCAGTAGCTTCAATCATTTCTGGACGTTTTTCAATGGCAAAAATCAATGAATATTGTAAATGCACAAACAGTAATTTCTCCGCATTGCAAGGTGCAATTCTGAAATTTTTTGCTTTTTCCTGCTCCTCTTAGCATGATAAAGAAGATTCAAAGAGAGTGAGATGCCAGCTCCTTTCATTCAGTCAGTACCTTCAATCATTTCTGGACGTTTTTCAATGGCAAAAATCAATGAATATTGTAAATGCACAAACAGTAATTTTTCCGCATTGCAAGGTGCAATTCTGAAATTTTTTGCTTTTTCCCGCTCCTCTTAGCATGATAAAGAAGATTCAAAGAGAGTGAGGTGCCAGCTCCTTTCATTCAGTCAGTAGCTTCAAACATTTCTGGTATATGAATAACATGTTTTTCAATGGCAAAAATCAATGAATATTGTAAATGCACAAACAGTAATTTCTCCGCATTGCAAGGTGCAATTCTGAAATTTTTTGCTTTTTCCTGCTCCTCTTAGCATGATAAAGAAGATTCAAAGAGAGTGAGATGCCAGCTCCTTTCATTCAGTCAGTAGCTTCAATCATTTCTGGACGTTTTTCAATGGCAAAAATCAATGAATATTGTAAATGCACAAACAGTAATTTCTCCGCATTGCAAGGTGCAATTCTGAAATTTTTTGCTTTTTCCTGCTCCTCTTAGCATGATAAAGAAGTTTCAAAGAGAGTGAGATGCCAGCTCCTTTCATTCAGTCAGTAGCTTCAATCATTTCTGGACGTTTTTCAATGGCAAAAATCAATGAATATTGTAAATGCACAAACAGTAATTTCTCCGCATTGCAAGGTGCAATTCTGAAATTTTTTGCTTTTTCCTGCTCCTCTTAGCATGATAAAGAAGATTCAAAGAGAGTGAGATGCCAGCTCCTTTCATTCAGTCAGTAGCTTCAAACATTTCTGGTATATGAATAACATGATGTTTATCAATGGCAAAAATCAATGAATATTGTAAATGCACAAACAGTAATTTCTCCGCATTGCAAGGTGCAAGTCTGAAATTTTTTGCTTTTTCCTGCTCCTCTTAGCATGATAAAGAAGATTCAAAGAGAGTGAGATGCCAGCTACTTTCATTCAGTCAGTAGCTTCAATCATTTCTGGACGTTTTTCAATGGTAAAAATCAATGAATATTGTAAATGCACAAACAGTAATTTCTCCACATTGCAAGGTGCAATTCTAAAATTTTTTGCTTTTTCCTGCTCCTCTTAGCATGATAAAGAAGATTCAAAGAGAGTGAGATGCCAGCTCCTTTCATTCAGTCAGTAGCTTCAAACATTTCTGGTATATGAATAACGATGTTTTTCAATGGCAAAAATCAATGAATATTGTAAATGCACAAACAGTAATTTCTCCGCATTGCAAGGTGCAATTCTGAAATTTTTTGCTTTTTCCTGCTCCTCTTAGCATGATTCAAAGAGAGTGAGATGCCAGCTCCTTTCATTCAGTCAGTAGCTTCAATCATTTCTGGACATTTTTCAATGGCAAAAATCAATGAATATTGTAAATGCACAAACAGTAATTTCTCCGCATTGCAAGGTGCAATTCTGAAATTTTTTGCTTTTTCCTGCTCCTCTTAGCATGATAAAGAAGATTCAAAGAGAGTGAGATGTCAGCTCCTTTCATTCAGTCAGTAGCTTCAAACATTTCTGGTATATGAATAACATGATGTTTTTCAATGGCAAAAATCAATGAATATTGTAAATGCACAAACAGTAATTTCTCCGCATTGCAAGGTGCAATTCTGAAATTTTTTGCTTTTTCCTGCTCCTCTTAGCATGATAAAGAAGATTCAAAGAGAGTGAGATGCCAGCTCCTTTCATTCAGTCAGTAGCTTCAAACATTTCTGGTATATGAATAACATGATGTTTTTCAATGGCAAAAATCAATGAATATTGTAAATGCACAAATAGTAATTTCTCCGCATTGCAAGGTGCAAGTCTGAAATTTTTTGCTTTTTCCTGCTCCTCTTAGCATGATAAAGAAGATTCAAAGAGAGTGAGATGCCAGCTACTTTCATTCAGTCAGTAGCTTCAATCATTTCTGGACATTTTTCAATGGTAAAAATCAATGAATATTGTAAATGCACAAACAGTAATTTCTCCACATTGCAAGGTGCAATTCTGAAATTTTTTGCTTTTTCCTGCTCCTCTTAGCATGATAAAGAAGATTCAAAGAGATTGAGATGCCAGCTCCTTTCATTCAGTCAGTAGCTTCAAACATTTCTTGTATATGAATAACATGATGTTTTTCAATGGCAAAAATCAATGAATATTGTAAATGCACAAACAGTAATTTCTCCGCATTGCAAGGTGCAATTCTGAAATTTTTTGCTTTTTCCTGCTCCTCTTAGCATGATAAAGAAGATTCAAAGAGAGTGAGATGCCAGCTCCTTTCATTCAGTCAGTAGCTTCAAACATTTCTGGTATATGAATAACATGATGTTTTTCAATGGCAAAAATCAATGAATATTGTAAATGCACAAACAGTAATTTCTCCGCATTGCAAGGTGCAAGTCTGAAATTTTTTGCTTTTTCCTGCTCCTCTTAGCATGATAAAGAAAATTCAAAGAGAGTGAGATGCCAGCTACTTTCATTCAGTCAGTAGCTTCAATCATTTCTGGACGTTTTTCAATGGTAAAAATCAATGAATATTGTAAATGCACAAACAGTAATTTCTCCACATTGCAAGGTGCAATTCTGAAATTTTTTGCTTTTTCCTGCTCCGCTTAGCATGATAAAGAAGATTCAAAGAGAGTGAGATGCCAGCTCCTTTCATTCAGTCAGTAGCTTCAAACATTTCTGGTATATAAATAACATGATGTTTTTCAATGGCAAAAATCAATGAATATTGTAAATGCACAAACAGTAATTTCTCCGCATTGCAAGGTGCAATTCTGAAATTTTTTGCTTTTTCCTGTTCCTCTTAGCATGATAAAGAAGATTCAAAGAGAGTGAGATGCCAGCTCCTTTCATTCAGTCAGTAGCTTCAATCATTTCTGGACGTTTCTCAATGGCAAAAATCAATGAATATTGTAAATGCACAAACTGTAATTTCTCCGCATTGCAAGGTGCAATTCTGAAATTTTTTGCTTTTTCCTGCTCCTCTTTGCATGATAAAGAAGATTCAAAGAGAGTGAGATGCCAGCTCCTTTCATTCAGTCAGTAGCTTCAATCATTTCTGGACGTTTTTCAATGGCAAAAATCAATGAATATTGTAAATGCACAAACAGTAATTTCTCCGCATTGCAAGGTGCAATTCTGAAATTTTTTGCTTTTTCCTGCTCCTCTTAGCATGATAAAGAAGATTCAAAGAGAGTGAGATGCCAGCTCCTTTCATTCAGTCAGTAGCTTCAAACATTTCTGGTATATGAATAACATGATGTTTTTCAATGGCAAAAATCAATGAATATTGTAAATGCACAAACAGTAATTTCTCCGCATTGCAAGGTGCAATTCTGAAATTTCTTGCTTTTTCCTGCTCCTCTTAGCATGATAAAGAAGATTCAAAGAGAGTGAGATGCCAGCTCCTTTCATTCAGTCAGTAGCTTCAATCATTTCTGGTATATGAATAACATGATGTTTTTCAATGGCAAAAATCAATGAATATTGTAAATGCACAAACAGTAATTTCTCCGCATTGCAAGGTGCAATTCTGAAATTTTTTGCTTTTTCCTGCTCCTCTTAGCATGATAAAGAAGATTCAAAGAGAGTGAGATGCCAGCTCCTTTCATTCAGTCAGTAGCTTCAATCATTTCTGGACTTTTTTCAACGGCAAAAATCAATGAATATTGTAAATGCACAAACAGTAATTTCTCCGCATTGCAAGGTGCAATTCTGAAATTTTTTGCTTTTTCCTGCTCCTCTTAGCATGATAAAGAAGATTCAAAGAGAGTGAGATGCCAGCTCCTTTCATTCAGTCAGTAGCTTCAATCATTTCTGGACGTTTTTCAATGGCAAAAATCAATGTATATTGTAAATGCACAAACAGTAATTTCTCCGCATTGCAAGGTGCAATTCTGAAATTTTTTGCTTTTTCCTGCTCCTCTTAGCATGATAAAGAAGATTCAAAGAGAGTGAGATGCCAGCTCCTTTCATTCAGTCAGTAGCTTCAATCATTTCTGGACGTTTTTCAATGGCAAAAATCAATGAATATTGTAAATGCACAAACAGTAATTTCTCCGCATTGCAAGGTGCAATTCTGAAATTTTTTGCTTTTTCCTGCTCCTCTTAGCATGATAAAGAAGATTCAAAGAGAGTGAGATGCCAGCTCCTTTCATTCAGTCAGTAGCTTCAAACATTTCTGGTATATGAATAACATGATGTTTTTCAATGGCAAAAATCAATGAATTTTGTAAATGCACAAACAGCAATTTCTCCGCATTGCAAGGTGCAATTCTGAAATTTTTTGCTTTTTCCTGCTCCTCTTAGCATGATAAAGAAGATTCAAAGAGAGTGAGATGCCAGCTCCTTTCATTCAGTCAGTAGCTTCAATCATTTCTGGACGTTTTTCAATGGCAAAAATCAATGAATATTGTAAATGCACAAACAGTAATTTCTCCGCATTGCGAGGTGCAATTCTGAAATTTTTTGCTTTTTCCTGCTCCTCTTAGCATGATAAAGAAGATTCAAAGAGAGTGAGATGCCAGCTCCTTTCATTCAGTCAGTAGCTTCAATCATTTCTGGTATGTGAATAACATGATGTTTTTCAATGGCAAAAATCAATGAATATTGTAAATGCACAAACAGTAATTTCTCCGCATTGCAAGGTGCAATTCTGAAATGTTTTGCTTTTTCCTGCTCCTCTTAGCATGATAAAGAAGATTCAAAGAGAGTGAGATGCCAGCTCCTTTCATTCAGTCAGTAGCTTCAATCATTTCTGGTATATGAATAACATGATGTTTTTCAATGGCAAAAATCAATGAATATTGTAAATGCACAAACAGTAATTTATTCGCATTGCAAGGTGCAATTCTGAAATTTTTTGGTTTTTCCTGCTCCTCTTAGCATGATAAAGAAGATTCAAAGAGAGTGAGATGCCAGCTCCTTTCATTCAGTCAGTAGCTTCAAACATTTCTGGTATATGAATAACATGATGTTTTTCAATGGCAAAAATCAATGAATATTGTAAATGCACAAACAGTAATTTCTCCGCATTGCAAGGTGCAATTCTGTAATTTTTTGCCTTTTCCTGCTCCTCTTAGCATGATAAAGAAGATTCAAAGAGAGTGAGATGCCAGCTCCTTTCATTCAGTCAGTAGCTTCAATCATTTCTGGACGTTTTTCAATGGCAAAAATCAATGAATATTGTAAATGCACAAACAGTAATTTCTCCGCATTGCAAGGTGCAATTCTGAAATTTTTTGCTTTTTCCTGCTCCTCTTAGCATGATAAAGAAGATTCAAAGAGAGTGAGATTCCAGCTCCTTTCATTCAGTCAGTAGCTTCAAACATTTCTGGTATATGAATAACATGATGTTTTTCAATGGCAAAAATCAATGAATATTGTAAATGCACAAACAGTAATTTCTCCGCATTGCAAGGTGCAATTCTGAAATTTTTTGCTTTTTCCTGCTCCTCTTAGCATGATAAAGAAGATTCAAAGAGAGTGAGATGCCAGCTCCTTTCATTCAGTCAGTAGCTTCAATCATTTCTGGACGTTTTTCAATGGCAAAAATCAATGAATATTGTAAATGCACAAACAGTAATTTCTCCGCATTGCAAGGTGCAATTCTGAAATTTTTTGCTATTTCCTGCTCCTCTTAGCATGATAAAGAAGATTCAAAGAGAGTGAGATGCCAGCTCCTTTCATTCAGTCAGTAGCTTCAATCATTTCTGGTATATGAATAACATGATGTTTTTCAATGGCAAAAATCAATGAATATTGTAAATGCACAAACAGTAATTTCTCCGCATTGCAAGGTGCAATTCTGAAATTTTTTGCTTTTTCCTGCTCCTCTTAGCATGATAAAGAAGATTCAAAGAGAGTGAGATGCCAGCTCCTTTCATTCAGTCAGTAGCTTCAATCATTTCTGGACGTTTTTCAATGGCAAAAATCAATGAATATTGTAAATGCACAAACAGTAATTTCTCCGCATTGCAAGGTGCAATTCTGAAATTTTTTGCTTTTTCCTGCTCCTCTTAGCATGATAAAGAAGATTCAAAGAGAGTGACATGCCAGCTCCTTTCATTCAGTCAGTAGCTTCAAACATTTCTGGTATATGAATAACATGATGTTTTTCAATGGCAAAAATCAATGAATATTGTAAATGCACAAACAGTAATTTCTCCGCATTGCAAGGTGCAATTCTGAAATTTTTTGCTTTTTCCTGCTCCTCTTAGCATGATAAAGAAGATTCAAAGAGAGTGAGATGCCAGCTCCTTTCATTCAGTCAGTAGCTTCAATCATTTCTGGACGTTTTTCAATGGCAAAAATCAATGAATATTGTAAATGCACAAACAGTAATTTCTCCGCATTGCAAGGTGCAATTCTGAAATTTTTTGCTTTTTCCTGCTCCTCTTAGCATGATAAAGAAGATTCAAAGAGAGTGAGATGCCAGCTCCTTTCATTCACTCAGTAGCTTCAATCATTTTTGGTATATGAATAACATGATGTTTTTCAATGGCAAAAATCAATGAATATTGTAAATGCACAAACAGTAATTTCTCCGCATTGCAAGGTGCAATTCTGAAATTTTTTGCTTTTTCCTGCTCCTCTTAGCATGATAAAGAAGATTCAAAGAGAGTGAGATGCCAGCTCCTTTCATTCAGTCAGTAGCTTCAATCATTTCTGGACGTTTTTCAACGGCAAAAATCAATGAATATTGTAAATGCACAAACAGTAATTTCTCCGCATTGCAAGGTGCAATTCTGAAATTTTTTGCTTTTTCCTGCTCCTCTTAGCATGATAAAGAAGATTCAAAGAGAGTGAGATGCCAGCTCCTTTCATTCAGTCGGTAGGTTCAATCATTTCTGGACGTTTTTCAATGGCAAAAATCAATGAATATTGTAAATGCACAAACAGTAATTTCTCCGCATTGCAAGGTGCAATTCTGAAATTTTTTGCTTTTTCCTGCTCCTCTTAGCATGATAAAGAAGATTCAAAGAGAGTGAGATGCCAGCTCCTTTCATTCAGTCAGTAGCTTCAATCATTTCTGGACGTTTTTCAATGGCAAAAATCAATGAATATTGTAAATGCACAAACAGTAATTTCTGCGCATTGCAAGGTGCAATTCTGAAATTTTTTGCTTTTTCCTGCTCCTCTTAGCATGATAAAGAAGATTCAAAGAGAGTGAGATGCCAGCTCCTTTCATTCAGTCAGTAGCTTCAAACATTTCTGGTATATGAATAACATGATGTTTTTCAATGGCAAAAATCAATGAATTTTGTAAATGCACAAACAGCAATTTCTCCGCATTGCAAGGTGCAATTCTGAAATTTTTTGCTTTTTCCTGCTCCTCTTAGCATGATAAAGAAGATTCAAAGAGAGTGAGATGCCAGCTCCTTTCATTCAGTCAGTAGCTTCAATCATTTCTGGACGTTTTTCAATGGCAAAAATCAATGAATATTGTAAATGCACAAACAGTAATTTCTCCGCATTGCGAGGTGCAATTCTGAAATTTTTTGCTTTTTCCTGCTCCTCTTAGCATGATAAAGAAGATTCAAAGAGAGTGAGATGCCAGCTCCTTTCATTCAGTCAGTAGCTTCAATCATTTCTGGTATGTGAATAACATGATGTTTTTCAATGGCAAAAATCAATGAATATTGTAAATGCACAAACAGTAATTTCTCCGCATTGCAAGGTGCAATTCTGAAATGTTTTGCTTTTTCCTGCTCCTCTTAGCATGATAAAGAAGATTCAAAGAGAGTGACATGCCAGCTCCTTTCATTCAGTCAGTAGCTTCAAACATTTCTGGTATATGAATAACATGATGTTTTTCAATGGCAAAAATCAATGAATATTGTAAATGCACAAACAGTAATTTCTCCGCATTGCAAGGTGCAATTCTGAAATTTTTTGCTTTTTCCTGCTCCTCTTAGCATGATAAAGAAGATTCAAAGAGAGTGAGATGCCAGCTCCTTTCATTCAGTCAGTAGCTTCAATCATTTCTGGACGTTTTTCAATGGCAAAAATCAATGAATATTGTAAATGCACAAACAGTAATTTCTCCGCATTGCAAGGTGCAATTCTGAAATTTTTTGCTTTTTCCTGCTCCTCTTAGCATGATAAAGAAGATTCAAAGAGAGTGAGATGCCAGCTCCTTTCATTCACTCAGTAGCTTCAATCATTTTTGGTATATGAATAACATGATGTTTTTCAATGGCAAAAATCAATGAATATTGTAAATGCACAAACAGTAATTTCTCCGCATTGCAAGGTGCAATTCTGAAATTTTTTGCTTTTTCCTGCTCCTCTTAGCATGATAAAGAAGATTCAAAGAGAGTGAGATGCCAGCTCCTTTCATTCAGTCAGTAGCTTCAATCATTTCTGGACGTTTTTCAACGGCAAAAATCAATGAATATTGTAAATGCACAAACAGTAATTTCTCCGCATTGCAAGGTGCAATTCTGAAATTTTTTGCTTTTTCCTGCTCCTCTTAGCATGATAAAGAAGATTCAAAGAGAGTGAGATGCCAGCTCCTTTCATTCAGTCGGTAGGTTCAATCATTTCTGGACGTTTTTCAATGGCAAAAATCAATGAATATTGTAAATGCACAAACAGTAATTTCTCCGCATTGCAAGGTGCAATTCTGAAATTTTTTGCTTTTTCCTGCTCCTCTTAGCATGATAAAGAAGATTCAAAGAGAGTGAGATGCCAGCTCCTTTCATTCAGTCAGTAGCTTCAATCATTTCTGGACGTTTTTCAATGGCAAAAATCAATGAATATTGTAAATGCACAAACAGTAATTTCTCCGCATTGCACGGTGCAATTCTGAAATTTTTTGCTTTTTCCTGCTCCTCTTAGCATGATAAAGAAGATTCAAAGAGAGTGAGATGCCAGCTCCTTTCATTCAGTCAGTAGCTTCAAACATTTCTGGTATATGAATAACATGATGTTTTTCAATGGCAAAAATCAATGAATTTTGTAAATGCACAAACAGCAATTTCTCCGCATTGCAAGGTGCAATTCTGAAATTTTTTGCTTTTTCCTGCTCCTCTTAGCATGATAAAGAAGATTCAAAGAGAGTGAGATGCCAGCTCCTTTCATTCAGTCAGTAGCTTCAATCATTTCTGGACGTTTTTCAATGGCAAAAATCAATGAATATTGTAAATGCACAAACAGTAATTTCTCCGCATTGCGAGGTGCAATTCTGAAATTTTTTGCTTTTTCCTGCTCCTCTTAGCATGATAAAGAAGATTCAAAGAGAGTGAGATGCCAGCTCCTTTCATTCAGTCAGTAGCTTCAATCATTTCTGGTATGTGAATAACATGATGTTTTTCAATGGCAAAAATCAATGAATATTGTAAATGCACAAACAGTAATTTCTCCGCATTGCAAGGTGCAATTCTGAAATGTTTTGCTTTTTCCTGCTCCTCTTAGCATGATAAAGAAGATTCAAAGAGAGTGAGATGCCAGCTCCTTTCATTCAGTCAGTAGCTTCAATCATTTCTGGTATATGAATAACATGATGTTTTTCAATGGCAAAAATCAATGAATATTGTAAATGCACAAACAGTAATTTATTCGCATTGCAAGGTGCAATTCTGAAATTTTTTGGTTTTTCCTGCTCCTCTTAGCATGATAAAGAAGATTCAAAGAGAGTGAGATGCCAGCTCCTTTCATTCAGTCAGTAGCTTCAATCATTTCTGGACGTTTTTCAATGGCAAAAATCAATGAATATTGTAAATGCACAAACAGTAATTTCTCCGCATTGCAAGGTGCAATTCTGAAATTTTTTGCTTTTTCCTGCTCCTCTTAGCATGATAAAGAAGATTCAAAGAGAGTGAGATGCCAGCTCCTTTCATTCAGTCAGTAGCTTCAATCATTTCTGGTATATGAATAACATGATGTTTTTCAATGGCAAAAATCAATGAATATTGTAAATGCACAAACAGTAATTTCTCCGCATTGCAAGGTGCAATTCTGAAATTTTTTGCTTTTTCCTGCTCCTCTTAGCATGATAAAGAAGATTCAAAGAGAGTGAGATGCCAGCTCCTTTCATTCAGTCAGTAGCTTCAATCATTTCTGGACGTTTTTCAATGGCAAAAATCAATGAATATTGTAAATGCACAAACAGTAATTTCTCCGCATTGCAAGGTGCAATTCTGAAATTTTTTGCTTTTTCCTGCTCCTCTTAGCATGATAAAGAAGATTCAAAGAGAGTGACATGCCAGCTCCTTTCATTCAGTCAGTAGCTTCAAACATTTCTGGTATATGAATAACATGATGTTTTTCAATGGCAAAAATCAATGAATATTGTAAATGCACAAACAGTAATTTCTCCGCATTGCAAGGTGCAATTTTGAAATTTTTTGCTTTTTCCTGCTCCTCTTAGCATGATAAAGAAGATTCAAAGAGAGTGAGATGCCAGCTCCTTTCATTCAGTCAGTAGCTTCAATCATTTCTGGACGTTTTTCAATGGCAAAAATCAATGAATATTGTAAATGCACAAACAGTAATTTCTCCGCATTGCAAGGTGCAATTCTGAAATTTTTTGCTTTTTCCTGCTCCTCTTAGCATGATAAAGAAGATTCAAAGAGAGTGAGATGCCAGCTCCTTTCATTCACTCAGTGGCTTCAATCATTTTTGGTATATGAATAACATGATGTTTTTCAATGGCAAAAATCAATGAATATTGTAAATGCACCAACAGTAATTTCTCCGCATTGCAAGGTGCAATTCTGAAATTTTTTGCTTTTTCCTGCTCCTCTTAGCATGATAAAGAAGATTCAAAGAGAGTGAGATGCCAGCTCCTTTCATTCAGTCAGTAGCTTCAATCATTTCTGGACGTTTTTCAACGGCAAAAATCAATGAATATTGTAAATGCACAAACAGTAATTTCTCCGCATTGCAAGGTGCAATTCTGAAATTTTTTGCTTTTTCCTGCTCCTCTTAGCATGATAAAGAAGATTCAAAGAGAGTGAGATGCCAGCTCCTTTCATTCAGTCGGTAAGTTCAATCATTTCTGGACGTTTTTCAATGGCAAAAATCAATGAATATTGTAAATGCACAAACAGTAATTTCTCCGCATTGCAAGGTGCAATTCTGAAATTTTTTGCTTTTTCCTGCTCCTCTTAGCATGATAAAGAAGATTCAAAGAGAGTGAGATGCCAGCTCCTTTCATTCACTCAGTAGCTTCAATCATTTTTGGTATATGAATAACATGATGTTTTTCAATGGCAAAAATCAATGAATATTGTAAATGCACAAACAGTAATTTCTCCGCATTGCAAGGTGCAATTCTGAAATTTTTTGCTTTTTCCTGCTCCTCTTAGCATGATAAAGAAGATTCAAAGAGAGTGAGATGCCAGCTCCTTTCATTCAGTCAGTAGCTTCAATCATTTCTGGACGTTTTTCAACGGCAAAAATCAATGAATATTGTAAATGCACAAACAGTAATTTCTCCGCATTGCAAGGTGCAATTCTGAAATTTTTTGCTTTTTCCTGCTCCTCTTAGCATGATAAAGAAGATTCAAAGAGAGTGAGATGCCAGCTCCTTTCATTCAGTCGGTAGGTTCAATCATTTCTGGACGTTTTTCAATGGCAAAAATCAATGAATATTGTAAATGCACAAACAGTAATTTCTCCGCATTGCAAGGTGCAATTCTGAAATTTTTTGCTTTTTCCTGCTCCTCTTAGCATGATAAAGAAGATTCAAAGAGAGTGAGATGCCAGCTCCTTTCATTCAGTCAGTAGCTTCAATCATTTCTGGACGTTTTTCAATGGCAAAAATCAATGAATATTGTAAATGCACAAACAGTAATTTCTCCGCATTGCAAGGTGCAATTCTGAAATTTTTTGCTTTTTCCTGCTCCTCTTAGCATGATAAAGAAGATTCAAAGAGAGTGAGATGCCAGCTCCTTTCATTCAGTCAGTAGCTTCAAACATTTCTGGTATATGAATAACATGATGTTTTTCAATGGCAAAAATCAATGAATTTTGTAAATGCACAAACAGCAATTTCTCCGCATTGCAAGGTGCAATTCTGAAATTTTTTGCTTTTTCCTGCTCCTCTTAGCATGATAAAGAAGATTCAAAGAGAGTGAGATGCCAGCTCCTTTCATTCAGTCAGTAGCTTCAATCATTTCTGGACGTTTTTCAATGGCAAAAATCAATGAATATTGTAAATGCACAAACAGTAATTTCTCCGCATTGCGAGGTGCAATTCTGAAATTTTTTGCTTTTTCCTGCTCCTCTTTGCATGATAAAGAAGATTCAAAGAGAGTGAGATGCCAGCTCCTTTCATTCAGTCAGTAGCTTCAATCATTTCTGGTATGTGAATAACATGATGTTTTTCAATGGCAAAAATCAATGAATATTGTAAATGCACAAACAGTAATTTCTCCGCATTGCAAGGTGCAATTCTGAAATGTTTTGCTTTTTCCTGCTCCTCTTAGCATGATAAAGAAGATTCAAAGAGAGTGAGATGCCAGCTCCTTTCATTCAGTCAGTAGCTTCAATCATTTCTGGTATATGAATAACATGATGTTTTTCAATGGCAAAAATCAATGAATATTGTAAATGCACAAACAGTAATTTATTCGCATTGCAAGGTGCAATTCTGAAATTTTTTGGTTTTTCCTGCTCCTCTTAGCATGATAAAGAAGATTCAAAGAGAGTGAGATGCCAGCTCCTTTCATTCAGTCAGTAGCTTCAAACATTTCTGGTATATGAATAACATGATGTTTTTCAATGGCAAAAATCAATGAATATTGTAAATGCACAAACAGTAATTTCTCCGCATTGCAAGGTGCAATTCTGAAATTTTTTGCCTTTTCCTGCTCCTCTTAGCATGATAAAGAAGATTCAAAGAGAGTGAGATGCCAGCTCCTTTCATTCAGTCAGTAGCTTCAATCATTTCTGGACGTTTTTCAATGGCAAAAATCAATGAATATTGTAAATGCACAAACAGTAATTTCTCCGCATTGCAAGGTGCAATTCTGAAATTTTTTGCTTTTTCCTGCTCCTCTTAGCATGATAAAGAAGATTCAAAGAGAGTGAGATGCCAGCTCCTTTCATTCAGTCAGTAGCTTCAATCATTTCTGGTATATGAATAACATGATGTTTTTCAATGGCAAAAATCAATGAATATTGTAAATGCACAAACAGTAATTTCTCCGCATTGCAAGGTGCAATTCTGAAATTTTTTGCTTTTTCCTGCTCCTCTTAGCATGATAAAGAAGATTCAAAGAGAGTGAGATGCCAGCTCCTTTCATTCAGTCAGTAGCTTCAATCATTTCTGGACGTTTTTCAATGGCAAAAATCAATGAATATTGTAAATGCACAAACAGTAATTTCTCCGCATTGCAAGGTGCAATTCTGAAATTTTTTGCTTTTTCCTGCTCCTCTTAGCATGATAAAGAAGATTCAAAGAGAGTGACATGCCAGCTCCTTTCATTCAGTCAGTAGCTTCAAACATTTCTGGTATATGAATAACATGATGTTTTTCAATGGCAAAAATCAATGAATATTGTAAATGCACAAACAGTAATTTCTCCGCATTGCAAGGTGCAATTTTGAAATTTTTTGCTTTTTCCTGCTCCTCTTAGCATGATAAAGAAGATTCAAAGAGAGTGAGATGCCAGCTCCTTTCATTCAGTCAGTAGCTTCAATCATTTCTGGACGTTTTTCAATGGCAAAAATCAATGAATATTGTAAATGCACAAACAGTAATTTCTCCGCATTGCAAGGTGCAATTCTGAAATTTTTTGCTTTTTCCTGCTCCTCTTAGCATGATAAAGAAGATTCAAAGAGAGTGAGATGCCAGCTCCTTTCATTCACTCAGTAGCTTCAATCATTTTTGGTATATGAATAACATGATGTTTTTCAATGGCAAAAATCAATGAATATTGTAAATGCACCAACAGTAATTTCTCCGCATTGCAAGGTGCAATTCTGAAATTTTTTGCTTTTTCCTGCTCCTCTTAGCATGATAAAGAAGATTCAAAGAGAGTGAGATGCCAGCTCCTTTCATTCAGTCAGTAGCTTCAATCATTTCTGGACGTTTTTCAACGGCAAAAATCAATGAATATTGTAAATGCACAAACAGTAATTTCTCCGCATTGCAAGGTGCAATTCTGAAATTTTTTGCTTTTTCCTGCTCCTCTTAGCATGATAAAGAAGATTCAAAGAGAGTGAGATGCCAGCTCCTTTCATTCAGTCGGTAAGTTCAATCATTTCTGGACGTTTTTCAATGGCAAAAATCAATGAATATTGTAAATGCACAAACAGTAATTTCTCCGCATTGCAAGGTGCAATTCTGAAATTTTTTGCTTTTTCCTGCTCCTCTTAGCATGATAAAGAAGATTCAAAGAGAGTGAGATGCCAGCTCCTTTCATTCAGTCAGTAGCTTCAATCATTTCTGGACGTTTTTCAATGGCAAAAATCAATGAATATTGTAAATGCACAAACAGTAATTTCTCCGCATTGCAAGGTGCAATTCTGAAATTTTTTGCTTTTTCCTGCTCCTCTTAGCATGATAAAGAAGATTCAAAGAGAGTGAGATGCCAGCTCCTTTCATTCAGTCAGTAGCTTCAATCATTTCTGGACGTTTTTCAATGGCAAAAATCAATGTATATTGTAAATGCACAAACAGTAATTTCTCCGCATTGCAAGGTGCAATTCTGAAATTTTTTGCTTTTTCCTGCTCCTCTTAGCATGATAAAGAAGATTCAAAGAGAGTGAGATGCCAGCTCCTTTCATTCAGTCAGTAGCTTCAATCATTTCTGGACGTTTTTCAATGGCAAAAATCAATGTATATTGTAAATGCACAAACAGTAATTTCTCCGCATTGCAAGGTGCAATTCTGAAATTTTTTGCTTTTTCCTGCTCCTCTTAGCATGATAAAGAAGATTCAAAGAGAGTGAGATGCCAGCTCCTTTCATTCAGTCAGTAGCTTCAATCATTTCTGGACGTTTTTCAATGGCAAAAATCAATGAATATTGTAAATGCACAAACAGTAATTTCTCCGCATTGCAAGGTGCAATTCTGAAATTTTTTGCTTTTTCCTGCTCCTCTTAGCATGATAAAGAAGATTCAAAGAGAGTGAGATGCCAGCTCCTTTCATTCAGTCAGTAGCTTCAAACATTTCTGGTATATGAATAACATGATGTTTTTCAATGGCAAAAATCAATGAATTTTGTAAATGCACAAACAGCAATTTCTCCGCATTGCAAGGTGCAATTCTGAAATTTTTTGCTTTTTCCTGCTCCTCTTAGCATGATAAAGAAGATTCAAAGAGAGTGAGATGCCAGCTCCTTTCATTCAGTCAGTAGCTTCAATCATTTCTGGACGTTTTTCAATGGCAAAAATCAATGAATATTGTAAATGCACAAACAGTAATTTCTCCGCATTGCGAGGTGCAATTCTGAAATTTTTTGCTTTTTCCTGCTCCTCTTAGCATGATAAAGAAGATTCAAAGAGAGTGAGATGCCAGCTCCTTTCATTCAGTCAGTAGCTTCAATCATTTCTGGTATATGAATAACATGATGTTTTTCAATGGCAAAAATCAATGAATATTGTAAATGCACAAACAGTAATTTCTCCGCATTGCAAGGTGCAATTCTGAAATTTTTTGCTTTTTCCTGCTCCT
Source organism: Phyllobates terribilis (assembly GCF_046119375.1). NCBI lineage: Eukaryota > Metazoa > Chordata > Amphibia > Anura > Dendrobatidae > Phyllobates > Phyllobates terribilis. The sequence continues at coordinate 5,843 of NW_027363964.1, read as the reverse complement.
CTTAGCATGATAAAGAAGATTCAAAGAGAGTGAGATGCCAGCTCCTTTCATTCAGTCAGTAGCTTCAATCATTTCTGGACGTTTTTCAATGGCAAAAATCAATGAATATTGTAAATGCACAAACAGTAATTTCTCCGCATTGCGAGGTGCAATTCTGAAATTTTTTGCTTTTTCCTGCTCCTCTTAGCATGATAAAGAAGATTCAAAGAGAGTGAGATGCCAGCTCCTTTCATTCAGTCAGTAGCTTCAATCATTTCTGGTATATGAATAACATGATGTTTTTCAATGGCAAAAATCAATGAATATTGTAAATGCACAAACAGTAATTTCTCCGCATTGCAAGGTGCAATTCTGAAATTTTTTGCTTTTTCCTGCTCCTCTTAGCATGATAAAGAAGATTCAAAGAGAGTGAGATGCCAGCTCCTTTCATTCAGTCAGTAGCTTCAATCATTTCTGGTATATGAATAACATGATGTTTTTCAATGGCAAAAATCAATGAATATTGTAAATGCACAAAGAGTAATTTATTCGCATTGCAAGGTGCAATTCTGAAATTTTTTGCTTTTTCCTGCTCCTCTTAGCATGATAAAGAAGATTCAAAGAGAGTGAGATGCCAGCTCCTTTCATTCAGTCAGTAGCTTCAAACATTTCTGGTATATGAATAACATGATGTTTTTCAATGGCAAAAATCAATGAATATTGTAAATGCACAAACAGTAATTTCTCCGCATTGCAAGGTGCAATTCTGAAATTTTTTGCCTTTTCCTGCTCCTCTTAGCATGATAAAGAAGATTCAAAGAGAGTGAGATGCCAGCTCCTTTCATTCAGTCAGTAGCTTCAATCATTTCTGGACGTTTTTCAATGGCAAAAATCAATGAATATTGTAAATGCACAAACAGTAATTTCTCCGCATTGCAAGGTGCAATTCTGAAATTTTTTGCTTTTTCCTGCTCCTCTTAGCATGATAAAGAAGATTCAAAGAGAGTGAGATGCCAGCTCCTTTCATTCAGTCAGTAGCTTCAAACATTTCTGGTATATGAATAACATGATGTTTTTCAATGGCAAAAATCAATGAATATTGTAAATGCACAAACAGTAATTTCTCCGCATTGCAAGGTGCAATTCTGAAATTTTTTGCTTTTTCCTGCTCCTCTTAGCATGATAAAGAAGTTTCAAAGAGAGTGAGATGCCAGCTCCTTTCATTCAGTCAGTAGCTTCAATCATTTCTGGACGTTTTTCAATGGCAAAAATCAATGAATATTGTAAATGCACAAACAGTAATTTCTCCGCATTGCAAGGTGCAATTCTGAAATTTTTTGCTTTTTCCTGCTCCTCTTAGCATGATAAAGAAGATTCAAAGAGAGTGAGATGCCAGCTCCTTTCATTCAGTCAGTAGCTTCAATCATTTCTGGTATATGAATAACATGATGTTTTTCAATGGCAAAAATCAATGAATATTGTAAATGCACAAACAGTAATTTCTCCGCATTGCAAGGTGCAATTCTGAAATTTTTTGCTTTTTCCTGCTCCTCTTAGCATGATAAAGAAGATTCAAAGAGAGTGAGATGCCAGCTCCTTTCATTCAGTCAGTAGCTTCAATCATTTCTGGACGTTTTTCAATGGCAAAAATCAATGAATATTGTAAATGCACAAACAGTAATTTCTCCGCATTGCAAGGTGCAATTCTGAAATTTTTTGCTTTTTCCTGCTCCTTTTAGCATGATAAAGAAGATTCAAAGAGAGTGACATGCCAGCTCCTTTCATTCAGTCAGTAGCTTCAAACATTTCTGGTATATGAATAACATGATGTTTTTCAATGGCAAAAATCAATGAATATTGTAAATGCACAAACAGTAATTTCTCCGCATTGCAAGGTGCAATTCTGAAATTTTTTGCTTTTTCCTGCTCCTCTTAGCATGATAAAGAAGATTCAAAGAGAGTGAGATGCCAGCTCCTTTCATTCAGTCAGTAGCTTCAAACATTTCTGGACGTTTTTCAATGGCAAAAATCAATGAATATTGTAAATGCACAAACAGTAATTTCTCCGCATTGCAAGGTGCAATTCTGAAATTTTTTGCTTTTTCCTGCTCCTCAGCATGATAAAGAAGATTCAAAGAGACTGAGATGCCAGCTCCTTTCATTCAGTCAGTAGCTTCAATCATTTCTGGTATATGAATAACATGATGTTTAACAATGGCAAAAATCAATGAATATTGTAAATGCACAAACAGTAATTTCTCCGCATTGCAAGGTGCAATTCTGAAATTTTTTGCTTTTTCCTGCTCCTCTTAGCATGATAAAGAAGATTCAAAGAGAGTGAGATGCCAGCTCCTTTCATTCAGTCAGTAGCTTCAATCATTTCTGGATGTTTTTCAATGGCAAAAATCAATGAATATTGTAAATGCACAAACAGTAATTTCTCCGCATTGCAAGGTGCAATTCTGAAATTTTTTGCTTTTTCCTGCTCCTCTTAGCATGATAAAGAAGATTCAAAGAGAGTGAGATGCCAGCTCCTTTCATTCAGTCAGTAGCTTCAATCATTTCTGGACGTTTTTCAATGGCAAAAATCAATGAATATTGTAAATGCACAAACAGTAATTTCTCCGCATTGCGAGGTGCAATTCTGAAATTTTTTGCTTTTTCCTGCTCCTCTTAGCATGATAAAGAAGATTCAAAGAGAGTGAGATGCCAGCTCCTTTCATTCAGTCAGTAGCTTCAATCATTTCTGGTATATGAATAACATGATGTTTTTCAATGGCAAAAATCAATGAATATTGTAAATGCACAAACAGTAATTTCTCCGCATTGCAAGGTGCAATTCTGAAATTTTTTGCTTTTTCCTGCTCCTCTTAGCATGATAAAGAAGATTCAAAGAGAGTGAGATGCCAGCTCCTTTCATTCAGTCAGTAGCTTCAATCATTTCTGGACGTTTTTCAATGGCAAAAATCAATGAATATTGTAAATGCACAAACAGTAATTTCTCCGCATTGCGAGGTGCAATTCTGAAATTTTTTGCTTTTTCCTGCTCCTCTTAGCATGATAAAGAAGATTCAAAGAGAGTGAGATGCCAGCTCCTTTCATTCAGTCAGTAGCTTCAATCATTTCTGGTATATGAATAACATGATGTTTTTCAATGGCAAAAATCAATGAATATTGTAAATGCACAAACAGTAATTTCTCCGCATTGCAAGGTGCAATTCTGAAATTTTTTGCTTTTTCCTGCTCCTCTTAGCATGATAAAGAAGATTCAAAGAGAGTGAGATGCCAGCTCCTTTCATTCAGTCAGTAGCTTCAATCATTTCTGGTATATGAATAACATGATGTTTTTCAATGGCAAAAATCAATGAATATTGTAAATGCACAAAGAGTAATTTATTCGCATTGCAAGGTGCAATTCTGAAATTTTTTGCTTTTTCCTGCTCCTCTTAGCATGATAAAGAAGATTCAAAGAGAGTGAGATGCCAGCTCCTTTCATTCAGTCAGTAGCTTCAAACATTTCTGGTATATGAATAACATGATGTTTTTCAATGGCAAAAATCAATGAATATTGTAAATGCACAAACAGTAATTTCTCCGCATTGCAAGGTGCAATTCTGAAATTTTTTGCCTTTTCCTGCTCCTCTTAGCATGATAAAGAAGATTCAAAGAGAGTGAGATGCCAGCTCCTTTCATTCAGTCAGTAGCTTCAATCATTTCTGGACGTTTTTCAATGGCAAAAATCAATGAATATTGTAAATGCACAAACAGTAATTTCTCCGCATTGCAAGGTGCAATTCTGAAATTTTTTGCTTTTTCCTGCTCCTCTTAGCATGATAAAGAAGATTCAAAGAGAGTGAGATGCCAGCTCCTTTCATTCAGTCAGTAGCTTCAAACATTTCTGGTATATGAATAACATGATGTTTTTCAATGGCAAAAATCAATGAATATTGTAAATGCACAAACAGTAATTTCTCCGCATTGCAAGGTGCAATTCTGAAATTTTTTGCTTTTTCCTGCTCCTCTTAGCATGATAAAGAAGATTCAAAGAGAGTGAGATGCCAGCTCCTTTCATTCAGTCAGTAGCTTCAATCATTTCTGGACGTTTTTCAATGGCAAAAATCAATGAATATTGTAAATGCACAAACAGTAATTTCTCCGCATTGCAAGGTGCAATTCTGAAATTTTTTGCTTTTTCCTGCTCCTCTTAGCATGATAAAGAAGATTCAAAGAGAGTGAGATGCCAGCTCCTTTCATTCAGTCAGTAGCTTCAATCATTTCTGGTATATGAATAACATGATGTTTTTCAATGGCAAAAATCAATGAATATTGTAAATGCACAAACAGTAATTTCTCCGCATTGCAAGGTGCAATTCTGAAATTTTTTGCTTTTTCCTGCTCCTCTTAGCATGATAAAGAAGATTCAAAGAGAGTGAGATGCCAGCTCCTTTCATTCAGTCAGTAGCTTCAATCATTTCTGGACGTTTTTCAATGGCAAAAATCAATGAATATTGTAAATGCACAAACAGTAATTTCTCCGCATTGCAAGGTGCAATTCTGAAATTTTTTGCTTTTTCCTGCTCCTTTTAGCATGATAAAGAAGATTCAAAGAGAGTGACATGCCAGCTCCTTTCATTCAGTCAGTAGCTTCAAACATTTCTGGTATATGAATAACATGATGTTTTTCAATGGCAAAAATCAATGAATATTGTAAATGCACAAACAGTAATTTCTCCGCATTGCAAGGTGCAATTCTGAAATTTTTTGCTTTTTCCTGCTCCTCTTAGCATGATAAAGAAGATTCAAAGAGAGTGAGATGCCAGCTCCTTTCATTCAGTCAGTAGCTTCAAACATTTCTGGACGTTTTTCAATGGCAAAAATCAATGAATATTGTAAATGCACAAACAGTAATTTCTCCGCATTGCAAGGTGCAATTCTGAAATTTTTTGCTTTTTCCTGCTCCTCAGCATGATAAAGAAGATTCAAAGAGACTGAGATGCCAGCTCCTTTCATTCAGTCAGTAGCTTCAATCATTTCTGGTATATGAATAACATGATGTTTAACAATGGCAAAAATCAATGAATATTGTAAATGCACAAACAGTAATTTCTCCGCATTGCAAGGTGCAATTCTGAAATTTTTTGCTTTTTCCTGCTCCTCTTAGCATGATAAAGAAGATTCAAAGAGAGTGAGATGCCAGCTCCTTTCATTCAGTCAGTAGCTTCAATCATTTCTGGATGTTTTTCAATGGCAAAAATCAATGAATATTGTAAATGCACAAACAGTAATTTCTCCGCATTGCAAGGTGCAATTCTGAAATTTTTTGCTTTTTCCTGCTCCTCTTAGCATGATAAAGAAGATTCAAAGAGAGTGAGATGCCAGCTCCTTTCATTCAGTCAGTAGCTTCAATCATTTCTGGACGTTTTTCAACGGCAAAAATCAATGAATATTGTAAATGCACAAACAGTAATTTCTCCGCATTGCAAGGTGCAATTCTGAAATTTTTTGCTTTTTCCTGCTCCTCTTAGCATGATAAAGAAGATTCAAAGAGAGTGAGATGCCAGCTCCTTTCATTCAGTCAGTAGCTTCAATCATTTCTGGACGTTTTTCAATGGCAAAAATCAATGAATATTGTAAATGCACAAACAGTAATTTCTCCGCATTGCAAGGTGCAATTCTGAAATTTTTTGCTTTTTCCTGCTCCTCTTAGCATGATAAAGAAGATTCAAACAGAGTGAGATGCCAGCTCCTTTCATTCAGTCAGTAGCTTCAATCATTTCTGGACATTTTTCAATGGCAAAAATCAATGAATATTGTAAATGCACAAACAGTAATTTCTCCGTATTGCAAGGTGCAATTCTGAAATT